>NC_087167.1:9017500-9047500 GCF_035594125.1 Scylla paramamosain | reverse complement strand
TGGAGAAACTCACAACACATGCAGTAATGTTCTCGATGCTCACACGTGGATCATTCCTGTACACTTTTACAAATCACGCCAAGCAATGCCTCGCTCGCCGCCGTGTATTCAAGGAAGATGAATCCTGTGCTCTTAGCGGCCCGGCAGCTGACAGGAAAACACCGGCCTGCTCGGCGCGCTGCTTCCGGATCGGCCCGTCACGCAGGGCTGCTGCTGCTGCTGCTGCTGCTTCTTTGAGTCACGGTGCGCCAAGCTGTGAAGCAAGGCTGGCGCTGCCCCGTTAGCTCTTCCAGTGGCTTGAGTCACATACCCCTAAGGTATGCAACGCGTAGTCAGTACAAGAAGAGATGTAATAAAGGTCAAAGTGTTGTAATTATTCACTGTGTGACTGAGGACCTTTATCACCATGACGGGGTTGTAATGTGTTCATGACGGGACCCATGTGTTTGTTGCGTCATTACTCTCATGAGCAACAGTTGTGTGTGCAGCAGTCAGCACACAGAGAACACAGCGGCGGTGTGTGGCAGCAACGGTGGTGGCGCCCTCAGCCTCGTGGTGGAGTAGGTGGGTGGATTAATGCAGCCAGGTGGAGAGGGCGTGAAGCCTGAGCAGCGTGAAGCGTCATGGATTCGTTAATTACTTCAGTTTAGACAGGACGTCAACACCTGCCTGTATTTCTGCAGGATGAGTGGCCGAGGCTTTCACTCCTACGTGTACAGTAAACACGCGTCCACCCATGTGCTTGTATTGCTCTTATTGAGACTGGTGCTGCTCAGTTCAGGGTTACTTGTGAAGTGGAAATAAGAGTTAAGTTTATAGGATGCGGGTGTGCGACACCTCAGCTCCCCAGTAGTGTCTGCACCCAACCTTGGCCTCACGCTGCCCTTGCTGTCACTCCCGCCCCTCTCCACAGACTTGCATATCTTCACGTTTCCTCCCACGCTCTGCCAACAAACCCAATCTCTCTCTCTCTCTCTCTCTCTCTCTCTCTCTCTCTCTCTCTCTCTCTCTCTCTCTCTCTCTCTCTCTCTCTCTCTCTCTCTCTCTCTCTCTCTCTCTCTCTCTCGCAGCCCTCCACCACCGTTCCGTTCAGCTGAGCATCAACACGGGTTTCCCAATTCTTACTCTAGGTCCATTTTACCCTGCTAAACGTGGTGCGCCTTTCAAGTGTTTGTTTATTTGATTCCACCCTCTCATCCCTCTCACCTCTCTCTCTCTCTCTCTCTCTCTCTCTCTCTCTCTCTCTCTCTCTCTCTCTCTCTCTCTCTCTCTCTCTCGTGTGTGTGTGTGTGTGTGTGTGTGTGTGTGTGTGTGTGTGTGTGTGTGATGGCGTTGGCTCTCTAAATAAGTGAAGTATCTGTGCATTTATTTATGTGGCAGAAAAGATTCACACTGTGGTGTCCGCAAAAAGCGTGACAATGTAACCCTGAGGTCGGCGGGCGGCGCGGCGTGGCGGCAAAAGGTCGTTAGCACGGAAATCCTGCGGAACGATCGCAGCCCAACAAACGGTCCTGCGCTGTGAGGAGTGATGAGGAAGGCTTCTAAATTCAGCTGTTCGGGGGAAAGTCACTGCGACACGAAACTATTAGCAGCACCAGAAACAATGCATGGATTTGTTTATAAGCTTTTATAAGTAAGTTAAGAATGATAAAAATTGATTTTTGCAATTTCTGCCCATTTTAAAGATTGGATGTGGCTGTAGAAAGGAAAAGGAAAGATGTACCAAATAGCAGTGAAAGGATTAAACTAACGGCCAGCATTTTATTTCAATTCTTTTATTTAAATGACAAAAAAAAAAAAATAAATAAATAAATAAAAACCTTGATTATATCCTACAGAACTTGTATTTTTAGTGCCAAATCAGCCTCCCTCTTATATCAAATAGGAGTCGAGATTTCACCGTAAGTTCCCAGCGACCCGCACGGGCGGCGCCAGCCGTGGGAGCGAAGCAGACCTTGGCAGGAGGCGCGTGTCGGTGGTCATGGTAACAACAGCGGCCTGCGTGGCGACGGGGCGGAGCTGAGGCTGACCTTGACCCTGAGGAGATCAGAGAGCATGCAGGACCCGCTGATGCTCATGGTCGTCTGCGAGAGAGAGAGAGAGAGAGAGAGAGAGAGAGAGAGAGAGAGAGAGAGAGAGAGAGAGAGAGAGAGGGGGGGAGGAGACCTGGCACCGCAGCACCTCAGACTGATGGGAAGTGACTGCCAGATGAGCTAACCGGCTGAACTGTGACTTGAGGACCATATTAATCAGCCTTGACATTGAGCACTGTATTGGTTGGCTTGGCGAAGCATCACATGCCCCTCGCACTCCCTAGTCCTAAGTTGACTCGCGTGGAGGGAGGGGCGGCCACCAGGTTCATTCTTAAGTGACGGCGGAGGGAACGTCTGTGACACGGACAGATGACAGCCAGAGGTGAAGGGAACTGTAATAATGAGCGGGGAGATGTACCGTATCACCTCTCAGGAGTGAATTAAGAACCAGGGATGGAAGTAATGGCTGTGGAGAGAGAGAGAGAGAGAGAGAGAGAGAGAGAGAGAGAGAGAGAGAGAGAGAGAGAGAGAGAGAGAGAGAGAGAGAGAGACACCAAGGCAGACGGACAGAGCAGAAATAAGCGACACAGGCAGACGGGGGTGGAAATTTAAGCGTCTCAGACAAGCACCACTTCCGAGACCATTAACCAACAGACCTTGACACATCATCTCTTATTTCATCTGTCCCGAATGCTCCCACATGCAGAGGAAACTATAGCCACCTTTCGTGTTTGTCTTGGCCTAAGTGCGGGAGAACCGAGTCAACGGGCGGCGAGGAGGGAGGCAAGGAACTTGGCACCGTTGCCAGCACCCACCACCGCCACCGCCACTTGGGAAGTCTGTCTGGCGCCACGAGTGTGTGTGTGTGTGTGTGTGTGTGTGTGTGTGTGTGTGTGTGTGTGTGTGTGTGTGTGTGTGTGTGTGTGTGTGTGTGCCCCCGTGCCTCCCTCTAGTAATCACGACTGATGTCTTTTCTGGGAAGCGAATAAAGGGAGCTCGTTAGGTGCAGTTCAGAGAGTCAGTTTGGTTGCCGTGTGTCGTGAGTCACTTCAAGGGCACTGCCACTTGAAGGACCTTTTGATTGGCCGAGAGAAAATACGAAAAAAAAGACTTGGAAAGCAATACTCGTATACGTAGATGTTGCTAGAAACACAAAACTCTACTGATCAACGTTTCTTTGGCTTTCCATATAAAATTTCAGTGTGAGTGGCAATTAAGAGCGTTTCTTATATACATTTTTTATCCCTTTGCCAACACTCGTAAAAAAAAATATATATATACATCGTAAGGAGTCAGTAAGTTTATAAACATTGGAACAGGTGATGCAGCTATACAGAGATAAAGACCAACACACACACGAGACAAGAAACACTCACTATCACTAACTCGTAGATTCCTTCACACCTCAGCTGAACAATAACATCTTTCCCATCCTGGTGAACACAAAGCAACACTTGACCCAAGTTGGCGCCAGTTCATGTCAGCCAGGCGGTGAGTGAAGTGAATTGTCGCAGGTAGGTGGCGTCCGGTTAGCGTGATGCACTCCCGACGATAAGAAACTTTGGTGACACTTGCTGTGGAAACTGAATGATCCTTGGCCCCTGGAGGTGGTGCTTTTTACTGTTTGTGTC
The DNA here is from genome assembly GCF_035594125.1 of Scylla paramamosain. NCBI lineage: Eukaryota > Metazoa > Arthropoda > Malacostraca > Decapoda > Portunidae > Scylla > Scylla paramamosain. Next base: position 9,043,836 of record NC_087167.1, on the reverse strand, counting down.
CTTTTTGCGTTGTGTTCCCGCCTCTCCACGTGTCCGCACCACCTCGCCCTCACCGCATGTTTCCTTCGGGTGGCGTTGCTGGTGTTTTCATGGCCACTTTTTCGGCCTCTTTTTACCGTGTCCAGTGTCGTTTCCTGTGGTCATTCTCCCTGCTGGGGTTCATAGGAGTGTTCAGTCTTCCTTGGCTTGTTTGCGCGTGTGTCTACTTGTAGGTTGGGCGGTCTTATGTAGAGTAGAGATTCCATTCACTATCTTGGCTTCTAAGTGTTTTTTCTCCCTATCTAAATGTTTGTTTCTGTTATTCTGTGCTCGTGTGTTGAACTTGCTGTTTATTTTGGTCTAGGTATTGTATAGTCATTCCTCTCATTGTTGCTTATCTCTCTCTCTCTCTCTCTCTCTCTCTCTCTCTCTCTCTCTCTCTCTCTCTCTCTCTCTCTCTCTCTCTCTCTCTCTCTCTCTCTCTCTCTCTCTCTCTCTCTCTTTCTCGTATGTTTGCTTGTTTGCTTCCTTGCTTTCATTCCTTTTTGTGTTTGATTCTCCTTTTTCTTTCCCTGTTGACTTTGCTTTTGTTTGTGCTTCTTTTTTACGAATACCTGGCTCTGATTTTTCCTTTCCTTTCCTCCAGACGTTTTCTTTTTGCTTTCCTGGATGTATACATAAATAAATTACTTTGTTCCGTCCAACCATCTCTGCATCGGTTTCCCCAAAAGAGACTCGTGTTGTTTCCTCGTTCGTTCATCCATCTCTCCATCCATTCCTTCTTATTAGCATTTTTTTCCCTCTAACTCCAATCCGTTCGTTCTTTTTGCTCTGTTTTCTTCTGTAACTCCTCTTCATTCCTTCTTCTCACGATTCTCTTCCTTCAACTCTTATCGGTTCCTTCTCGTCTTTTCGTTTTGTCCCTCTCTAACTCTTCTCCATTCCTCCTCACCATTTTCTTCCTCTGTAACTCCTTCCTCCCTTCGCTCCACCACTCCTTCCTTCTCTTTGCACACATCCAGTTGGTGCTCGGCCGCCTCAAGACCAGCTTTGATCTTCCTCTTGGCCACATATCAATCTTTCATCAGGCGTGGCGGCGCTTACTGTGAACTCTTGAGCGCCGGAGTATTAGCCTGCTGAGAGAGAGAGAGAGAGATGAGAGAGAGAGAGAGAGAGAGAGAGAGAGAGAGAGAGAGAGAGAGAGAGAGAGAGAGACAGCATAAGAAATAAGGGAAGCAGCAAGAAGCCATCAGGCCCACACGTGGCAGTCCCTGTATGAAACCTACTTACCTATTTCCACCTATCATCCCCATCCATAAATCTGTCTCATCTTCTAGAGAGAGAGAGAGAGAGAGAGAGAGAGAGAGAGAGAGAGAGAGAGAGAGAGAGAGAGAGAGAGAGAGAGAGAGAGATTGGTATTGATATAATTTATTTCCTGGCTTCTATATTTAGTCTATATTCAGTCTAATCGTATATGCTGTATCTCAAAGGACTGTACGTCAACAGAGGCTTTTATTGCGGACTTGTGAATAATAATAACTATGCATCGTCAAAATAAATTCATACAATTTACATAAAAGCATATTACCCATGACCTACCTGAGCACAATCTTGAAATCTTGACAGCCAGAGGACACACTTGCTTCATTAAGACATCACATTTACGACTGGGTGTTGCAGACGCGTTGCACAAAACTTTATTATTCGTGTGAACACCTGACTATTACACATGCTGAACTGCTACACTCATTCACACACACTATACTACACCATGAGCATCACATCCCCACGACTGTCACACACACATGACTAACACACGCACACACACGACTGTCACATACACATGACTAGTATACACCACATTACACTGACATACACACACCTGACAGCCACTTACACAATGCCGAGAGAGAGAGAGAGAGAGAGAGAGAGAGAGAGAGAGAGAGAGAGAGAGAGAGAGAGAGAGAGAGAGAGAGAGAGAGGAACCGTCCACTCTCCATACAACTAAGGGAAGGGCTGATGGAGGAATGCCCTGGGTTTTAGCGGAATGCTCAACGCTCAGTAGGTGGTGGCGTGGCGTGGCGTTCACAAGGGGGCAACGGTTGGATCATAGGAACATTTGCTTTAAGTGGAAACAATGTAGGTCTCAATTTTTGCGGGAGGGGTAAATAATCGTTTTTTTTTTTTTTTTTTATTCATTTATTTTTATGAACCGTTGCCCGCGAACCTACCAGAAAAGTAAGGTTTGGATAAATTTTAGCTGCTCTGTCGAAGGGATGAGTGTGTTGTTGCTGTGTCTAACAGCTGTCCAACCTCCCTCCTCCCCGCCCCCCCCCCTTGAAATTTGGCATCGCAAGCTTGTGGGTACGTAACTGTCAGGGTAAATGCGCCTGTTTCTCTCTCCTCTCTCTCTCTCCCTCCTCTCTCTCTCTCTCTCTCTCTCTCTCTCTCTCTCTCTCTCTCTCTCTCTCTCTCTCTCTCTCTCTCTCTCTCTCTAATAATCTGTTAATGTTTTGTATGGTTACCCGCGAACGGCGTCCCTGCATGAAGGCTACAGAGTTCACAGGCACACCCTCCTCGCGGCGCCATCAGCCACTCAGCCTGCCAGTCAGTCAGTCAGTCAACCAATTCCGGCGGAGCGTGGGTGTGATGTTGGTTGAGAGAGAGAAAAAAAAAAAAAAACGTGATCAGATTGTCTTACTGTTAATTGGAGGTTAATATGAGCACACTAAAAGTTATTATGTATTTTGTTTATTTATTTGTTTATTTATTTATTTATTTTATTTAGCTATCACTGTGACACTAAAGCGAACATGTGGAGAGGAGTTGAAAGCCATTAATCTTTGTAGTACTGTTTTTTCTTTTCTGTTCGTGCGGGTTTCGTGTCCGTGTGGAATCGCAGGTCCTGTTTTCTCCTACACGTATATGTATAACATTACAATATCACATGCATACACAATGACGCAAAACAGCGAACAGTGAGAAACCCCGCGGCGCCATCCGTCACGGCAGCTCGCGGTAACACCCTTTGGTTCAGCTCCTCACAGCGCGGCCACTGGAAGCTGCCCTGCTACAGCCACGCTCACATCAACATACCAGACGCCAGGAGGAAACAGCGTGCATGACCGGGTATAAACACGATTTCATAAGTAATGCTGGGATGCGTTAGGCGAGGGAAGAAGACCGGCTCGTGCACATGTACTGGAAGGCGTGGTGAGGGGGTGACGGGTTGTGGGGAGGGGAGAGGGGCGGTGAGAGAAATGCCACAGTGTAATTTAGACTTAATTGAGGGAAGGGGACCTGATAGTGGACGCCATAGAGTGAATGAGGGGGTGCAATATGGTGTGTATTCAACATGGGTGTAATTTGCGGTGCATTTACAGTGGAGTCTGATCACAATGCGGGGGAGAAACATGCCCACGCCCACGCCTCGCAGCACACCAAGGCGAGGCTCCGCAGGGAAGTGGAGGTGGAAATGCAGCATTGTGTGTCTGAGGCTCTAAGTGTTCCGGGACAGGACAGAGAAAGAAAGCCCTTGCATCATGTCAGGTAATAGTTACGTCCAGAGCGGATGACGAGGCCGGGACAGGAAGCGTGTCCGGCGTGTCAACAGAATCGTCAGCAATCATGTGACGGGAGGAGGCGGGAAGTGGGTGTCAGGTGGCGGTGTGCTGCGTGGCTGTGTTGTATTCACCCGCGCTGACCTGTGGCCTTGACCGAGAGCTGAGTGAGGGAAAGGAGCAGCGGTGACTAATTGGAGTAGAGGAGTAGAGTGGTTGAAGTAGATGGGTTGCTATTGTTGTTAGTGGTGGTGGTGGTGGTGGTGGTAGTGGTGCAGAAATACAAGCTTGTTTTGAAGGCGAGCTCATAAGCAAAGGGTGAGGGGAAGGATTGGTTGTCTTGATAAACTTTGCTATCTTCGGCTCCTCGAGTCAGCCACACCCACACTCCACTCCCAGTCTTACGTGCTCGTGTAATAGCTGCTTTTGTTGTTGTTGTTGTTTGGAGCATAAGAAAATAAAGGGAAGCTGTAAGAAGCCATTAGGCCTACACGTGGCAGTCCTTGTATGAAATATGCCTAGCCTACCTATTTCCATCTAATATCCCCATCTATAAATTTGCCTAATATTCTTTTAAAGCTTCCTGATGATAGCACGAACAACCTGACCACTGAGTCCGTTGCTGTTGTTGTTGTTGTTGTTATTGTTGTTGTTGTTGTTGTTGTTGTTGTTGTTGTTGTTGTTGTTGTTGAAGCTCTTAACTACAAGATGGAACGTAACTTACACTGAACACTATTATAGGACTAAGAAAAAACACAGTATATGATAATTTGGTGATACGAATAAAAAAAATAAATCAATAAATTAAAAAAATGCTAGATATCCCTTGCAGCATCTCGTATGAACAATTTTGGAATGACTACATGCTTTAGTTATTGGAACCTAATACAAGTCGTCCAAATTTATGAGAACATCCGAACACAAATGGCAAGGTTTTCATGTCCTTTTGTTATAGATCAACTTATTACTATACCAAAGCCGTGCAGTGATAAAATACCTTCATGACCGACGAGTGCCACCATTATTGTCACCATCATTAATCACCTCAGTCCACGATCACCATCACTGCCAGGAGATTAATGGACGCGAATGTTTTTGACTTCGAATAACAATAACAGGAATCCGAATAAACTGAAACACGCCGGATTCCTTTCAATCATTTTTCATACAGAGAATATTAACTATGGATATTAATCACGGCCGGGAACCAATCAGTAGAAAACAGAGAGAGTGAATACTAAGGGGAGAGAGAAAGAGAGAGAGAGAGAAAAAAAAAAAAAAGAGATTATTAAGTGTTGTGGGGCTGTGAAAGTGTGTTTTAGGAGGGAGTCAGGGAGAGTGCCTTGTTGGGAAGAGTATGCAGTGAGAGGAAAGAAAGAGAGAGAGTGTGCGATGAGAGTTAGAGAGTGCGTGATGGGAAAAAGGGTAACTGCTGGGAGAGGGAGGCATTGAGTGGTGGGAGATGGGTTGAAAGTGTGCTGGCCTGAGAGAGAGAGAGAGAGAGAGAGAGAGAGAGAGAGAGAGAGAGAGAGAGAGAGAGAGAGAGAGAGAGAGAGAGAGAGAGAGAGTGTGCGTGCGTGTGTGTGTGCTGGGAGTAAGTGGTGAGACAGAGAAAAAATGTTGAGAGAGTGAATAATGAGAATGCTGAGACTAAATAATAATAGAGAGAGAGAGAGAGAGAGAGAGAGAGAGAGAGAGAGAGAGAGAGAGAGAGAGAGAGAGAGAGGGTGGGGAGAGCTGGGTGAGTCAGTGATGGGAGGGGTGGGAGGGATGAGTGACTGGGTTAGAGGCGGGGGAGGGGGAGGGGGGACTGTGACTGTTTCTGTATTGACTGATGCTTGTTAATGTGTTTATGTTTTATTACTGAAGGTGTTTTAATGCTTTGCCACTAAACTGCTTTGATGTTGACTGTTTTGCGTGGAAACTGAAACTTTCTGATTCTGCTCTCTCTCTCTATTTTTTTTTTTTCAATTTCCTTTTTTTTTTTTTTCGTGTTTACTTTCACAATTAAATTTGTTAACGGGATTAGAACTTTTTTTCACATTCACGTTTTTGGGAAGCTGCAGTTTTTTTTTTTTTTTTTCAATGTATCGTTTTGTGTTGCCTTTCGCCATTCTCTCCTCTCAGCCCGACTATAGTCAAAGGCCACAGCGATGCTTAACTGGCCTCTCAAGACTGCTTCTCCTGTTGATAATGCAGAAATCTTGTTAATCTGCCACTAAAACCGTAAACAATACCCTTAAAAACCCTTGTATCTTCAATTGGAGCTCTTTGAAAGCAGTGAAGGTCCGGACAGTAGTGTTTCAGTAGTGTTATTAATTTCACGAAGGACAGGCATCACAGGAGAGCTTCAGTATTCAATATCCTCCTCGACTCCCAGAGATCCCCATTGGTGTAGTTGAGGAAGGACTCCATTCTGAAACTCATCTCCTTCGCACCTCCATTACATTCAAAAGGCTCTACTAGTTGGGGTTACACGGGCTTTTAAGAGTGTTTTAACGGTTCTAGTGGAAGATTAACCAAATTTCTACCTTATTATCAGGAGGAATAGTCTTGATGATCGGCCTAATCATCTCTGTAGCCTTTGGAAATAGTTCTGGTGAGAGCATAGCGTTTCGGAATACAGGTCTACAGTTTTGGGTGGCGAGTCAGTGAGCACAGCAGCTGGCGAGGCTCGTAGGCGTCACTTCACTTCACTCACTTTGACAAGGCACCGTAATCCTCCCAGACGGCTCCAGGAAGCACAGTTGTCGTAACTTCCTCTTGTGATTGCGTACAATTTCCTTATTGCCAGTGTCCATTTTCTCTTCTTGCCATGCCGCCCTGTTCCCAGCCTGAGTCATGCACCGCGGTCTGACGGCAGCTCCCTCCCACCAGCTGCATCCTCGTGATACACACACACACACACACACACACACACACAAGAAAGAAAGAAAAGGTTCGAGAAAGTTTCTTTTCTTCCTTTTTCTTTTCTTCATGTTTCTGTTCAGTGCAATTCTCGTGGTCCGGTTCTGTATAATGTCTTTGTATCGGCTTCCACGTAACTTATTTCTAGATTATTATGGTCCGCGTCCTGTACTCTGCTTTGTATTCCTTAGTGTATTTCCCCTGTTTTGCCGAGAGCGTGGGGTTGGCAAGTATACGTGGTAGGTCATGCGGCGCCTCACTGACCTCGGCGTCACGGGGAAAGGGTGTGACTGGTCTGGCTCCTGACGTGACGTGCTCAGTATGGTATGTAAGTACACCGGGCAGCTTTTTTTTTATTTTTTCCCTCTTTTTTTCTTCTTCTTCCTCTGAAACTGAAATTATCTTCATCACTTGGCGTCTTTCGAACAGAACAAGTTATGAAAAGTACAGGAAACATTTCTCTCGGTTCGGGTTACAATAACAGCCGTCATTATCCTCATCCTCCTCTTCCTCCTCCTCCTCATCATCATCATCATCATCATCATCATCATCGTCATCATCATCATCATCATCATCATCAACAACAATATTACCATCAGCCTCCGTGGTACATCCAACCTTCTTTACTCATCCCAGTCTACTGCGTGTCTTTTCCAGTCCATGCAAGCAAAACCCTTTATTTCATCCCTCCATGCAGTCCATCTTCCCTGCCTTCCTTTGCCACTGCCGAGATTATGTTCATTGTATCCTGAATCCAACGTGCCTAATTATAAAGTAAGGACAATATGTTTTTTTTCGAGCATTAGAGGTTGTGTTCATCATCCCAGTTGTTGATGTGCAAAAGCTGATGTCTGTCTGGAAAGGAGGATGCGTCACACCTTGACCTGCCTCCTACAGCTTGACGGGGCGCGAGTTGTAGATCGGACAGCGAACAGAGACAGCAAAACACACATCTGGGAGTCTTCTGGCCACATGCAGTCCCCTGTGTTAGTATCTCCTCGTGCAGACCTTAAAAGGATGTATGGAGCACCTCACGCATTTTTCCTCTTAAACTCAAGTTATATATACTCGTAGCTCTCTTTGCGAAACCTCCTCCTTGGTCGCTTTATTTGATCAGCAAACACCCGCCTTGAGTAACTGTGTTGAGCGAGTCACCGTTGCCCTTAAAAGCCACTTGAATTGTGTTCCTGTGCCTCGTGTGAGCCGCGGCCCGGGGACTGCTGGTCAGGACGGCTTGTCATTACTGCCGTATTCGGGAGGCGCGGCATAGGGCGAGTCATGGTGCTCTGAATCCCCCCCTCCCCCCCCACGTGTACTAATAAATCTGAGTTGCTCCTGAGTTACTTTTTTTTCGTGCTGGTTTCATTGAAGTGATGTTTGTAATTACTCAGGTCTTTTGTTCGTGTCAGTTTTTTTTTCTTTTCTTTTTCTTTTCTTTTTGTTTGATTTGTTTGATTCAAGTCCATTTTCTTGCTCACTTCGGCGTCTTGTCTCGGATACGTTTAACAAGCTTCAGTGGAAATGAAAGGGATTTTTTTACGAATGTTTTCATGGTTCTAGGGAAAATTCAAGACGGATTCCGCACGATCAGTGGCCAAAACACACATGAAAATCCGATTGTTCATTCCTTTGCCTTTTGAAAACTGTTCACATGGCGAAGCAAAGAAGAATACAAGCCATTAACCCTTTCAGTACCACGACACAGTTTAATTTTATGCTGGATACCATTACAGGATTGCATTACGTGTGGGATTGTATCTGCAGTGATGAAGGCGTTATAAAAATCATCTCCAGCACCTCGTTATTAATATTATAACTCTATTAACTCCGTCCTGCTTAATCACAGCAAATTTTATGAAGATTGGAATTGTCTCTAGGGTGAAAATATTGTAATGGATGAGGATGACAGGTGGAAATAGGTAGGTGTGATTCATACAGGGACTGCCACGTGTAGGCCTGATGGCTTCTTGCAGCTTCCCTTATTTCTTATGTTCTATGTTATTATGCAAGAACAGATACGTTTCCACTTCTAATTGTGCAGTTACGTAGGCTACCATCCCATTAGGTCAATAGGGAGTGACGTGCTGAGAAAGAATCACAAGAACTTTAAGTCTGCAAGGGCGTCGAGGAAGATAGATAGTCGTGTGAACATTTTCAGCGATCGAGCAGGAAACATGATACTGGCAAGAAACTAATTAGCTGCAGTGAAAGACGAGAATGTTCAGTTAGATCAATATTTGCCCTGCTTATGAATAACGTGTGTGTGTGTTTGTGTGTGTGTGTGTGTGTTTGCTTAGTTGTGGTATAAAAGGCTTGAGCTACATTCGTGCTGTCCTGTCTCCGCATCTATCTGTGCTTGTCTGCGTGTGCGGGCCTTGTGGTGGGGGGGCAGGAGTGGGGGGAGCGGGTGGAGGGGCAAAAAAAATATGAAAGCAACCCTTCACTTCCTGCAAAAAATGAAGAGGAATGTGCTGATTTTCTTGAACATATGCCAGCCAGCCAGCTTGTCCAATCCCATTAGAGGAACGAGATAGAGGTTCTCCCTTCCCTTCCCTTCCCTTCCCTTCCCTTTTTCCTTTCTCCCAACTTTTTTTTTCCTCTGTTTCGCTCTTCTCTTCATTTCCTCATTATTTATCATCTGTTTCTTTCTATTCTCGCTGTTTCTTCTTTCATTCGTGTCTTTTTTTTATTCTTCCTTCTTTTCTTTCTCCCTTTTTTCCTCTCTGTTTCTCTCCTTCCTTCTGCCTTTTGTCTCTCCATATTTCTCTTCAATTCCCGTCCGTCCTTGCTATTTTTCCTCCTTTCCTCTTTCATTCCAGCTTCTTCATTCTTTCTGTCCCTCTTTCCTGTACCTCTTCTTTTCCTTCTCCTTCTCTTTCCCTTCCTTTTTCTCTTTCCCTTCCCTTCCTCTTTCATTTCCCTCTCCATTCTCTCCCTCTTTTCCTCATCATCCTCTTTCCTTTCCCTTTTGTCCTGCTATCAAGTTCCTACCCCTCTCTTTCTCTCTCTCTCTCTCCTATCATCACTATGTCTGCGGCTGGCTCCTCTCCTCCCTCATACTTTAAGGAACCGTAAAGAAAAAGTGAGAAAACTTGTACTTTTTTGGTTCCTAGGATCCCTTCATGAATGGCAATATGCACTTGTGTGAGGTATTTGGTCTGGTGATGTGAGTCTGTGAGGACTGCTTGGCGGGGAAGTGGAGTGAGTGAGGAGTGAGAGGGAGAGCAGGGATGAAGCCTCGTGTTGTCTGTCTTGGTTCGTTACATGCGTCAGTGTTTCCTCTTCTGGCGCTGACTTTGCGATGAAGTGGATGAGGAGGAGGTAGGAAGTGGAAATGTTAGGGTGGATGAGAGAGAGGGAAAGATTAAATAGGGAGGAGTGGACAGGTAGGTGGGTAGGTAGGAAAGGAAGTCAAGCCCCACTACCTGGCTTAGCGATGCGAGGTGGGGATGGGGCAGCCTGCATCTAATGGACTCCAGTTAGTTAAGGGAACGAGGGAATGGGGAACGAGGGAAGGGAGCAGAAGGCGAGCAGCTATCCAGCGTAAAAAAAGAATGAGACGTATTCTTAAACTCGCCTCTCTCATCAAGACTGTTTTAAGATTAAGGCCACTCAGATGATTAGTAGGGATGTCACGGATGTGTTTTCCCCAGTGATGATGCAAAATTACTGTTAATCTATCACTGAAACGTAAAAATAACCTCGAGAGTCCGGACAGCTTCCTCCAAAACGTAAAAACATCCTTGAGACTCCAACTATTTTCCTCTAACTAAAGCAACGGTTCTTTATTGTGTTGCTTAGTGGCGCACTGAAGGCATACTGGACTCTGACGGCGTACCAACCCTTTAGTCAGTGTATTTAGTGCAGGCCTACTAAAAGACAAATTTAAGAACACATACTAGGAAAATTAAGCGGCGCAGTCTGATTTTATCCACGGCACACGGTTTGCGAATCACTACTCTAAACTAATATAAGAAAGACGATTTTTAAGGAACAAGTAAGGTCCGCGGCAAGGTAACACACGCGTCACCACTGCGTCATGAGGCGGCGGTGGCGGTGATGGTGGTGGCGGCTGTGATGGTGGTGGTGGTGGTAGTGGGGCCTTGGTGAGCCGCTCGATAAATCAATGCCACACGAAAGAAAAAAAAGGAGGACCGTTCACGCTGATTACAAGGGAGGAGTGGATTGGAGAATGTAAGGCGGCAGGAAGGAGAGCCTGCTGGTGACGACTGGCGGTGATTACAGAGGAAACAGGGTACGGTCTAGTGGTGACAGGGCAACGAAGAAGAAGGAGGAGGAGGAGGAAAAGAAGGAGGGAGATGATAGATGATAACAGCGCTGGTCAGGTTTGGCAGAGTAAGAAATGGCAGTAAATTGAAGGAAAGTGCGGACAGGCGACGCGTGTTGGGGGTGTGCGCGGGGGGATGGCTGTGACAAGGTAGTGGTGGTGGTGGCGGTGGTGGTGGTGGTGGTGGTGACCTAATCAGGCTGTAGGAATGTAACTTTAAGGCAGGAGTGTAAGACTGTTGAGTTTTAATTGTCTCTCTTTGTTATTACTATCGTGTTTTGGCGAGTCCTGCTTGATTTTTAGTTAGTAAGTTAGTTAATTAATTCCTTTTGTCCCTAGCCAATCTCCTTTACCTATTAAAAGAACACGCTAAAAAAAAAAAATACTATCCTCTTACCTCATGCAGCGTCTGAGGTCACTAGGAGCTTTGGTGACTTGCTTGCTGCTACTTACTACTTATATCAGTGTTGACTAGTTAAAACAGACTTAAAAATGCGGCCATGACTGGATAACAAAAGGAATATTTACAAACTCGCTTACCGTTGGTGCTGTGTCGACTTCTTGATTTTAGCTTCCGCGCACTGTAGTTACATTGCGTGTGGATGTTACTGAGGTTTAAGTACAGTTACAGCAGTCATTTATTGGTAATACTGTAACGAGTTTATGGCTTCATCATCTTCCGTCAGGGTGTTGCGCTGTCACGTCCTCGTTTGTTTTGACTGGGTGTAGTTATTATCGCCCGTTGTCCCTCACCGTGTTTATTTATTTTCTCCTCAGTAGGTGTGTGTTGACTTGACGTGTCATGCAGATGGTAAACTTTTCCTCCACCTGCTTGTTCCTTCTTTCCTCTGTCGCCTGTCTCTCTTTGTTCAGCCATTAAATTTCTTTCTTCTTTTTCTTCTTCTTCTTTTCTTTTCTTTTCTTTTCTTCTTCTTCTTTTTCTTCTTCTTCTTCTCCTTCTTTCTTTTCTTCTTTTCTATTTCTTTTCTTCTTTTTCTTTTCTTATTCTTTTTCTTTCTTTTTCCTTTTTCTTCCTTCCTTCCTTCCTTCTTCTTCTTCTTCTTCTTCTTCTTCTTCGTCTCTATCATCATCACCATCATTACCTCAAACTCCCCGCTGCCACAAGTCACTCCCTCAAACACTTCAGTCTCTCTTATTAGCGCGTCACGGATCCACGCCTTCTGTCAAAATCTCGTGTATCTTTTCATGCCTCTCCGTTCCGTCGACCAGCCCGGACACCCGCCCACTGAGGCACACCCACCGTCACACCCACCGTCACACTCACTGTCACACCCCCGTCACACCTCCGTCGCACTCCATCCATTCCAGCCCAGTCACCGCCATATCCTTGTCGCCACACCCACCTATTGGTACCACATTCCACTCATCCACACACACTCCATTCTCCTCCACGTTATTCCACTTTTACTGCTCTTTTACTCTTTATTTTCTTTCCATTTCTTCGTTTTTCTCTTCATTTCCGTGCGATGAATATGTTTGATTGATTTATTAATTTAGTTGATATATTCATGATGATGACCTAACCTAACCAACTAAATTTAATGCACCCTAATCTGACCTAACCCGATCCAACCTAATAAAGCAAAACTTGACCTGACCTAACTAAACCCAAGCTGACTTAACCTAACCTAACGTAACTTTACCTTAACTAATCTAACCTAACCAAACCTAACCTATCCTAACCTAACCTAACCACACCTAACCTAACCTAACCTAACCTAACCTATCCTAACCTAACCTAACCACACCTAACCTAACCTAAGCTAACCAAACCTATCCTAATCTAACCTAACCACACCTAACCTAAGCTAACCTAACCTATCCTAATCTAACCTAACCTAACCTAACCTAATCTAAGCTAACCTAACCTGACCTAACCTAACCTATCCTAATCTATCCTAACCTAACCACACCTATCCTAGCCTAACCTAACCTAACCTAATCTAACCTAACCTTAACTTACCTAACCTAACTAACCTAAGCTAACCTAACCTAACCTAACCTCATCTAACCAGACCAAACCTAATCTCACCTCACCTCACCTCACCTTACCTTACCTTACTAAACCAAACCAAACTTCACCTGTCATCCCGAGTGTATGTTGCGTGTGGCCATTGCTGCAGCTGTTGCCAAAATGTGCTAACGAAGGTCTTTTTTACGCGCCAATGTTGACTGAGAAGATGCTGATGGTGACTCAGGGAAGCGTAAGAGACGTGCACTTATTAAAAGAGCGTGGCAGGAGCATTGAAGTGGAGGGGAGAGGGAGGGAGGCTGAGGAGATGAAAGATGAAGGCAATTATGGAGAAGAGGAAAGGGATGATTAGGTGAGATGGAAAATGAATGTGTTCCGAGGCACTGAGGAGGAGGAAGGGACGGAAGAGGAGGAGGAAGGGGAGGAGGGGGAGAAATATTCAGTGATCAAAAGGCGATAAAGAATGAAGAAGTGGATAGAGACTCGAAAAGATAAATCAATAAAGAGGGAACGAGGTTAAAACTTAATAAAACAAGGAGGGGACAGATTAATGTGATGCAATAAAGGAAATAAGTAATATGAATGAGCTAGGGTGTGAAGTGAGCTGGGAGAGGTGCTTGGGTCGCCTGGGGGAAGAGAAGGGAGAGGGAGAGGAGAGAGAAGGATAGGGGTGTGCTAGGTCATAGATAGATGGACTGGGGGAGGGGTGCGGAGGAAAGGATTATTAAAAGGGAGATGCAGTGAAGGGAGAGAGGAAAGGTTCTCAAGGGGAAATATATTTGTGTTCGCTTCATTTTTTCCCTCATCTCTTTGCCTCCACGTGCTTCTCCCTCCTTCTCGCACCTCACTCAGGTTAATCTCACTACCTGCTCGTCTCCAGCTTATGGTCTACGCATCAAGGTTTAATTATTAACTTCCTTGCTACCCCACCTTTTCTCAGGCACTTCCTCTCGGCCTCTCTGCCACTGTGTAGTCTTATAGAAGCCCTGTGTGTGTGTATACTTGTGCTTCGTAATAGATCTGTTTACTCTTGCGCTGATGTGAAAGCTGTTATTATTATTATTGCTGTTGTTGTTGTTGTTGTTTATTTACGTATTGATTTATTTGTTATTTGTTTATTTTTTAGGCATGCGATATTTCTGAACTAACCTTCTTACTCGTTGTTTGTTGTGTCTGTGGATTTGAAGTGTGTGTATATCAACTTAAGATTGCAGAAACATGTAACTGTGAAACTTTCTTGACTTATTCACCTCCCAGACAGAGCGTTGATTATAAAATGTAAATAAAACTGTAATTCACTACGATAGATAATTTAGTGGGCGACTGAGTAACTTTCCTGGAGTATTCATCACCTAGGCGGAATAAAAATGTTATATATAGATTAAGATAATGTTTAGTCTCCTGTCACCGCGGCACGCCCTTCCCTCTCACGTAGTCATTAAGGTACACAGTTTAATATCCTAATTTTGTCGTTATAATTTTCAGTAGTGTCGTGATGCTGTGTCCTCCATTATTGTAATTAAACACTAATTAACGAGGCTCTGTATAACGTGTGTGTGTGTGTGTGTGTGTGTGTTTGTGTGTTGTGTTGTGTTGCGCATGGTTTGTTTTGTAGCATTTCAATTTAACACCTAATTAGTTGAACTTACATCTGGCATATTTCTTTATTCGTGGATACCTGCGCCCTGCCATCAGGTGTTCGTACTAATTACCTGAGCTAAGCAAGACTGAGCGGCAATTCCGGGGCTACACTTGCGGAGCTCCAGGTATAAACTGCGAGGGGCGAGGGCAGGCAGGGGACAGCCGAGCGAGTCAATACAGACATGGGGCAACAAAATCTAATTGAATTGAGCTCCCCACCCCAGTCACTTACCTCGCTACCCACCTGGCTTACTGCCCCTCCACCCCTCCACCTGGCCCAGGGTGGAGGCCCGCCAGATGGGTCTAGGAGGGTGATTCTGTAATCCTCTCTGTTTTTCCTCCGCTTAATCAGCCTCATATCGACGTGGTGCCTGAGCGAGTCGATAGGCCTAAAGAACAGAAGGATCCAGATTTGTGAGGCTCACTGCGAAACCTTCCCGGTGTGTTGTATTGCTTGTACAGCTGACGGGCAGTGGCGGCTGGCGTCATGGGAACAGGAGGCGAGGCGGCGCGTAAGACATACCGGAGCCAGCGCGGTGAGGGAAGGAGACGAGGTGGAGAGGCGGAGCAGGGGACGCTTTACGAGTACATAGGGAATGATGAACAGGATGGTTTTGGGGCCTGGCATATTGAAGTGAGGCAACATTTCAGCCCTCAGGAGTCTAGAGAGGGGAACAGTGCATTGGAAGGAGCTGAGGTCTGAGGGGATGGGAGTAGCGGGCAAGTGAAGTCATGTAGCGGCGATGGCAGAAGCGGAGAGTCCCGGCGGTCAGTGCAGCGAGCGGTGGGTGGTCAGGCATGGACGTGATGTGACATTAATTGGACTCCGCCGCCTGCACCGGTGGTCCCGCGTGTCATGGGCTTCCCCGTGATGGCCCCTGGCTCGATGTGCACGTGTGAACTGTCTCTGGAGACGCTGGGACTAAGATGTATTGTCTGTGACTCAGCTGTGACGGGGCACGTGAGCTTTAAGGGCGCCGCTCCGCTACTGTCGGGCCATTACTAAAGCTGACCTACTCAAGTGCGTTTCCTTGTGGCGAGATGCTTGGCAACGTTTTGGGGAGACTCACTCGCACGGGGTTGGATGTGATGTCTGCCTGAGCTACAGGAAGGTGTGTGAAAGCCGTGGGAATGACCACCATGCCTCTACACGTACTAATGGGTCTCCTTTAAGAGGGAAAGGAAGAACAGCTGGTGAGGTCGGGACACCCCGCACACCTCGTCGCCGCAGCACGAGCGCCGCCAACCCTTGCAGTAGACCAGCCCCAGACAGCGCGCCTCACCGATTTCAGAGTAGACACTATCAAACTCCTACCACACACACACACACACACACACACACACACACACACACACACACACACACACACACACACACACACACACACACACACACACACACACACACACACACACACACACACACACACGTTCTTCTCCTCTTTATTCACAGCTAGAAGTAAAAAACATGACAGAATGACACATACTACAGCTAAATAAATTGTGCCCGGTCACCTGTGTTACCTATGGAGACCGTCCGTGGCAGAAGCGTGGCTGGGCTGCTTACTTTCGCGACTCCCTACTGAAATCTAGAAGCGTTGAGTTCCATTACTGTTGATCGAGAAGCCTGCCATTGGCGTGTCCAGTTCTCTTTGCTCGGGTCTCGTGCGTGGAATGAATTATGAAAGCTTATATTTATGATCGTCACAGCTTGGTATTGCCGTGCGCGTGGCGTGTGTTTTACTTCAGCTCTTCGGTTTGCGTGAGCTGCGTATTGTGCCTGTCACGGGAGGGTGAGGGAGGGTGGGAGAGAGAGACCAGAGAAGGGGGGATGAGGTAACACGGTGCGAGAAGGGAATGCTGAGGGGGAGGGAGCAAGAAGCGGGGAGGGGAATGTGATGAAAGGTCTGAGTGGGGAGTTAAGGTTAAGGGCGGGAAGAGGGGAGTGAGACGGTACAGTGAGGGAGAGGTATGTGGTGGAGGGAGGGAGGGTGTGTGGGATGGGAAGTGAGGTGGCACGGTCAGGGGAGGGGAATATAGTGGAGGGCGTGAGGGGGGACGGGGTGGTGGGCGTGGCGGGTCGGCGCAGCACGTGACACCGTCTGGCGATGGTGCCACGCCCGACCCTCCCCACCACCCGGCCATGTGGCAGGGGGGGAGCGGCCACCTCATTATGCCGCGGCTCAAGAGGACCAGTGGTGGGGCCAGCCTGCGTGCCGGGGTCGAGAGGCAGGCCGGGATCAGATGAATGAAGGACTCTGTTGATCGGCAGGAGGAAGTTTGGTAGAAGTGGAAAGTTTGGGTACATTTGCATCTACTAGAGACAAAGAACTTCCAGCAACATGATTAAGGTTTGCTATTGGATGAGTATTAGAGGTAAATGCACGTATTCACTGTGGAAAGACTTAATGCTGTAGATCATTACGTATGTTAGGTCAGATTTACGTCAAGAAACAGAAAAGAAACTTGCAACATGATTAAGGTTTGCTGTCAGGTAGAGTTACTAGATATAGAACGCTCAGAGAGAAAGAGAGAGGAAGAAGAAACTCATAGGAAAAGAAAAAAAAAATTGGAGGTATACATCTGCATCCATCTAGGAGACAAGGAACCAGCAGCGGCATGACGGAGGTGTGCTGTCAGGTGGGCAGCAGAGGTAAACATAGAACACTCAGACGAAGCTTGCCTAATACTGTGCAGAGAAGCTTCAAGTAAATTAGGATATATATATACGTACGCATTCATAGTGAGACGAGTAATAGCAGCGACATGATTAAGGCTTAGTATTGAATGACTAGCAAAGATAAGCGATCCAAAAGAGAATCCTTAATTTACCTCGAGGAAACTGTAATTATGCACCGATTAAGTATTTTAGCATGGTGTGTCTTGTCTTAACCTTGGGGGAAAAAAAAAATACACTAGATCGTAACTCGTCAGAAATACCCACCTAGCTACAGGGAAGGAGGGAGGGAGAGGGGAATTAAGGAAGGAGGAGAGAGAAAGAGAAAAAAAGAGAGAGAGAGAGACAAAAGAAAAGGTAGACACGTGTTTGTCGTTAGAGCGTGCGGTGTACAGTCCTCTCTCTCTCTCTCTCTCTCTCTCTCTCTCTCTCTCTCTCTCTCTCTCTCTCTCTCTCTCTCTCTCTCTCTCTCTCTCTCTCTCTCTCTCTCTCTCTCTCTCATGAAGGTGACACTGAGGAGTAGGCAGACTTGTCACTGGCTTACTATGGGGCGTGAGTCACCCGGCAAAACACAAATGAAGTATTTTGCGATGTTGTCACCTGTGATCCACTGAGCATTGCGGCAGACACGCCTCATGATAGTCATACCCTCGTGAGAGAGAGAGAGAGAGAGAGAGAGAGAGAGAGAGAGAGAGAGAGAGAGAGAGAGAGAGAGAGAGAGAGAGAGAGAGAGAGAGAGAGAGAATAAAGGAATATATTATTAAAGGAAACAATTAGGAAAGGGAGAGAAGGAGACAGAGACAGAGAAGAGAAGTCGAGAAGGTAAGGCAGGTAGGGAAGAAGGTGCGAGAAGCTGTCTGGAGGAGGGCGTGAGACGTATACCTAGACGGAGGGAAAGAGGGAGTAGGAGGAGGAAGAGAATGAGAAGGGGAGGAGGAAACAAGTAGGAGGAAGACAAGGGGAGAGAGGGAGTGGGGAGTGGGGAAGGGCGGGAAGGAGACGTCCAGTACAGAGGACGTGATGACCCGCTTCCGGTCCGACGATAATTACCAAAGGCCGCCGTTCTGCCTGCGTTGGGTGTTAGAGGGAGGGTGTGTGTGGAGGGGGGTGGTATTTAGGGGAGGAGATAGGACAGGGGAATGGGTGGAAGAAGGAGAGGGAAAGGTGGAGGGGCGCTTCGTCTGTTGCTAGCGGCGTTTTCTTTATATATATTCGAGAAGAGAATCAATAGTATTATAATTTTAGTTTCAAGATTATAAGTAACATGATTCACAGCCAGATAACCAAGGGTGGAGAGAGGGAGAGGGAATGGTGGAGGGGCGCTGCGTCTGTTGCTACTGGCGTTGTCTTTATGTATTTGAAAAGTGAATGAGTAGTAATCTGTTCGTTATGATTTGAAGATCGTATTTCAGGATCACATATGTATTCTGAAAGGATAGGGGTGAGGAGAGAGAGGGGAGGGTATACGGCTGCAGTTTCTTTCGTTGCTGGTTTTCTTGTTTGTGTATTTCGACAAGGAGATCAATACTATTCTAATTGTCGTAGTTTAAAGATTTTATTAACACGTTTCAGGAACAAATAATTACTTTTCTCAATATCAAGAACTACACTGCAGCGTCTGATCTGCTTCCAATAGACAGTAGTGGAGGTGATTGCGGCTTTCAATTTTGTTCCCATGGTTCTTTTAATAGTTTTACAGGAACCATGCACCGTCAACGAGAAAAAAAATAATAATTATGGAAACCCGGCCAATCATTCAGGCGTTCTTTGAAAATGGTCTTTAGGAGAGAGCAAAGCGTTTCAGAACACGCGCTCACGTCTGTAATTTCCGTGTCACCTGTTTCAAGAGCGGACTTTTAGTGGAGTGGGCAAGGTTTTATTTTCACCGTGACAAAGAAACGCCCACGTCACATCAGCTCATCAAATTAACTTCTTACGCCACGGTTAAGGTTCCCAGGTACTTAATTCCGTCCCACGAGAACCACTGAACCACCTCGGACGACAGAAACGCGCTAAACTTGTGGTAGGTAGTACTTACTGATCGATGACTAGCTTAAATCTTCCTTTCTCTAGTGGGAAATAGAAGAGAAAAACGAGATGATTTAGATTATTAGTTATTATCACTACTGTTCTCATTTTATTTCCTTTTCATAAGAGTAAGCCTGAGGAGAGTGGTGACAGGGCAGACTGACGAGGCCACTGTCCCTTTGTTGCCAGTGGTCGGTCATTTCTCGAGGGGACTGAGCGACGCAGCGAGGGTTGGGAGATGAAGTGGACTTAGGCGAGCGGGAGAGAGCAAAGAGAGAGAAAGAAAAATAGGAAGAGGGAGAAAGAGGCGGGACGGAGGGTGGGGGAGATGAAGAGGGAAGAGAGGAATGGTAGGAAGAAAGAAGCCGGGCGGAATGGAAAGAACGAGACAAAAAGGACCGTGAAGAAACTGTGAAGGTCTTGGGAGGAAGAGAAACGAGGACGAAGTGAAAGGCAAGGGAGAACAGACTGAGCTGGGGTGTGGGAAAAGTTTAAGGGAGAAAGGAGACATTTTTGACAGAGTAGCAGCGTGAAATGGCAGACAAAGTTAATACGTGTAATATCTCTCTCTTTAATGCATTTTTACGACATTGCCAAGAATTAAGCGAGGGGACAAAGAACTTTTTAATTGTGAACCGTGACACAAATTTGACAGTGACCGGAATTAAAGGGACAAGGTAACTTTTAAATGATGATGGGTGTGTATCCAGAGAGAGAGAGATAGAGAGAGAGAGAGAGAGAGAGAGAGAGAGAGAGAGAGAGAGAGAGAGAGAGAGAGAGAGAGAGAGAGAGAGAGAGAGAGCTTGAGTGGAGGCAGAATTTTTCCCCGGATTTTCTCTCTTCCTCTCGAGTCTTGTATGAAAAATCTGCCGAAAGCGAGAGATAATGTGATTCGTTCAATATTTATGATTTTCTTTTTTTTTTTTCGCCTCGTGCATTTTCAGAATTACGAATTTTTTTTTCAGATATTGCTATGCTGAAGGAGATAGATAGATAGATATAGATAGATAGATAGATGGAGAGAGAGAGAGAGAGAGAGAGAGAGAGAGAGAGAGAGAGAGAGAGAGAGAGAGAGAGAGAGAGAGAGAGAGAGAGAGAGAGGGAAGTGGAGCTGAAGGAGGCGGAGAAAATGTCCCTTAATGACGCAGCACTATTTGCACGAATCTTTTTCATTCGTTTTATTTCTCTTTTATATTTTTGTATCTTCACTACCTCTAAGGATTCACAATTATCGTACAATACATTCGTTTTCGGAGTGTATCTTCTCTTCGTCCTTGAGAGAGGGAGAGAGAGAGAGAGGAGAGAGAGAGAGAGAGAGAGAGAGAGAGAGAGAGAGAGAGAGAGAGAGAGAGAGAGAGAGAGAGAGAGATTGTAAGGTTTGATATTACCACTTAAGAAAACTTTCCAACGAACAGAGCGGAATATAAAACTGTTTGTCACGTTTTTCTCAGAACTCTTAGTTTGTATAGTTAATGTTTAGGTGTGGCAGTCATTACACGCTGGAGGACCGTCGCGCTTAGGGTCTCGTCACGTGTGCCTTGGCGTGGCTTCGTAGGTGAGTTATGAGGTGATTTGTAAATTATTTTAATGGATCGTGATGTTTAAAGTTTAGTTATATGTGTTTAGATTTTGTTTCTCTAGCGATTTGGTATGAAATATTGTGATTCTGTGGTCAGTAAATCTATCATTCTGTCAAGGTGCACACTTACACACACACACACACACACACACACACACAACAATAGAGACAAAGGGAGATGCCTGGTATGTATATTGCACAAAATTAAAGAATCCTTACCAAACGCTGCACTTTTATGGTGACCTTTGCATTGAGATCAGAGTGAGTGGAGTGGCGAGAGGCACTGGGGGGTCTGGGAGGGGGAGTGCAGGGCGCGGCGACGTGACTGATGCTGCGTGTGTCTGTTGGAAGCGAAAGAGTCGGTATGAAATAAAAAAAAAATGTCGGTACTTAAATTTTGTATGTGACGCCAGTGCCAAAATTCACACCACCACCACCACCACCACCACCACCACCACCATGTAACTTTCAAAGCTTAGATTAATAATTTTGATGTTCTTTTTAAACTCTGCAAGTCTTGTTTTCCAGAAGTCATAATTCATTCATCTTGTCTTCTGTAAACTCATGTACCATAACACCACCACCACCCACCACCACCCTCAACTCAACACCCATCACAGTTACCAGTCCCTATAACAGTAAGACCCCAGACCACGGCATCGCAGCGTAGCAGGTGGATAGCATCAGTCAGGTAGGAATAATCAACCGTGTAAACAGCTCCATCACCACTGTCAGTCCTGCGGGGAGCCAGACGCAGGCAGCTCTTTGGGGGAGAGGCTTTGTTCCAGACAGTGGTGGTGGTGGTGGTGGTGGCAGTGGCAGCCGGTGACACGTAATAGTGGTAATCAATGGTGTCACTCTTGATTGGTGGCTGTAGTGGACGGGGTGTTGATTGTAGTGGTGTGTGTGTGTGTGTGTGTGTGTGTGTGTGTGTGGGGAACTGTGACTTATAGTGAACGTGTGGATGAGTGGTGAGTGTTAATGAGTGGTGGTGAGTGTGAATGAGTGGTGGTGGGTGTGGGTCGAGTGGTGCAGGATGGATATGAAGCAGTAGTAGCGGCCGGGGACACGAGGTTTGGTTTGGTGGCGAGGAGAAAAAGTGTTGGTGAGAAAAGAAATGTGTCCCATGAGGGTTGCCTGGACTGCCCGTTGTGTCGATGAAGAATAGGAAGGTTAGGGGGACTTTTGTACTCAGAGAGAGAGAGAGAGAGAGAGAGAGAGAGAGAGAGAGAGAGAGAGAGAGAGAGAGAGGAGAGAGAGAGAGAGAGAGAGAGAGAGAGAGAGAGAGAGAATGCGGTTCGAATATTACAGACGCACACCTATTCAGCACTCCCATAAACCATTCAACACTATAAATATCTCACAACATACAAAGTTTTCCAAGTCAGCTCTGGCTCGCATTCTCACAACCCTCAATTCACAGTGTTCCCGACAGGTGGTTCTTGTAATACCGCCACAGTTTATCCCTCTAGAGGCAGCACAAACACTCACACGAAAGTCCGCATTCAGAAACGTTTAGCCCACTCGCTCTCACTCACCACGACTGTTTTCAAAGCCCACAGAGATTAACTGGATTGTCTCCTATTCATAATGTAGAAATCTGCCACTAGAACCATGAAAACCCTTAAAAGCCAGTGCAACTTCAACTAGGAGCCTCTTGAAAGTAGTGGAGGTGCCTTACTTAGCCTTACCACACATAGGAGTCCAGTGCTCCTAACGCTCGCCTGCAGTGTGGTGGCGCTGTATCCTGGTACCCTGGGCTTCAAACATCCTCCCTTCTAGCTCTCTGAGTCTGGAATCCTCAACCCTGCTGGCATATTGAATTCCATGCTCAGCTGACTAGACTGGCGGGGTCCTCTTTCTCTCTCTCTCTCTCTCTCTCTCTCTCTCTCTCTCTCTCTCTCTCTCTCTCTCGGGTAAAAGCATGTGACCACTATTTTTTTTTTCCTCACATCAAAGAAGAGAAGCAGAGTCTCAGGAACGTGCAAGATCGTATCAGTGTCCACGTTTTCTGTTGGCCGAAGGGAGGACCAAGAAATGACACAAGAAGGTTTATATTTTGTAGTCGCGCTTCTTATCCTTAGCTCGTTGAAGAAGACGCCACTTAGGACTACCTGTTTATATCTACTTGCTACCTTTATTAACCTGTTACACCTGTTTACTTGTGTATACTATCATTACTACTTATCTATAACTAGTACTTATTTATCTATGAGTATACCTAACAACCTAACCTAAATGAACTACCTAACTTAACCTAACCTGACGTAACCTAACTTAACAACCTAATTTAACCTAAACTAACCTATCTATAGTAGACGTAACCTAACCTAATTTAACGTTAACTATCGTAACTTAACCTAACCTATCCTATCCTAACCTAACCTAACCTAACCTAACCTAACCTAACCTAACCTAACCTAACCTATCCTAACTTAACCTAACCTATTCTAACCTAGTCTGACCTTACCTATCCTAGCTTAACCTAACCTAACCTAACCTAATCTGACCTTATCTATCCTAACTTAACCTAACCTAACCTAACCTATCTACAGTACACCTATCTATCACCTATATTTAACTGCTTACCCACCTCTCTGCAAGCTTACCATTAGGAGCTGCATTGTCATAATTGATATTTTGTTCAGTGTTCAGTTTGGCTCCTCCTTCAGCTGATTCATGCCTCCGTCTGAATGGTGGTGGTGTGTCAGGCATGCGGTGAGAGGGAGGCGAAGTGTATTTAGTGTATAGCCAGTGTGCTCTTTTTAATACTCTTCAGCTGCATCTGTTTGTGTTTATTATCTTGTGAATTCGGTTTTATCTTGCCTAGAGAGAGAGAGAGAGAGAGAGAGAGAGAGAGAGAGAGAGAGAGAGAGAGAGAGAGAGAGAGAGAGAGAGAGAGAGAGATGTATCTGCATGCATTAAGGTGAAAAGCACGTGGTTCATTTCCTACGTGAGACACAAAACACACATGCACGAAAAGAAGGAAGAGGGAAGACTCGGTGCCTTCCATTAGTAAGATCATGATGAGTGGTGGGTTGGCGGTGGCCCAGCGGGGAGGGTACTGGTGGTGGTGGTGGTGCAGCAGGTGGTGTGTGCGTGTGTGTGTGTGCGTATGTTGATCAGGTGGCAACAGGTGCTGTCTTGCCCTGCCCTGCTCCTCGCCACACCCTCGCTTGTACCATTAGCTACGTATATATGCATTCTCTACTATCATTATCTATCATTATTTATCTATGTCTGTTTTTTCTTGTCCTTTTCTTATTTTCTTACTTTTCCCCTTTCCTCCTCTCCATTTTTCTTTTTTCCCCTCATCTTCCTCGCTTACTCATCATATCTTTTCATTTTTCCCTATCTTCATCCTGCTTATTTTTCTACCATATTTTTCTTTCTCGCCTCATCCTCATCTTCCTACCTTTATTTTCTCTCTCCTCATTTTATGTTTTTCCCTTTTTTTTTCTAGTTATCTTTCTTACTTTCTTATCTTCACCCTCGTTTATCCTTCTCTTTCTCCTCATCCTCCTCATCCTCTTCCTCCTCCTCTTCGTCCTCCTCCTCTTTCTCCACACAGCAACCTCGCCCGACTAGTCAGTCTATCACTCCTGTTTTTTTAGGATGCCTAGTCCAGAGTATCAGTAAGCAAGTCCCTCCCTCTCCCCCCACCCCCATCCCTGTCCTCTTCAGTAAATGGTAACACATTGTCGCCTACTGGACTAACTAACTAACTAACTAACTAATGCCCGCCGTAACCTAACCATCCATTATCATCCGCCTGTTGTCATTACGCTCGCCTCGGTGTGAATAAAGTTTAATAAGAGTTGTATAATGTGCGTGTTTCTTTGCCTTGAGGAACACAAAGGAAGAGCGAACACTTGGTGGCCTGTTGTTTGTTTATGGTTGGTCAGATTTACGGTGGCTGTTTATGGTAAGCTACACTACACCATAATGCAAACTGGAAGGAAAAGATGAAAGATTGTGAAGGTTTTGGTAAAGGTGGTGTTGAGAGGAGGAGGAGGAGGAAGGAGAAGAAGGAAGAAGAAGAAGAAGAAGAAGAAGAAGAAGAAGAAGAAGAAGAAGAAGAAGAAGAAGAAGAAGTGGAAGAACAAGAAGAGGAACCACTTAAACAAAAGTAGGATTAAAGATAGGAGGCGGAGAAAAACGAAGAAAAGAAGAAGAAGAAGAAGAAGAAGAAGAAGAAGAAGAAGAAGAAGAAGAAGAAGAAGAAGAAGAACCACTAAGACAAAAGTATGATTAAAGGTAGAAGTGGGGTGGGGGTAAAAGGAGAAGGGGAAGGAGGAGGAGAAAGAAGAAGAAGGAAAAAAAACAAAATAAAAATAATAATAAAAAAATATATCAAGAAGAAGAACCAGAAGAAGAAGAAGAAGAAGAAGAAGAAGAAGAAGAAGAAGAAGAAGAAGAAGACAAGCAGGAGGACTTTTCGCTTCAGGGCATTCGATTAGGTACATTTTTTGCCTTTCATAATTCAGGAGCGTTTATAAGTTACTCCCTCCTGAAGCCCAGAGGCCCCACCCTGAGCACCTGGCGGGACACGGCACACCTGCATAACTTGGGCTCGTTCCCCCGGGGTGGTGGAGGCCTGGGCATGCAGAGGAGGAGGAGGAAGAAGAAGAAGAAGAAGAAGAAGAAGAAGAAGTAGAAGTAGAAGAAGATTGACGATGATGATGATGATAATAATAATAATAATAATAATAATAATAATAATAATAATAATAATAATAATAATAATAATAATAATAATAATAATAATAATAATAATAGTACATACATACATACTCGTACATACATACATACATACATACACTAAGAAAAGAAGAAAAGGAGAATGACAAGGAAAAGAAGCATAACAACGTGAAGAAAGAAGACAAAAGAAGAAGAAGAAGAAGATGAGGACGAAGAGAAGGAGGATGAAAGGGGAGAAAAAATAGATGGGAGAGGGAGGAAGAAGAAGAGGACAAGGACGATCAGAAGGAGGAAAAGAGACAGTAAGGAGAAAGAGAAGGAGGAATAAGAGAACAATGAAGAGAAAGAGGAGGAGCAGGAAAAAAAGAAAAGAAAAGAAAACACGCACGTAGATAAGGAAACACATTTAGAAGAGGGAAAAATATTAGTATGTGATGTTTTTTTCGTGATAATGATGGCGGCAGGAGTGACGTGGGTGAGGATATTGAGGAAAGGGGGTGGGCGTGGACACTGATGGTGAACATATATTGGTTGTGGTGCGGCAGTGAAGCGACAGATAGTGTGTTTTCTACGTTGACAGTGATGAAAGATTACTGATGGTGACTCAGATTAAAAACAATTAATATTACGTTACTGGTGACCAAGATTTACAAACATACCATAAAAAAAAAAGAAAAAACTGCAATTTGTTACTGTGATGCGGGACTGAGGGGTGACATAACAAAGCAGGCAGGGGGTGGATAGATAGATTGGGTGAATGGATGGACTGTGGAGTGGATGTGGAGAGGATGGATGAATGTACTTGAAGGCTGGGTGAGGCAGAAGATGGATGAGGGAGTGGAAAACGTGATGCTGATGGTGATAGTGATGGTGATGTGGAATATGTACATGTGGGTAAGTGGAAAGGTGCTTGAGTGAGTTATGGTGTGGAGGGAATGTGTGTGTGGGTAGGTGGAGTTAGTGGAAGTAGAAGGAAGGTGTGA
>NC_087167.1:9005000-9012500 GCF_035594125.1 Scylla paramamosain | reverse complement strand
AAATGCTCATCTCTTATCGTAGACAGTTTCAGGAACGCTAGATACAATCAGTACGTTTCTTTTGGGCGCTTCCTCCCTGTGATCATGCAGAGGCGTTGTTAAACCATCACTGGGATAATAAGAAATACCCACTAAAAACCATCCTAACTTCTATCTATTACAGCCTGTTATAAGTAGTGAAGATAAGACGCCGAAACTGTTGAGAATGGGAACACTTGCATTGCGGGAGAGAGTCGGGGCTCCTGACACACTGAGGCGGCCATTACCAGGCAGATAATGTTCACGGTTAATTCTGGAGGGGGGGAAAAATAGCAATGATATATATTTAACTTCATTGCATGGTGAATTATGTCATTATTCCAACTGCAAGACATATCATTATCTTCGCCCGGACCACCCTCCTGGCTGCTACCATTACAGTATACACCCTTACACTTGCACATATTTTCTTAGTGTTGAATTTTAGTAAGGGAAAAAAAAGATGCACACAAACCGGAAGTGATGTATGCAGCTGTAGGCGAGGAGGCAAAGAGGATCGATGAGGTGGACTATCTGACGCTTGCTTGGTGGTTCAGCCGGTCTTGTGAAGCCCATTTGTTGCTGAATAAAAGCTGTTAAACTGCTTGGAGTAATTGGACTCACGAAGGCTGGCAT
Source organism: Scylla paramamosain (assembly GCF_035594125.1). Lineage (NCBI taxonomy): Eukaryota > Metazoa > Arthropoda > Malacostraca > Decapoda > Portunidae > Scylla > Scylla paramamosain. The sequence goes on along the minus strand of NC_087167.1, from coordinate 9,011,846 downwards.
GAAACAAGAGGAAGACCCATGATAAGGTGGAAAGACTGGATGAAAGGCGTGAGAGACAAAGGAATAAGTGAATTAATGGCACAAGACGCAAACAACTGGGTAAAAAAAACTCATTGAAAACAGCGACCCAGAATATAAGGATTAATTTTGAGCTGAGAAGAATGAGATCTGTATGAACATGTGACGAATTACTCTTACAGATAAATTTATACTTGCATATTATAATCATTTCATTTTATTTTGTTTTATTTATTATTTCTTCAACTCTTTGACTGCTATTCGGTACATCTCTCCTTAATTACCAATCACTCTGATCTACAGCCACCTCCAGTCTTTAAAACCAGGTAGAAATTGCATGATCATTCTTTTTAATCCCTCCCTTCACTCCTTTAGATGCTTATAAATATTCCATGCACTGTTTCTCTGGTGGTATTAATCGTTTCCTATCGCAGTGAAAGGAGTAAGGAAGATGATATTGGTTAGGTTAAGTTAGGTTTTCAAGTAACACAGTCCCAATATTTTGCTATCACGCACCTGTGGAGTTCCCCTCACCGCATTACAGACCCCCTAACAGTAACATTTCGAGGTGTAGGAAGTAAGGCTTCAGATCTTGACATTTCATCCTATAACACAACCCTTTAACGCCCGCTGACAACAGATAACATGTAGATCAAGTCAGACTCTTCTAGGAGTAAGTGGTTCCCTCTTGAGGCGTCACTGATCCTTTTTAGCAGCGAAGGGAGGGAGAGGCGCCGCTGTGTTTCTGCTTCAAGCGCTCCAGCCCCTCTGTGGGTGGAGATTTGGAGCATCGGAAACACGTGGCTACCTCCTGGGGGGCAGTCAGGCGTGAGGTAATGCCATGAGGGAAAGGCAGGGAAGGTGGTTGTTCTTGTTGTTGTTGTTGGTGGTGGTGGTGGTGATGGTGATGTTGGTATAGTCTTGCAAAGGTAATGGTTGATTAATTAATTTCACGTAAAGCGCCACAAGAACACAAGAACAAGGTCATGGTGGTGAGGTAGTGGACTGTACGGGTGAAGGGCAGGAGGGGTGGAGGGATGATGGAGGGGTGAGAGGAACAAACAGGGATAAGCAGCGAGTGATGAAGGGGAGGAAAGGATGGTGGGCGAGAGGGAGGAACGGAGGAAATAAGGGAGGGAGGGAGGGATGGAAGGAAGGAGGATGCGCGTGGGTGGATGTAGGAGGAGAAGGAGGAGGAGGAGGAGGAGGAGGAGGAGGAGGAGGAGGAGGAGGAGGAGTGGTGGAGGAGGAAGACGAGAGAGCAATGAACCGAATCTTGAATGTTTATCTCGTGCAAGTCCTCCTCCTCCTCCTCCTCCTCCTCCTCCTCCTCCTCCTCCTCCTCCTCCTCCTCCTCCTCCTCCTCCTCCTCCTCCTCCTCCATCGTGCACTAATCCCATGTTAATTTCATTTCCCTGCAGTTTCGCTCCACCAATATATTACTTCCATAAACAAACACGCTATCGAGATTCATTTGTTTTCCTCACTCTCCCTTCCTTTTATCTCTTCTTTTTTTTTTTTCCTTTACTTCTCCCTCTCGCTTCATGATTCCTGCCTTCATTGTAACATCGATCTCCCTGTGTGTGTGTGTGTGTGTGTGTGTGTGTGTGTGTGTGTGTGTGTGTGTGTGTGTGTGTGTGTGTGTGTGTGTGTGTGGGGGGTGTTTTCTTTCCCCTCTGAGGTTGGAGCACTCTTTCCCTCTTTCCTCTAATCCTGTTTCCCCTCTTCCTCAACTCTTATCCCTCCTCCAGTCTTCTCATCTTCCCCCTCGTTCTCCTCCTCCTTCTCTTCCATTTACTCTTATTCATCCCCTTGATCGTCTCTCGTCTCTCCTGTTTCCACTCTTTACTTTTTTTTATTGTTATTCTTGTTTTCTTTCCTTCTCTCCCTCCTCCTCTTCTCTCCCGTCCGTCATGTATACGAGTTAACAGCAAAGGATTGATAATAATTAATAGTGTTTAATGTTGGCACTGTTGCTGGACCAAAGTTGTTTATTTATTTCTATATTTTAGTACAAGATTGTCTTTATGTGTGTTCAATATTATTTTTTTGTCTTGTTTTGTGATGTACTGAGTGTAAGACTGGGGTTATTATTTGTCTGTATTTATCTATTTATGTATCTATCTGTCTATCTATCTATCTATCTATATGTCTGTCTGACTGTATGGATGTATGTGAATGGCCAGTATTAGGATATGGTGTTGTGTGTGTGTATGTGTAGACAGGTCTTGGTGGTGGTGGTGGTGATGGTGGTGGTGGTAGTGGTGGTGGTGGATGTTGTGTCTGTCTCACGAAGTCATGATGGTGCCCCAGTGTGTGTGTGTGTGTACGAGTATGTGTGTGTCACCAAACGGGACCTCAGCTTTTTCCTCTTCTCTCTCTCTCTCTCTCTCTCTCTCTCTCTCTCTCTCTCTCTCTCTCTCTCTCTCTCTCTCTCTCTCTCTCTCTCTCTCTCACACTCGCTCTCACTTTTAACTCATATATTTTTTGTCATTGCAGGAAATTGAAACGGTGTTCAGTGTGTTGACCTTTTTTTTGTCTCTCACCCCTCCTCCTCCTCCTCCTCCTCCTCCTCCTCCTCCTCCTCCTCCTCCTCCTCCTCCTCCTTTTCGCTCAACCGTGACGCAGGAAATTTGTGTGAGAGTATTTTTTTTTGTTTCCTCACTGTTTCTCTCTGTCTTTCTGTTCCTCTCTCCTTTGTTATGTGTGGCATGCTGGCGGTGAAAGAAGCGTGGCCCTCTGTTTATTTAATAGCTGATTGAGGCTTGCATTTACGAGGATTGGGGTCACAGAGAGAGAGAGAGAGAGAGAGAGAGAGAGAGAGAGAGAGAGAGAGAGAGAGAGAGAGAGAGAGAGAGAGAGAGGGAGGGAGTGGTCAGTGACTTTTGCACCTGGTTCGTTGTCATGTGTCAGAGCAATACAGTCTTATCTTATTATTTCTCTCTCTCTCTCTCTCTCTCTCTCTCTCTCTCTCTCTCTCTCTCTCTCTCTCTCTCTCTCTCTCTCTCTCTCTCTCTCTCTCTCTCTCTCTCTGCCTTTGTCGGTTGTTTTGTCTTTTCTCGCTGTGTTGATTAGTTTTCTCTCTCTCTCTCTCTCTCTCTCTCTCTCTCTCTCTCTCTCTCTCTCTCTCTCTCTCTCTCTCTCTCTCTCTCTCTCTCTCTCTCTCTCTCTCTCTCTCCAACGTTCTATTTAAAGCGAGTATCCACAATTCTAGTGTTCCATTTCGTCTTTCTCTCTCTCTCTCTCTCTCTCTCTCTCTCTCTCTCTCTCTCTCTCTCTCTCTCTCTCTCTCTCTCTCTCTCTCTCTCTCTCTCTCTCTCTCTCTCTCTCTTTCTTCTCTCTTCTCCTTGTATTGTTCCCCTTTCCAGTGTCCATATCTCCATGTAAACCCTTCTCTCCTCACTGTGTTGACCCCTCTCTCCTCTCCTGTCCCTGCCCGCATCCATCTCCTCTCCAATGCTCAACTTCTCGCCATCCCCGTCCACACAGCCTCACTCCATGAACTATATTTTGAAACAGTTCTGCTCCACACTCCTCCACTTCTTTGAAAAGGCTTTAGTTGAAGTGACTCGGTTTTTTTAAGTGTGTGTGTGTGTGTGTGTGTGTGTGTGTGTGTGTGTGTGTGTGTTTCTAGCGACATATTAGCTTGATTTCTACGTTATTGGTAGGAAAAACAGTGTTGAGAACGTTGCCTTTGAGAGTGGCCTTTGAGAGTGAGTGAGTGAGTGGGTGAGTGAGTAAAACGTTTTTGAATGCGAGTTATGTGTCATCTCTTCTGTTAGAGCTTGGCATTTCCGTTCTTACCATTCTTTCCTTTCCTGCTTTCCTTCCTCTAAGCTCCTCTCCATTCCGCCCGTCTGCCGCCCTCCCTGATGCGTGCTTCCTCTTATCCTTCTCTCCCTCCCTCCATCTCTCCCTCCTGTCCTTTCTTCACGCATGTTTCCCTTCCCTTACTTGCCCCTCTTCCCTCCCTTTCCTATTCCCTCTCACGCGTGTCCTCTCGTGTCTCTCTCTCTCTCTCTCCCTCTCTCTCCCTCGACCTGCCGCCCAACCTCTCATTATCTCGGTCTTATAAAATGAAGCGGGTCGAAGCTCCAGCCCCACTAACCCGCAGCGGCAGCCAGGTAACTGTTCCGTGTTCCGCGCATCACCTGCGTTCACCTGCGCGTCACCCCGGGTCGCGGCGTGCCCTCAGTGCCCCGGGGTGAGACCACGAGCGGCTTCTTCAGAATACTTGTACCGGCAGCAGCTTCCCGTCACAGGTGCTTGCTCCCTAATAACTGGCACGGCAGGGGTTTGGGGGTTGAGGAGGGGTGGTGGTGGTGGTGGTGGTGGTGAGGGGGGATGCACAACCTTTTCTTAATTGAAGGTGATGGCAGGTGTTCGAGCTCTTCATTTTCATCATCTTTTTCCAGGTTTTATCATGTGACCTGGATTCCTGGCGTGGCTCGGCAATGTTAACTAGCGTTGCCTGTGGAAATAAGTCACGTAATTCTTTCCTCTCTCTTCCTGTTCCTTCTCGGTGCGTTCATCCTATTCGAGCGTGGTGTTTGTCCAGGGTTTGTCATTTGATGTGAAATTTTTTAACCTGGTAGTGTAATAATGACTGGCTTGCTGGAAGTGGTCGTAAAGCAAGTTATGCATCTGCTGTTATTTATCTATTTATTTATTTATTTATTTATTTTATTTTATTTTTTTCTTGCTTGTTTTCTTCTACAAAGGTGATGGCAGTTTTCGTTATATACAATTTCCATATTTAGTAAAGAAATGTTTAATATGGCCGAATAAAAGTGTTGATTTGTTCTCGGAAATGTTATCTGTGCTGCAAGTTAGTCGCTGTTTCTTCTCCTTCCTTTCTTTTCTTCTTGTTATTTTTCCTATATTAACGTGATGTCAAGCGTCACATACCATATTTATTCTAATTAATCATTGTGACCTAAATTCTTGGCGTAAGTTAAAATTAGTGGCGAAAATAAATATGGCGTCCCTTCCTTGCTTTTCCTAATATATTGTACCAGTGTTACCTTTATTAGTGGTGTGTGTGTGTGTGTGTGTGTGTGTGTGTGTGTGTGTGTGTGTGTGTGTGTGTGTGTGTGTGTGTGTGTGTATACTTCCGCATGCTTCCACTCTCTCATCACCGTCCCATGCCACGCCCCCATGCCAGCGCCCTCTTCCTGCCCCTCCCTCGTCTCCTGTGTGCGCCGGGGAGAAGGAAACGCCGAAGGTGCAGCAGACAGGAGAGAATGAGAATGAAAAATGCAACATCAAAGAGGAAACGAAGGAAGAATAAAACAACGCAAAGGAAACGAGAGAAAACACAATTACAGCCGAGAGGAAACAAAAGAACAAAAGAAGGATACAAGAGGAAGCGGAGAATTTGCAAAGATAAGAACGAGTTGGAGATTTGATGAGAGGGAAGTGGGAATTCATCTTTACTGTTAACTGATGGGCGGGGAGGATCGTGAAGAAATTATCATCGGAAATGCGAAAAAATGATAACAAGAGGGATCGTGTTACGTGCAAAGATGAGAATGAGATGGGAAGTTGATGAGAGAGAGAGAGAGGTAGGGTTATTCATGTTGCTGTGCTCTTAACTAATGGACGGTGCGGAGATAATGGTGAATGAATTACAGGAAAATAAGAAAATTGAATACAAGTAGTAGTAGTAGTAGTAGTGTGTGTGTGTGTAAAAATAAAATTGAGAAGGAAGTTGAGGAGAAAGAGAAATAGAAAACAATAGGAAGTGGTCTCGATATTCTGTAAACTTAAGGATTTAAAAAATAATACCGAATAAATGACCGGAAAATACGTAAAAGAAAAGGAAATAAAGAGCGAGGAAATAAAGAATGTGTATAAAATATATGAACTAAAAAGAAGTCTAAAGAGGGAAATAAAGGGAAATTCGTCTCGCTTTCTTGTTGACTAAAGGATGAAGATAATGTAAACAAAGAAAAAAAAAAGAGAAAATGAAAATACTAGACAACTGCGAATGAGAATAGAAAAGAAGAAGAAGAAGGAAAAAAACATCAGAAACGAACGAAAGAACAGCTGAAGATAATAAATCAAAACAAGATATAAACGAGAAACAAAATAACATGAAAAAAAAGAAAACACCAAACAGTAGTAAATAATAATAAAAAAACAATAAAAAAATAACATGAGAAAGGAAGTGAAGAGTAACTCAACACAAAAACGAGACGGAAGTTAAACAAGAAAGAAACAACGAATAAAATAAAAAAAAAGATCATCTTGCTATTCATTTTATTAAAGGATGAAGGAGACAATGCTGAATTGAATAACAGACTAGAAGATAAAAGAGGGAAAGAAGGAAGAAGGAATGACAAAAAAACGTTACCTTGAAGCTCGTTAGAAAGAAAAAGAGAGGAAGGAAGGAAGGAAGGAAGGAAGGAAGGAAGGAAGGAAGGAAGGAAGGAAGGAAGAAGAAGGAAAGGCAGACTAAGAGGGTACCGGGAATAGAATAAAGGGAAGTGACGGAGAAGGAAAAGCAAACAATAATGATGACGAAGAAGATGAGAAAAGAGGACGGAAGGAAGTAATGAGAGTGTATGAAGAAAAGGAAGAAAGGAGTAGAAGTAAGTAGAGGAGGAGGAGGAGGAGGAGGAGGAGGAGGAGGAGGAGGAGGAGGAGGAGGAGGAGGAGGAGGAGGAGGTTTCAGGATTGTAAAGGGAAGGAGGCCATGCATATTTTCCTCCTTTTTTGCAACCTTGCCACCTTGATGAGTCACACCTGCAGCCACCTGAGGAGGGAGGAGGAGGAGGAGGAGGAGGAGGAGGAGGAGGAGGAGGAGGAGGAGGAGGAGGAGGAGGA
>NC_087167.1:8992500-9000000 GCF_035594125.1 Scylla paramamosain | reverse complement strand
CCTTTTTTTTTTTTTGGCTAGACTCCTAAACTCGTCGAAGCATAAAATCAGCGTTGCAGTCAATATACAGATGATCTCGGTGCACATCTGAACTATGTAGACTTGCCAGCTTTTTGGAAACTTCTGCAATTTATGTTTCGGGAGCAGCAAATTGAGTGTGCTTTTTTTAATTTTTGTTTTTGGCTAGACTCTTTAACACGGAGAAAAAAGAAAAAATCAGCATTATAATCAGAATACATATAATCTCTTTACATGACAAAGATCTCTTCCAAATGTCAAGGGGAGACGGTTGAACTTAACCTAACTTAACCTAACCTAACTTTATTTAACCTAACTCAACCTAACCTAACCAAGCCTAACCTAACCCAACCTAACCTAACATAACCTAACCCAAATCTAACTCAACCCAACCTAACTCAGCCCAGCTTAACTTAACCTAACCTAACCCAACCTAACCCAACCCAACCCAATCCAACCTAACCCAACCCAACCCAACCCATCCTAACCTAACCTAACCTAACTTAACCTAACCTAACCTAACCTAACCTAACCCAACCTAACCTAACCAAACCTTTAGCCAGCACCACGTCATGCCAGCTTACGTCGTCTTGGCTGGGTTACACAATTGCCAGAAATAAAGCGAGCGTGACAGTAACACCACTTCGGTCGATCTGGTCAAGAAATGTCCGCTGGTGAAGTCAGAGTGGCATTTCCTGTTTTTTCATTGATCATAAAGGCTCAAGGAAAAGGGCGTGTGTGGTGCCAGCCCGGCGTGCCAGCTGGTGCTCTGCTTGGCCCGGCGTGGTGGCTAGTTGGCGGCAAAGAATGGGAGGGAAGAGAAAGACTAAGATAGTATTTTGGTGTAGGGTGTGGCGGCAGGTGTTGTGTTGACGTCTCCCTGCCCTTGACATAGGCTGGAATATTACAGTGAATGTCTGTGGGGGGATAATAAGGTTTCAAGGGCAATAAGTAAGGTAGTGGTAGTGATGGTAGTTGTAGTAGTAGTAGTAGTAGTAGTAAAGTAATAATCTCTAACGGTGCCCTCTTTCCCCCTCTCTCTCCCTGGACACTCCCCACCGCCCACTTGAACACACTCCCTACTTGACTCTGACCCTTGATGTGATGCCCCCACGCCTCCCCTCCCCCCACCTCTTCCCGGACTTGCATCCCTTTCTCTCTTTTCCTTGAACTGTCCCATTTTCTTCTGGGCCCCTTTACACCATACCGTGCCCTGGTGTGCCTCGGTGGAGCCCAATGTAAGGTGTCACGTACTCGTCATTTTCACTGTAGACTATGGACCGGATCTTAGGTTGAACTGCACTGCCCCGCCAAACACTGAAAAAGGATGAGGAGAGAGGCTGTGTGTTTTTTATTGATAATTTCTGAGAGCGTTCAGGACCAAAGCACTTGAATTGCAATATGGTGGATCTAGACTTTGAGGTTCTTGTCTGATAATAAGAAATAAGTAGACTGTTTTCCTTTTTTTTTTTTTTTTTTTTACATTCATCTATTTACTTCTTTTTCATGTGTCGTTTCCTTTACATGCCAAACAAAAACACATCACTGGAAGGAGGAAAATTTTGCCTTAGCACCATATCTTACTGCAATTCGTGTTCTTTTATGTACATTCAGGTTTTGCTAACTTATAATTTATCATTCACATACATACAACAATTATCTGTCCACGTGTATCTATGTATCCCGTAGAATTCATTGGCAACACCTCTTTTTCTTGAGCACCGTACACTGGCATGCCCTCTGAACGCCTCTTCCGTGGGAGGAGAGGGAGGGTGGATGAGGAGTGCTGGCGGTGCTTTCCCTATGGTGGTGAGGGGATCCGGACTCAGCTTTGTGTGTGTGTGAGGTATGGACCAGTTAGTCTTGACCCTTAACATCTCTCTCCCATCAGTCATACACCTGTTTACCTCCCGCCTCCCCTGCACTGTAAGGCGCTAAGGTATGGAGGCCAGCGTGTACCCTGGCGCCACGTGATCTTGTTGTTGCGGCGCCAGTGAATCAGTCGCCCTCTCAGCAGCCGTCGTGTCAATACCTGGGTCTTCCATGCAGTGGCTTTTTCACTCTTATTTACACATACCTGAAGTGTTCTTTTCTCGTAGGGATTACCAGACACTTTGCTTTCCTATTTTATTCCTTGCCTTTACTTATGTTTGGCGATGGCGATACGAAACAGGAAATATGCAGTACTGTATAAATATTTTGCAGTGTAGGTGTGGACGAGGACATGCGAAGTCGTAGGGAGGTGAATGTGCTCAGTGTTGCTATTGGTGTTTGGCTTGAAAGCTTTTAGGAGAAACCTCAGGCTTCCTTGGGCAGTGTGGCTCCCCTCATGGCGCTGATCTCTTTAAGTTTTCAAGATCTTATGGAATTCGGGAATGGTCGTGGGATTTGCCTCTGTGTCGGATTCCACTTGTTGCTGCTCGTAATTGTTTGGTGTGTGCTTCTTTTGGTATACCTTTCCCTAATTACCAATCACTCTGAGACATCTTGACTTGTTCTACAGCCACATCCGATCTTTGAACTGGGAAAAAATTGCAAAATGTGTTCTTTTTTCATCGCTAACTTTCTTGTAGATGTTTATAAAAACTCCACGTATTGCTTCTGGTGCTGCTAATTGTTTTGTGTCGCAGTGAAGGGTGAAGAAAATCCTTTATCATTACTTCAGTTATTTTTATACTTAATGATTTTATTTCACTGTAGCTTTACTGTCAAGCCACAGTTCTGTCGCTGGTGGGTACGAGTGGTGCACGAAGGGTTGCCATTAAATAATCTCCTGACGTGTGTTGGGAGGAGGGAAAGAGAGGCTGGTTATGTCCATGAAGTAAATTTCACCAGAATATTTCTCTCATGAACAAGACGAATGAGTGGAATTTGATGGCGGGTAAACACGGGATGAAGCAGAACTACTATATTTTTTAACAATCCCATTACCATTTCATTCGGAGAGAAATAAAGAACCTGTGCTTTACGACGCCTTTTCTTCCTACCAACATTCACGTAGTGCACTTCAACACACCCTGAGGAGTTGCGTCGCGCTGCTGACGAAGGCACCGCTCACTGCAGCCCCACGTGACGCGCCGCCTTTGTGTTTATCTACTGCATGAGTCACCCTGCATCCCCGCGCCGCGCCCACGGGAGAAGCAGCTCGCCGACACTGATCTGGCTTCACCTCAAACACTCGCAGGAACTGAGGGGGGACGGGGGTATGTTAATGCAGGAAGGAAGTTGGGTTATATATGACGGAGGGAGGCATGGAGTTGTATGGGCGTGTGGTTGTGATGGAGGGAGGCATGGCGCTGTAAGGGCGTGTAGGGGTGACGGGGGAAGCCGTGGCGCTGTATGGATGTGTGGGCTAGTGGGGGTGACGCGGTGGAGGCATGGCGCTGTGTGGGTGTGTGGGGGATGAGGAGGGGGAGGCGTGGCGCTGTGTGGGTGTGTGGGATGACAGGATGCGCCTCCAGTGCGGGGCAGCATGCAGCACAGGTGAGGTGCTTCACAGTGACCCCGGCAGCTGCCTTCATGTAACTTTGGCATATGATTCCCCCACTGAAATGTTGTCATTTGGTTTCTCTTTAACTGTTTTCATTAGGGTGCGTTTATCTGTTTGATATTATTGTTTTTTAAGTGTTTCATAAAGACATTAGAAACATCGTTGATGCAATATTCACAAATTCTTCCACCAGAATTTTTTTTTTCACTGAATATTTGCATTATATTTTTTTTGTGTGTGTGTGAACAGTGTCACAACAATATTATTCGTATCATTATTGGTATTGACATTAATGATATTTATAATATTATGCAAGTGTTCAGTAATGCGAGAAGTGGCAACAGTTACACGGCAAAATGTGTTGCTATTGGTACTAATATTTGCAGCAATGCACATTATTTAAAAAAAAATGCTGTTTGTTTTCATGTTTGTTTCTGTGTCTGCTTGTCTGCCAAGAAAACTCTGCAGAATTCTGTTATTTATCCCACTGCGACTCTCAGCATTGGATTGAGTGTATGGAATGCTGCATAATTGAGGGTGTATGGTGCAGTGACGGTAAACCTAAGTATTATATCGCTCGGCAGCCCCAGGCCACTTACGTCCTTATCAAAAGAAAACGAAGGCACCGTGTTCGTTTGCTTTTAAAAGATACTGATGTAAATGAGAGTAAGTGTCAGGACAGCGCTACTGCTGCTTGACTGCTGTGACTGGCGGTGATGGTGATTGTGATGGTGGCGCTGGTGATTGTGATGATTGATGACAATGATAATAGTAAAAATGTTACTTATAGTAGAAATGATACTACTACTACTACTACTACTAGTAGCAACAAAAACAACAACATCTACCAAAACAACAATCTTACTAAACCATAAACAGTCAATACTACCACCAACAATACTTACCTATAGAATGTAAATTTTTCCTGCTGGAGGGAAGAGTGTGCCTGGCGTGGACCCGCGGGAGGGCGCCGCACCCAGCACTTGAGGGAGTGGCAGCCGGACCTGCATGGGTGCGTTCGCTGTCCGTCAGGCTGTCAGTGGGTGGTGGTGATTGTCTTCTAGGTGTGCAAATGGCCGTGCGTACCTGCCTGGCCTACTGTGTGTGTGTGTGTGTGTGTGTGTGTGTGTGTGTGTGTGTGTGTGTGTGTGTGTGTGTGTGTGTGTATGTAGTTCTTGCGTGCGTGCGTGTGTGTCTACATTTACGCATATAACCTATTTTAGAGCAATTTTCCAGCATCCATCTTGTTCTGGAGTGTTATACAAGGAGGAAGAGCGAGCGGCTGTGTGGGGGTTGTGCCTCCCTCACACACAATTGCCTCACGCTGCTCTGAACATTATTATTCCACACAAGGCGGCGAGGGAGGAAGCGAGGGAGAGAAAAATGAAGGGTCGGAAGGAGGAAGGAAGGGAGGGAGGGAGGGAAAAAATGAAGGAAAGAAAACTGTTACTTTGAAGACAGATTAAAGGGCTCGACTCCTGCCAGCGCTGATGCTAGTGAGTCATTATCTCTCAACCCACATGAAGAGTGACTGACTGGTTGACTGGCTGACTGATTCTCGTGCATTCATCCACTTGACCGTCAATGCTGTGATGTTGTGATAATGTTTACAACCTCACCTTTTTTTTCTGGATAATTCATAAGTCTTTGCTTGCGGGAGTGTTGGGGAAACCTACTTAGTTATGGGGACAGCTCACGTATGATAATTTAGCGGGTATATCTGTGGAGGCGAGACTGAGGTGGTGTGTCGAGATGGAGGGTAGAGATGAGCAGTGCGTGGGAGAGAGGATGCTGGAAGTGGACTCAACAGGCAGGAAGAAGGGATAAAGAGCAGAGGGAGGCTTTATGGATGCATTGAGAGAAGACATGCGGGCGATGGTGAACAGAGGACGCGGAAGGCATTGTAAGGTGAAGGTGATCAGCTGTGGCGACTCAAATATAGAAGTAGCCGAAGGAACAGGAAAAGCTACTGATGGACTATTTTCTCAACCCAATACTTCCATAAGCCATTGTGATTCAGCAGCGCTTACCGAGTGTCTTGCCGTCCGGTGCTCTGTGTCTTCTACGCCACCAGCTTCAGAAGTATTATGCTTACAACAGCTCACAACAATATTTTTTTTCCTATTTTTTTTTATGCAGGAGGGGCACCAGCCAAGGGCAACAAAATTAAAAAGAAGAGGAGAGAAAAAAAAAAGGTCCAATGAGGTGCCAGTCAGTCAGAAACGGTTGTCAAAATTTTAAGGATACGTGTCTTGAAACCTCCCTCCTGAAAGAGTTCAAGTCATAGGAAGGAGGAAATACAGAAGCAGCCAGGGAGTTCGTAGGACCATTGTAATGCTTAACCTGGACGCCTTTCCTCCTAATTGTTTACTTACCTGCATTAGAAACGGTATAATAAAGTTGACCTAGTAAGTTTGTATTATACCACCTGATCAGTAGCACGCAGAAGTATAAAGAAGGTCGTTTAGTTACTGGTCGCCATCCTTTCCACTCCCCAAACAAAGGAAAAAAAATATTCCTGTGATTAAACTTATGTTGCACTGTGTATCGTTCATAACCAGCGTTTGTTGCCCTCATTATTTTGTTGTCAGTTTTTCTTTTCTATATGCGTGTGATGAGTAAATTAGGCAGGCCAGGAGAGAGAGAGAGAGAGAGAGAGAGAGAGAGAGAGAGAGAGAGAGAGAGAGAGAGAGAGAGAGAGAGAGAGAGAGAGAGAGAGAGAGAGAGAGACTGTCCCCTCCTGAATTGTTGAGTATGAGAGAGTTCCAATCACGCTGGCCAATTCAGTCCTTGAGGTAGTGTGGCCTGGGGCGAGGTGTGTGCGGGGCGTCGTGGAGTGTGATCTATGGGGACAGGTGAGTGGTGGGGGGTGGGGGGTGCTGTGAGCTGAGTGATTTCAGTCCGGCTTCACATGTGGGCGGTGGGCGGGGTGGAAGGGGAGGGGCGTGTCAACCTGTTGGCTCAATGAGACGGGGCTTAATGGGTGCTGGCTACTGGTGGAGACTTCATAAATCATCTTTGTGGTGGTGTTGGTGGTGGTGATGGTGGTGGTGGTGGTGGTGGTGGTGGGAAAGAAGGGACCAGTGTTAGCCTCCTGCCTTCACTGCTCTGTAATGCGAGGAGAGCAGGAAGTTTATGGGCGGGTTCCTTTTTCTTTCTCTGACGGCGTGAAGAGTGAGGTAGGCCGGTGCACAGGCAGACAGGCAAACAGAGATGGATGGACAGACTGACTCGCAGGAAAGTAGATTTATAGACAGGAAGGCAAGCAGGTAGGCACATGGACAGGCTGGCAGATAGAGTGTTTGACAGATAGAAAAATAGACAAACAGGCAGACACATCGGCAGGCAAGTAGTAGACAGGTAGATTGATCCAGGTAGACAGGTAAACAGGCAGACAGGCAAACATACAGACAGATAGTGGATAATACAATGGCTTATTACACCATTGAATTAAGAGCGAGGAGTGAGATGGAAGAGAGGTGCATCATTACAGTAAGGATTAGCGGGGAAAACTGGCAAATCGGGTTGGACTATATGGTGGTGGAGTGGCGTGGCTGTATGGGCCGGGCAATCCTGTCGGGGCGGTCACGGAGGCGAGGGAAGGAGAGAGTGGAAGGATGAGTCATTTGCGTAGGGCATTAATCATGAGACATCCTTTGACTGTTATCCTCCCTGGCTTCCTCCCTCCCCCGCCCTGGATTGTGGAATGCATTACGTGGGGGCAGGGAGGCTAAGGTAACAGGGAGGAAATAGCAGGTTTGGAGGGTGTGGAGGAGCGGGAACACAGGCAGGTTTTGGGGCAAGGGAGGAAGGGAGGGAGGCGTGAGGGAGGCGTGAGGGAGGCGCGGGGACAGGTTGAAAAATGGGACCGAGTCGTGGGAAGCAGCGAAGAGACTTGTGGTCTTCGGGTGGCAATGGTTTGGCTAGTGGTGGTGGTGGTGGTGGTGATGGTGGCGGCGGTTACAGTGATATAGTGCAGCGGTGACACTATA
>NC_087167.1:8977500-8990000 GCF_035594125.1 Scylla paramamosain | reverse complement strand
CGAGAAAGAAACTGTGTGGTTGTTAGCTAGTTGTGTGAACGAGTGAATGAGCGAGACTTGTGTGAGGCATGAATACGTGTATGAGTGAACGAGCTAGGCTTCAGTCATAAGTGTTAAGTGGAAGTGCGCGGCCTGGCGCCGAGAGATCACCTACCTCCAGCCTTCTGTTCACACCTTCTGTGAATAAACACCTGCACTGTTACCTGCGTTTCCTGTGCCCCTGCTGGTCAAGAGTCGAACATGGCGCAGTGAGTAGGATCAGGACAAGGCTGCAGTGGGTACGGCGCAGAATGGAGAAGCAGTTGGAGGCGCTGGCTGCCCTGCTAGCGCGACAGTCGGAGCAGAGTCAGGCTCGCGAGGAGCGTTTAACCCAGCTGCTGGAGAGAGTGGGGACACAAGCTCCCAGTCGCACCACGGCGAGCAATGAAGGCGAAACCACAGCCCGCAGCACGTCTACCCAGGGCGCGAGGTTCCCGACGTCCGCCACCATCATTCCTCACTTAACGGCGTCAGCATCTTTACGTGAGTTCGACACGTGGCGCCATAAGTTTGAAGGATACGTAACCCTCGCCAGGATAGACTGTCTCTCCCTGGCTGAGCAGAGGGCGGCACTCGCTGCTGTCCTAGACGACGAGTGGACCCGTACACTTCGCTACGGGATAAGCTTACCGAGAGACGCGGAGTTAAGAACCATCCTCGATGCAATGTGTGAGTACCTGCGAAGCCAGCGCAACATCATCATGGATAGAAGAGACTTCTACTCCCGCGTGCAAGAAACGCAAGAAGGTTTTGACGACTTTTTATGTGCTGTAAAGGAAATCGCCAATTTCTGTGACTTTTGCGACCAGTGCATAAACCATCAGCTGCGTGACAGAATTGTCGTTGGGACACGAGACGAAGTGGCTCTGAAACGCATGCTGGAAAACAAGAAACTCACCCTTGAAAACGCCATAGATATTTGCAGAGCATCGGAGAGCGCTAACCAGTGTAGTGCAGTACTAAGGGGCGGCTCTCACTCTTCGAGCCATGGTGTGAACGCTGTCTCGAACTACAGGAAGGGCAGTTTCGGGGGCTCAAGCCCCACGGGCTGTTATCGTTGTGGCAAAGATTGTCGCAGTGACAAAAGGGGATGCCAGGCAATAGATAAAGTGTGTCGTAACTGCGGGAAAAGAGGGCATTTTGCGAGTGTATGTCAGCAGACAGTGAGGAAACGACGAGGAGCTTCGAGGAGTTCCTCAACTGTCTCTCCTCATCGCGGTGCAGGCCCGAGGCGGGGAGCCAGTGCCAGTGTATACCAGCTCTTATCAGGCGTATACACAAAGACGGTGACGGCACGACCTGCGCCCCAGGTGCTCATTACCGCCACACATCCCGCTGGAAGAGACAAGATTACGTGGACTCCTGACTCTGGGGCCGAAACGACCGTTATTGGCCTCGACACGGCAACACTCCTTGGAATCCTGCCCTCCAGCTTGGCGCCCGCTGATGGTGATGGACTTTATGCTGCCGGTAATCACCCCCTCACCTGTGTAGGAACTTTCTCGTCGCACTTGCAACTGGGCGACAGGGAAGCTGAGACTGTTGTGAGCGTGGTGAAGGAGGTGAAGGGGGCGCTGCTTAGCTGGTACGATTCCATCGCTCTCGGAATCCTCCCCGAAGATTTTCCGGCTCAAATCCGACCGCTACGCAGGGAAGAACAGCACACCGGCAACAGCTCCATCAAGTACCCGACCGCCTCGCAGCCACCTCTATCTACGCCCACAGAAGTGATCAGCTGGCCTCATTCCTACGACCCAACGCCACAGCAGCGTGCGGGGCACGCTGCTGCTGTGATCAAGGCCTTTCCCAGCGTCTTCGAAGCAAAGGAAGGTTTACGTGCAATGGCTGGTGGATCCATGGCCATCGAGTTGACAGACGACGCTCGACCCTTCGCCGTAACAGCATCTCGTACAATCCCTTACAATTGGCGTGAAGAAATTAAGAGCCAGTTGGAAGAGCTGCTTAACAAGGGAATCATCGAGAGTGTGGACTACCCTACGGCATGGTGCCACCCCATTGTGCCTGTCCCAAAAAAGACATCTGGTGTAAGGCTGTGTGTTGACCTGACACGACTCAACCGTTACGTGAAGAGGCCCGTGTATCCAGTGCGCTCACCTCATGACGCCATCGCCTCGATCGGGACCGGAGCAGTTTGGTTCACCACTCTTGATGCCAAGATGGGGTATTTTCAAGTCCCCATTAGAGAAGAAGACCAGGATTTAACCTGCTTCATAACACCTTGGGGTCGGTACAAGTTTCGGCGAGCGGTTATGGGTCTCGTCTCGTCTGGAGACGAGTATAACCGTCGAGGAGACCAAGCTCTCGGCGACATACCTAACACCATCAAGATCGTGGACGACATCCTGGCCTATGACTCCACCTACAGTGCGCACTTAGCCCATGTCATTCAGATTGTGCGGCGGTGTGACCAGCACGGCATCACTCTCAACCCACAGAAGTTTACATTCGCGGAAAGAGTGGTAGATTACTGTGGTTACTCTGTTTCTGGACAAGGCTACACGACAGACTCAAAGAAAGTTAAGGCAATCTCTGACTTCCCACGACCACAGCACATCACCGACTTACGATCATTCATGGGTCTTACAAACCAGCTTGGAAGCTTTTCTCCTGCTGTGGCTGCAGCTGCACAACCCCTCAGAGATCTCTTACGCCCGAAGAACAGTTGGTGCTGGTCTCCTAACCATGAAGAGGCGTTTGAGAAGGTGAAACAGTGTCTCGTCAGCCCACCTGTCTTGGCATACTTCGACCCATCATTACCAACGATGCTACAGACTGACGCCTCAAGGATGCACGGATTTGGATTCGTTCTCCTGCAGAAGCACAGTGACCAGTGGAAGATGGTGCAATGCGGGTCAAGATTTGTTACAGACACAGAGAGCCGCTATGCAGTAATAGAGTTGGAAATGGCTGCAATCGTCTGGGCAGTCAGGAAATGTGGCACCTACCTGAAAGGACTCCCTCACTTCGATCTAGTGCTCGACCACCGCCCGCTGATACCTCTCCTCAATAGCAAGTTGTTGGGAGAAATAGAGAACCTGCGGCTGCAGCGCATGAGGGAGAAGCTTGCTCAGTATTCTTTCACAGCAAGCTGGCAAAAGGGATCGACACACTGTGTGCCCGACGCCCTCTCACGTGCTCCAGTACAGGACCCAGTGGAGGAAGAGGATGCTGCTACTTCTGGTGACCTCGACCCTCTCCACTCAGCGGTCATCTCAGCGTTATCTGCCACCAATGAGGACGGCGTCCGCTTAGCACCACTCCAGGATCAGACTGTGGAAATGGTACGTGCCGCAGCAGCAAGAGACGGGGAGTACTGCTTGCTCAAGAACGTCATCATCGAGGGCTTCCCTGATCATTGCCACGACCTCGATCACCGCTTGCGTACGTACTGGCCGGTGCGCAGTCTGCTGGCCGTAGACGACGACCTGGTGTTTACGGGCCGAGGCTTCTTATTCCTCACAGCCTCCGCCGAGAAACACTAGAGCGACTCCATGACAGTCATCAGGGGATGGAGCGCACCAAGCGACGGGCCCGACAAACGGTGTACTGGCCTGGTATGGACAGAGACGTTGAGAACGTCGTTTCTGGATGCTCACTATGCCGTCCACTCCTACCAAGCCAAGCCAACGAACCTCTCTGGCAGGACACGGACACACCCAGCAGGGTGTTTGAGTCAGTTTCTGCAGACTACTTCCACGCAGCAGGCCGTACATACCTCGTGTATGTAGATCGCTTGTCTGGGTGGCCTCACGTGTCTGCATGCTCACGTCCAGCATCGGCTGATCAGCTCGTTCGTGTCCTTCGGGGTGTGTTCGCCGACACGGGCGTGCCTGTTCTCCTGAGGACTGACGGTGGACCGCAGTTCACTTCTTCATCGGTACGGCGCTTCCTGGCTCGATGGGGGGTGGAGCATCGTGTATCTTCACCTCATTATCCACGCTCCAATGGTCACGCCGAGGCAGCGGTCAAGTCCGTGAAGAAGCTGATCCTCACGACCACACAGCAGGGACACCTGGACGAGGATGCGTTCGCTCGCGGGTTGCTGGAACTGCGCAACACTCCGAGGGCGGAAGGGCGATCACCAGCACAAGTCCTCTTCGGTCATCCTATGAGGTCCTGTGTCCCGGCTCATCATCGCTCATACGCTCAGCAGTGGCAGCGCGCTGCTGATGAGTGCGACGCCAAGGCAGAGCGACTGAGGAAGAAAGCGAAACTTCGCCACGACGCGTCCGCCCGTACTCTTCCTCTCCTGCACCTCGGTGGCCACGTCGACGTTCAAGATCACACGACAGGCCTCTGGGATCGCCTGGGTGTCATCGTGGCTGTTGGGCGAAGGAGAGACTACCTCATCAAGATGGGCAGCGGTCGCGTGATGTGGCGTAATAGAAGACACCTACGCCCACATAGACCTCTTGCTCCCCTTCCTGTCGAGCAGCACACCGCTCATGGCGGTGCAGCGCTTCAGCATCAGGGTCACGAGGAACACCACCATCCCGGCAGCCCGGAGCATCAGGGTAACGGGGTACACCGTGGCCGAGAGCAACCAGAGCGTCGAAGCAGCCGACAGCGTAGGGAGCCGAGACGACTGCAGGTGCGGTGGCACCGTAGCACCTACGATTAGTCGTACGTGTTCATTGTACGCTGTGTTTGTTTTGTGTATATGTACCGTGTTTTCTGTACTTCAATCATTGTAACTTTGTTTCATGTGTTACGGTAGCCATAACAAAGATAAGGAATCTTCCTTATGTCTCGGGGGAGGTGTGTGTGGTTGTTAGCTAGTTGTGTGAACGAGTGAATGAGCGAGACTTGTGTGAGGCATGAATACGTGTATGAGTGAACGAGCTAGGCTTCAGTCATAAGTGTTAAGTGGAAGTGCGCGGCCTGGCGCCGAGAGATCACCTACCTCCAGCCTTCTGTTCACACCTTCTGTGAATAAACACCTGCACTGTTACCTGCGTTTCCTGTGCCCCTGCTGGTCAAGAGTCGAACAGAAACAAAAAAGAGGGAAGAAGAAAAGAAGAAAAAGAGGAGAGAAAAAAAGTTGCAAAATAAGAAAAAAAAGACGAATGAAAGAGAACAAGAAAAAAGCAAAAAAAAAAAAAGAAAAAGAAAACGGGAAACTCTTAACATTTATTCATTCTCACACGCTTCTCTTTTCCTGCCTTATTACTTATTTATTCATTTTTTACATAATGGCGTTAGTTGAGTATTAATTTTTTGCCTTGATCTTATGGGTAAGTGTAAGGACAAGCTGTCACAGTGTCCTTCAGTAATACAAAGAAAACGTAGGACCTGACCCAGGAATATCAATGCTTCTCCTAATTTAATGAGTGACTATTTTAATATTTACTGTAATTTCTGAATATTCTTGTAGTGAATAGAACAGTAGATATGCAGAAACCCCATATAATTCTCTCTCTCTCTCTCTCTCTCTCTCTCTCTCTCTCTCTCTCTCTCTCTCTCTCTCTCTCTCTCTCTCTCTCTCTCTCTCTCTCTCTCTCTCTCTCTCTCTCTCTCGAGGCAGTAAAAAAAAAAAAAAAAAAAACAGTAATCTTCTCTATTGCATCCCATTCTTTCACATACAAGACTTCAAATCACACACACACTAAGTAGCAGAAAGGTAGACTGTTGAAATTAACACAAACATTTAGATAACTCAGGAACAAAGGAAAGCAAGAAGGTTAAGAAAGAACAGCTTGCCCTGACCTTGCCGCGGCGTGAACCTGCTGGGGACGCTGCAGGTAAACACGCAGAATACAAGTTTTGCTTTTATTGTCTTGGTGGCAGGTGTTGAGGGGCTGAGGGCTTTAGAGGGGGGAGGAGAGTGTGGGGAGAAGGGGGAGAGAGAGGCGACACGTGGGGTTTGACGAGGCAAAGCTGGAAACGATGAGAAAAGGAGAAGAAGGAGGAGGAGGAGGAGGAGGAGGAGGAGGAGGAGGAGGAGGAGGAGGAGGAGGAGGAGGAGGAGGAGGAGGAGGAGGAGGAGGAGGAAACTATTATTATTTGATAGTTTGTTACAGGTTTTCCCTCCTTTTTTTTTCTGTCAAGGAGAGGAGGAGGAGGAGGAGCAAGAGGAGGAGGAGGAGGAGGAGGAGGAGGAGGAGGAGGAGGAGGAGGAGGAGGAGGAGGAGGAGGAGGAGGAGGAGGAGGAAGAGGAGGAGTAGAGGAAGACTACTAAATACCTCTATCAACTTGTCACTGTCTTATTTTTTCCCTTTATTACCCTTTTTTCCCCATGACATCCCTCCCCCCCTCCGTGTGACATCTTCACCTCTCCACTCTCCCCCGCCTCCCTTGGCACGCTCATGACCCTGGGAGGCGAGTGGAGGCTGCGGGAATCGTCCTTCAGGCACCGGGGAGAGGAAGAGGGGAGAGTGAGTCAGAGGAAAGCTGTCTCGTAACTCCTGCATACTCTCTCTCTCTCTCTCTCTCTCTCTGCCCAGCTGTCCGTGAAGTAAGAGTCTGCTGGCGAGGGCGAGGATAGTTGGGAAGAAGTAAGGAAGGTTTTAGTGAAGTAGAGGAGATCAGAAGGTGAAGATGCTATGCTGGATATTCTTAGGTGTTCCGTTATCTTTTATGGCAGTATTCTGAAACACCTTGAGTTGACACGAGGACTGTTTTCAAAGATTACACGCATGATAAATTGTGTTCTTGTCAGTGTTTTCTCTCTCTAACGATGCATATGCCTTCCTAAACCATCACTCATCATGAACACACACGAAAACCACTGTAACTTTGGCTAGAGGCTGTTAAAAAGTGTCAAGACGAAATGCTGACAAATTTTCAAGAACACGAACCTAAATCTTCTTTTTCATTAGCCAGTAGTGGATGTTACCAAGGATTCCCAAGGATGTTTGCATGATTCCTGTGACATTTTACCAACAATCCTACATCAGAGGGATACCCACCCATGAGAACCCAGCTAATCATCTCTGTGGCCTCTAAAAGTAGTGCTTGGGAGAGAGTAAAGCGTTTAGGAATGTGGAGCTTTGAGTATGGGAGACGCGGAAGACTGGAGGAGGAGATTACTGAGAGGAAGTTATGTAGATGGGTGGAGATGAGAGACTGGGGAGATGATGAATAAGCCGGAAGATGACTAGGGAGGCTGCTGCAAGGATGCTAGGAAGGCCTTAGGGAGGGTGGAGGGAAGAGTGTTACGGGAGAGGTTGTGTGTTTTAGGAGCAGGAGGAGCAGGGTGAGGGGAAGGGAGATGTGTAAGATGTGTTGCTCAAGCGTGGCAGTGTGAGATGTGAATGCAAGGCTTCGTTGTCTTGTCATGTTTTGCTTGTGTGTTTGTTTGTGTTGTGTAATGATCCATACCAAGTGCTTTTATTTCCACTACTACTACTACTACTACTACTACTACTACTACTACTACTACTACTACTACTACTACTACTACTATCATCGTTGTCATCATTATCTTGTCCTGGATCTTGGTGTGTGCTTATCATTTACAGCCTGTCATGCATGGTTAGGCAAGCAGTGTATTGTGTGTGTGTGTGTGTGTGTGTGTGTGTTTCGTGGTAAGCATCCATTGTAATAAAATATATAAACCAAACAACAAACCCGAAGAAGAAGAAGAAGAAGAAGAAGAAGAAGAAGAAGAAGAAGAAGAAGAAGAAGAAGAAGAAGAAGAAGAAGAAGAAGAAGAAAATTATGACCCACCACATCAAGAGGGAAAGAAGCAACGAATGAGGGATCGACTGAACACCGAGGAGATGGAGGTTAGATTAGGTTACGTAACAAGTGTACTTTGTAATGAAACATACCAAACAAACTGAAGACCTAGTCACCCATCACATCGAGAGGGAAAGAAGCAGGGAAGGAGGCTTCAAATTAACATAGAAGAGAAGGAAGCTGGTTTAGTGGTGTCTGTGCTTCCCTTCCCTCTGCCTGGTGAGCGGTGAAGTGCAGCTGCCTCGGACTAATTAATGGGCCGAGGAACACAAACAGTCTCGCCCGGTGCTGCCACGCGGACTCAGGTTACCACAGTCAGACGGGGAGGGATCGCTGTGCCAAGAGATGATGTAGTTAGGGTCGCGTTGCAGGCGTGTTAGTGTCTGTAATACCCTGAGTTCCGTCTTCTGTAGGTCACGGGGTTATGTGCTGCTATATATAGACTTTCGTGTTACTCACCATATTGTTAAGTATGGCTGTAGGAAATGGAGAGGTGAAAAAAGGAATATTATGGTGAGTGAGCAGAATTCAATGGAATATCATAATTAAAAGAAATTTTGCGTACGGTTTTGTATGAAATGGAGTGGTGGAAAGCAACAGCGTGAATTGCTAGTAGTGAGGATACATAATTATTATAAACTAGCGTTTTATAAGTAGAATTTAAAGGGGAAAAGATGCGATAAGTGGGCAATTTGAGTATGGCTATCTAGAAATGGCGAAAGCAGGCAAAACAGACAGATGACAAGCAAAGAGAAGAAATTTGCTGGGGTGGTATGAAATGGACTTGCAACTGACGGTATGAAATAAACTTGGAAATTGCCTCAGTCTTGCAGTGGAATCGTGAAGGCTAATGATGTTTATGATGATAATGATTCTTTTTATGCAAGAGGGGGTCTGGTCTACGTAGAGCAACAAAAAACTTAAAAACGGCCCATTGAAAAAAAAAAAAAAAAGGCTCAGGATGATGTATATAAAAAAAGCCCAAGGTGATGATATATATTTTAGTCAGTGATGTAAACTAATGATGTATTAATGGAGACGATCAATGTGACCTTCATCATCATCATTTTCATCTTTAATGGCGTCGTGAACTTCCTCTGTCTGAATTTATAGTTATGGGAAGCGGGTTGTGGCGGAGACTGGCTTGCCGTGATGTGGCAGGTTTTGCATGGCGGTGTGAATGGCGTGGGAACAATGTTTGGAGGTGGTGGTGGTGGTGGTGGTGGTGGTGGCATGGTTATCGACAAAAGTACAGTCAAGTAACGTTTCACATTCACTTGCACTGTATTTCGCTCTCTCCTGTAACACTACGTCCTCTGATCTGCCGGGAATGTATCAACTGTCAGGATTTTATAGATTGTCAGGAGCAGGGACCTTAATTAAGAGTGAGAGGAAAGATAAAAGCACAGTGGAAACAAGTGGAAACAGAATATGGAAGCTTACTCCACTTCTGATCACGACTAAACACGTTGATTAATTCTGGACTCTAAACTCATGAAAAATTTTGATGTTCGTTCTTAGTTAGCTGGAAGGGAAGGTGTTTTCAGTGAGCCAGGCAGAGTAAGCTGTGGGATGCCTGCCTCTCTGTGGTCACTGAGGACGCTCCCAGCAACCATTGTTACGAGAGGGAGGGAGAGAAGGGAGAGGAGGGAGAGGACGGAATGGGAGAGAGGCAGGGTAACGGCTTTCTTCCTTGCCGGAGTCTCCCCCTTCTTCCCTTCTTCACTTTGATCTAGTTTCCTGTTATTCGCTTCACTCCTCCACATGTTGGTATATAGTTTCTTCACTTGCCATGGAATACACCCCAGAGAGCCAATCCACCTCTGCTGCTCCACCCACGCACATCCACAGCCTCCTCGCTGCATTAACCTTATGTTTTATGTACATATTTCACTCCCTGGGTTATGCAAGTCCTGCTTTTGGGTGATTGTGCCTTCCCCCTCCCTCTCTCTTCTTGGTAATGCAGACTCGCACACTCACAACTTTCCACACACAATATTAAGCTCTATAACTCCCGGTGCTACACGTCCACTCTCTGCTGCTTCGTGAATATTACACTCCTAACGTCCTTGCTGATGATTCACAATAAACATCATCCATATTGCCTCCTGCTCCTCCTCCTCTTCCTCTTTCTCCTCTCCATTATCTCTCTCTCTCTCTCTCATTTCTCGGCCTCTTCTCTCCCTCCTCACCGTCACTCGCAGCCCACGGTCATAGCCTCATTCAGAATCGAGCACCTGGCTGATTCTCTCTCTCTCTCTCTCTCTCTCTCTCTCTCTCTCTCTCTCTCTCTCTCTCTCTCTCTCTCTCTCTCTCTCTCTCTCTCTCTCTCTCATGCTGTTCTCACCACCACCACCACCACCACCTCCACCTCCTTCCCTTTCAGCCTCTTTTTCCATTGCTTCTTTCTTCTTTTTTATCATTTTTTTTGTGGTTTTAATTCATGATCACTCATTATTTGGCTTGTGATATCGCTGTTCTGTCAAAATATTAGTAGTTCTTGTATTCGTTCGTTTTGTTCTGTCTCATGGTTCTTCATTGCATTTTTCTTCCTCTCCTTTCTTTCGTCATGGTCTAGTCTAGTTTATCCTGTTGTCTTTTATCTACACACTTCTCCGTTTTTCATTGCTTCCTTCCTTTAGTCCTTTTTCATTTTTTTTTTTCCCCTGCTCCCTCACTCACCTTTCTTCATCATCATCTTTCCTCCCCTCCCCTTCTCGACCCCGTCTGTATATCATCTCATCTCTCATCTCCCTCAGTTTCTGTACCCGACCTGCCCCTCCTGCTGCCCCTCCTCCTGCCTCTTCACCTGCCCCTCCCCCTGCCTTCCCTCCTAATCTTTCGTCGCTTCCTCGAACACCACCCACGCTTTTTGCTCTTTTTTTCCTTTCTCTCTCCCGGTTCCTCCATTACCTCCATTTCATCCCACCTTCCCCCTCATCCCTCCTACACCCGTAGTATACACAGTCATCGTTTGTGGATGTGTAATGTGTACTGTGTTGGTATTTCTTTCAGTATTTTTTTTTGCCTCATGTCTCGTAACTTCTGTGCAGTCCATCATTCATGTCCGTTTTTTGTACTTTTTTCCTTTTTTTTTGTGTCAAGTTAAATGGCCAAGAATAAAGAAAGAGAGAGAGAAAGAAAAAAAGTTGACTTCCTTCTCTGTAATTGTCAAGGAAAGAACCAAAACAAGTCGGCCAGTTTGGTTCCAGAGGTGTCCTGATGCTCCTTTGAAACAAGTTTGTGGGAAGACAGGAAAACAGAACCAATAAGAGATTTTCAGAGTTTACCAGTGAAAGGGGTGAAAGAGTAGAGATACCAGTTAAGTCTTGCATTAGTGAGGTGGACAGAATACAGGTTTGGATTTACCCTTTCTGCTCCATTTTCCTTCATCCCAGCCCCTTACTTTCACACTCTCCTCGCTTCCCAAGTTTCCCATATCTTCTCAATGACTTAGCCTCCGTACTTCTTATCTTTTCCTTTTCCCATCCTCTCCTTCCCTCTCTCCAGCCTCTTCTCCCTCCCGTTCCCTCTTCATCCACCCTCCCCAGCCTCTTTCCATCCTCTCCTCCCTCTTCCCACCGCCTCTTCACCCCATCATCCTCTCTCAACATGTCATCTTCTCCCTCTTTCCAGTCTCTCCTGCTAACACCTTCCCTGTCTTCCTTCCTCCCATCCTCTCTCTCCCTCTCTCTCCCCATACCTGCCTCTCTCTCACCTCCTTCCAACCTCCTCTCCCTCTTCCCACCACCGCCTCCGCCTCTCATCCTCCCCGGGGTTGAGGTCCCGCTACACTCACCACAGACCCGCCAGCCAGCCGTCGTTGGAAGCTTATCACGCCCAGTGTCTTTGTTCGCCGCACAAACACCGCGGGACCCAGTAATCGCCTTTCGGGACCTCATAGGATGCGATGCTCTTTACTGTGACCTTTTTGTGGTATTATTTATAGGAGTGGGTCAGGTGGGAGACGTAGAGGCTTAGAGAGGGTCGTGGTGTGAACTGGAGGTCGTGAGGCTGAGGTGAGGCGCGGTGAGGTGGGGTGAGGTGGGGTGAGGCTGAGATCAGGCAAGGTGAGGCGGGGTGAGGCTCCACTAATTGAGGGAGACGAGAGGTCTTGCTTGCCTGACCTTTATGACATTACGGGAAAGAGAGAGAGAGAGAGAGAGAGAGAGAGAGAGAGAGAGAGAGAGAGAGAGAGAGAGAGAGAGAGAGAGAGAGAGAGAGAGAGAGAGAGTTCCATGCCCAGGTGACCTTCCTCAAACGGGCTACAGGGTCGGACGGAAAGAGGTTGGCAGAGCAGAGGGAGAGAAAGGGATGAAGGGAAACAGGTATTACAAGAGATTTCAAACAACAACTTGTATGTTTTGACCTGACAGCATTAAGGGAAGACTATTTGCAGTACCTGTGTATAAAAAGAAGAGGAGAGTGTGCTGAACTGGCTGGTGTAATGAACGGCTACTGTTGTTTATATTGCAAGGTATATGTAAGTACTTGTTGATGTGGTAGTGTGAACATATATTCTTTATTCTTAACGTCTTCAGTATTTCATTTTTATTTCTAACGGTCGGAAGTAGAAGTTGTACCTTTTCCAAGAGTGTTTTATGAATTCTAGTGATAGTTCAACAAGTGTCTTGCATCATCAGTGGAAGAAGGAATAATCATCCTTTTGAAAATAGTCTTAATGAGAGAACACAGCTGCTCTGGTCACCCACTAAAGGCCTGTCCACACCAGGAAACATTGGAAACTGTTTGCAAAATTG
>NC_087167.1:8967500-8972500 GCF_035594125.1 Scylla paramamosain | reverse complement strand
CACACACACACACACACACACACACACACACACACACACACACACACACACACACACACACAGACCTTTCATATCATTATCGCAGTATCATCTCAGCCCAGCTTTTCTGGTGTTGAGGCGTCTCCTGCAATCCATCACACCTGCAGCGCCTTAGTGTTAGTGGCAGCAAAAAGTAGTGTCGAGTACTGCCGTGATCAGCAGTAGAAGAACTTATTATAACTATTTAGCGTACTCCCTCAGTCTCTAGTACCGTGATCTCCTTATGTTAGAATTTATTTTGTTATTTATTTATTTCTTTATTTGTATTTAATATAGTTTGGATACATAAAAAAGGTGTGCTTCGTAACAAAAAAATAAATAAATAAATAAAAAAGATCATAATGAGACTTAGCAATCAAAGTGAGACAGACACTGAATAGCAAACATGTAGAAATGAGTTTGGCATGTTACTTAACTAATTATTATAAGTGTGCAAGTAATGAAGCACCACCTTTATGTACCCTGATCTGTGTATACTGTATTCTCCATCTGTGACCTCCCTCCCTCTCTCCCTCTCTCCCTACCTGACTCCTCACCTCCCCAACTTCCTCCCTTCCTAATCTTCCTCAAATTGGTATCCTACGATGTATTCTCCTCCTCCTCCTCCTCCTCTCATTACCGCTTCTTGCCTCATTTTCCTCCACTTTCCGCTGCCTCATTACCATTTTTGGCTCAATCGTTTGCTTCTATAGTTGTGGTTATTAATGTAGCTTGTAGATTTTTTTGTTGTTGTTGTTAGGGGGTTATGGAGGGTGTGTACTGTTGTTGTTGTAGTAGTAGTAGTGGTTGTTGTTGTTGTTGTTGTTGTTGTTGTTGTTGTTGTTGTTGTTTTGTAGTAACAACAACAACAACAACAACAACAACAACAAATATGCAGAAAGTTTTACTGAGTATCTTTTTACAAAATCTTTAACTTACTTTTCCTTTCTTTTTTGTTTATATTCCAAAAGTTACTCCTTAAAAAAAAACTACGTCATCTCCTCCTTCTCCTCCTCCTCCTCCTCTCAGTAAACCGGTCTTATGAAGTTATTACATGTGTGTGTGTGTGTGTGTGTGTGTGTGTGTGTGTAGGAGTATGGATGTGCGTGCTGCGTTTTTCATACAGTTAGCGTTCCTCTCCATTTTGGTAATGTTTGTTATTGCTCGTACTTTTCTTGAGTCTGTTCTAGTTTACTTCACATTCTTGAGGTTTTAGCCGCTCATGTTTACACAGCTTCGTTTACTTCCTTAAACTGTACACGTGTTTTTGTCCCAACTTTGATGTTTGCGTGTGTGTTTGTGTGTATTTGTGTGCGTGCGGGTAAATGAATGATGTTAGTATAGAATAAAGTCTACCTGGATTAAAATCTGCATGTAAGTCAATACTGTATGTGCTTATATGATCCCCTCGATGGTCATATACATAAATTAATGCAGTATATACTCGGGGGTCAGTTCTCGGACGTGGTGATCCCAGGGAAGTTAGTTTGATTCCTGCCGGGTGCTTGCCATCTTCAGAGCTATTGCCAGGTGGCCGAACAATACCCACATGCCTCCTATCAACCTTGCCTTCAACGGTGACTGTACCAGGGAGCTCTAGGGGGCGGCATGGTCCTGTGCAAAGGCGTCAGAGAGAGAGAGAAAAAAAAATCCTGCCTGTACTACAACTACTGGGAGCTGATAAACTAAGCTTCCAAGAAAAATAGACAGGGGGCGATCATGTAAGCTTTATAGAATAGTTACTGCAGAATTGTTTACCACCGTTGTAGGTCAGTAAGAAAAATAAGTGTATTGATTATAACTTACTGAAACGAAATAAGATGCTCAAGCAGATTTAGGTTCATTTTCTTGTGGTAAGTGAAGATCTGTGTTGTGTGAAAGCTGTTACAGTTTACTCTTATATTACAGTGAGAAGGAGGCATCGTTTGTGATTCTGTTCATGTCAGTCTACTTACTGGCATGAGGGACGTGCTGTAAAGGACGCTAATGGAGACGTTGTACAGCATTGTGGAAGTGAAAGAATACCAATGCTTTCAGTAAACCAGGGAGTCTTTTGTGTCCCAGGGAATGGCAAGAGTGCATATGTGAATATTGAAAAGAAAGCAACGATAAAGAAGAATTGCAATGACAGGCAAAGGAAATAGTGATCTTGTTTTTTTTTTTTTTTTTTTTTTTAGTGACCTACTTCTCTGGTGTGTGTGTTTGTGCGTGCGTGCTGGGTCTCGCTCACTCACCTTTCAGCCTATTGAGGAAGTGAGGAAGTATGCACCAGATCATGTGTCTTAGTGCGGAACACAAAGACTGCTTGATATTGGAGGCGGGGATCGCTGTCCGTGTTTGTGAGGAAGAAGTATTTCATAGTTTTATCAGACACCTGACAACCCTTTTTTTTCCCCCCTTCTTTCGGAGCGAGTTTTTGACGTGGTGTGGTTTGCGCTCCTACCCGGAAATGTTTAGTGTTTTCCTTCGCATGCGGTGTAACGAATGGCGCACCTCACCTTCATTCCTCCTAAAGAGCAGTCGACAAAGGGTTAAATCATGCCAGTGTAAAAAGATTGTGTCCTAGGAAAAATTTTTGTGTCTTCATTCGAGTCTGTGTTGTGGCAAATGACGCAGAACATTTTTATGATCCCTTGAGGGTTGTCGACAGCTGGTTAAAATGTGGCTGTCTTTGTGCATGAGATTGTGTCCTAGGTGGAAAGTTTGGAGTCTTCATTGGAATTTTCGTCGTGGGAATGGCGCAGGTCTTATAGTGGCAGCGGTGCAAGGAGTGTATCGGAGCCTGTCCTGTGCCCTGGGGGAAGGTGTTACGGCCCACTGAAACAAGACTAGAGGACAAGGAAGCAAACAGAGCACAAGGAACCAAACACAGCACAAGGAACCAAACACAGCACAAGGAACCAAACACAGCACAAGGAACCAAACACAGCACAAGGAACCAAACACAGCACAAGGAACCAAACACAGCTTAGCTCTTTCACTGCCATTTTACACATGGTTCCTTGATGACAAACTACACAGGGTTTTTTTTTATTTTTTTTATTTTTTTATTTTATTTATTTTTTGTTCCACAGCCGCCTCTGAGCATTTTACTGGCTATATATATTGGAAAAATCCATTCCTGTATTATATTTTTCTTTCTTGTCGTTTTTTGGTAAGGTTTTATACAATGCTTCTCGTGGTGTGAATTATGACCTGTCACAGTGATAGGGTTCATTCTTCGACTGCTTAGTAATGACACCGTGGTCTTCGTTGCCTCAGTTAAGGAACTCTAGACGATTTCACTGACCAACAGAAAACTACAGGTACTAAAGTGTTTGAGGTGCTCCGTCACTCCCTCTAGTGTCAGTGGCGTCTTCGGGAGTCATACTGGAAACCTGCATCACAACTTTATCAAGGTTGAGATGCAATAAAGTGATTAGTATATTTTAAGTTTTACTCTTATGAACAACTCGCTCTGTCGCTGAGAAAGATGGATTTTCTACTGCATAAAACTTACAAATTGAACAAGACTTCCCGCTCGCCGTGGTTTTATTGGTATGTATGTCTGTGCGTGTGTGTGTGGATGTGAGTGTGGCCTTGGGCAGGTGGAAGATTTGCCTCTTTTATACCTGAACAATTGTCATTATGTTCATCCTGTTACCTCCACTACTCTGTGTGTATGTATGTTTGTGTGTGTGTGTATGTGTGTGTGTGTGTGTGTGTGTGTGTGTGTGTGTGTGTGTGTGTGTGTGTGTGTGTGTGTGTGGGCGTGAGACTAGTGCCTGACATGACAGAACAACGAGAGTGACACGTGTAGGGGCGCCGGAACACGCTAGTGAAGAGGGGCTGAGTGGAGTGGGCGTGATGGAGTACTTGGGGAGAGGCGGACTGGGAGGGAAGGGAAAGGAAGGCTTGGCGGTGTTGTAGGCGGAGGGGTGTGTATGTATATGTGTGTGTGCGCGCAGGAGGAGCAGGGTTGTGTAGGTGTAAGGGCGTGTTAGGCTTGGCTGGGGAGGTTAAGTCGTAATCGTAAAATGACGAGAGGAAATGTTATGCTTGTCAAACTAACCCAGACATATGGCTGTGTTACTTAAAGAGACCCACGCGTGTGATTTATGCACCGTAAAAAAGTTTCTGTATGCGCGAGACTTGGTGGTGTGGCTTGTGCAGGTGGTGGTGTGTTGGTGTGTGTGTGCGTCTATGTGTGTGTGTGTGTGTGTGTGTGTGTGTGTGTGTGGGTTGCAGGGGTTGGTGTTTAAGGAGCGTGTAATATGAGTTATATGAGTACGTAGGTGGCCGTGGGGAACGTTAAGTGGCTTATGAATGTACGTTGTTGCAGGGGGTGACTTCTGGGTAGTAGGAGTGACGGCTGGTGGCGGGGCGGTGCTGGGCTGGGCTGGGCTGGGATGGGGCGGGGTGGGGATGGGAGGACGGCAGTGAGGGATGAGTGACGTCAACTAAATTACGAAGAGGAAGAGAAAAGAGGAAGAGGAAGAGTAGGAGGTGTGTAGGACGGGATGGAATTTCGCTTTGTTTCCTTCACATGACGTCAAATGCACGGGAATAAGCCCTGAGCTCACGGCCTTACCTTCCTCCCTCCGCGTCCTGACCTGACCTGATCCCCGCTTGCCTGGGCGTGGGAGGCGGGAGCACGGGCGGGCCTCTGGTGGTGTGTGCGGGCGTAAGGGGGTATGGAGGGTATGGACCAGTGGTGGGGTCCCATAAAACCAACATTATAAGCAAGTGTAGCTGTAGAAAAGACACGCAACAAAAACATTATATATTTTCTTCCGTGGCTGTGTTTAGGGCGGCTATTGAGCGCTGGAGGAGGAAGAGGAGGGGAGAGTAGGTGAGAGGAGGAAGGAAGAGGAGGAAAGAGGTGGAAGAGGAGGAGGAGGAGGACAAAGAAAAAGAAAAACAAGAACAAGAAAAGAAGGTGAGGAGGAGGAAAATGAGAAAGAGGAGAAGGAGAGGGCAGGTGGAGGAGAAGGTAGGTGCAA
>NC_087167.1:8907500-8957500 GCF_035594125.1 Scylla paramamosain | reverse complement strand
TTATGCACAAGCGAGGCAGAACAAGGACAAAAGAACAAATACAGAAAAACAAAAGGTTCGCTAATTGCCTCTCCTAACTCACCCTCTCCCCAGGAAAAGAAAAAAAAGAAAAAAAGGAAAAAAAAAGGAATTAAAGATAAAGAACCGATTCAGAATAGCGTAGAAATAAGAATATGTATGAAAAGATTTAATACACACGCTGAGTTCATAAAATCGTGATAATCATTTGGCTTTGCGAGTTAATCAGAATTCATTTACCTTATTTTGTGAAAAGATTAAAAGGCAGTTTGAATATTTTATCACATATAGCTGTTGTTTTCGTCTCTCCAAGCATCCCAGCCCCGCCCACGCCCCTCTGCACACACGCACCAGCCAGCCACCCAGCCAGACGCACACACAGACAGACAGACAGACAGACGGCACTGTCACACACGTCACGAAGAAGAGAAAAATATAAGCAGGAAGGAAAAAAATCATGAGGAAAAATTTATTATGAAAGTTTTATATGTTTTCTCATTAATTCTCACCGAGATTATTATTATTTTGTATTTTGTTCACGAATTCCCAGTAATATTCGTAAAGCAAATACACGTTTTCACCTTTTCGTAATGAGGAGGCACGACTAACTTTTTTCTTTCTTTTTTTGTGGATGTGAATCAGCACCAGACAGTTGCATAATGAGAGGAGAAATACATGCAGCGTACATTAAACCCGGTGACCTGTTTAGGAGACAAGTTCCTGCGGTGCGATTATAATTCTCTGATGCGAATTTTTGTGATCGTGTGGAAATCGAGTACTTTCACCGAGGCACCAAGGCCGGCAGGGGGTAGAGGGCAGAGAGAGAGAGAGAGAGAGAGAGAGAAAGAGAGAAAATAATTAGTGTTAAAGCACGAGAAAAGAAAATCAGACAGGAAAGATAACATAGACAAAGAGATAAGGAGCAAGGGAGCACGAAGACAAGGCCAACTGACGCCCAGTAATTATCACCCAGATCAAAGAAAGGAGAGGAAGAGCCGTCGAGGAGCGTGACCTCCAGAATAGCGAGGGAACGAACCACTAACGGCCGCGAGGGAAGGTACAGGCGGCGATGGACTGGGCGGGAAGGAAGAAAGGGAGGCAGGGAGGCCAAGAAGGAGGCAGGCAAGGGTGGGGCCAATCAACATCGGAAAAGAAAGTGAGAAGCATACATGTAAGGAAGGTAGTGTAAGGAAGGAAGGACGCACGGTGCTTACCTTTGTGAATTTTAATGTTTCTTAATAATTCAGGATTCATCAAAACTCTAAAGGTAGGCATCGTGTGTTCCTCCTTCCTTACACTGCCGGCCAAGACCATAATATGCTTATCGCTTAGTCAGGACTCGTCATACGCTTGTTCTTGTAAGGTTTATTTACATATGTGTCCATTTGAAGTATTTATCAACTTTTTTATACGTTGAATATTAAGTGTGGCCGAAGCAATACAAGAAAATGAAGGGAAGAAGAAATATAGAATTGTTAGGCGAATTTTAGTTTTTGTGATGAAGGAACAGGTTTTAATTTCCTGCGCTTAATGGAACTGATAATGCGTGAGAAATGTGAATCTGAGGATTAATAAGAATTCATGCAACGTTTAGGCGAAGAGAGAGAAAAAAAAAATGTGCCCATGTATAATATGAAACAGGAACGCTGGTGGAGGCTTTGAATAGATAACATGGGGGGGCAGGGGCAGGGAGTGGACTTGGGGCGAGGCGGGGAACTGGAGGGAACGGAGTGGTGGCGCAGAAGTGAAAGAAAACGAATTAAATGAGACTGCTGAAGTTAAAGAGAGGAACACTACAGCACATGAAAGCCTGTCACGGAAAAATAGAACGTTTCCTTGTCTATATATTCCTTCTGTGCCCATCTGTGTCCATGACCTTGCACAGAACTTGATTAGGTAATGAGTAAGATGAAAGCAGTTTTTATTTATTTATATATTTATTTATCTATTTGTTTGTTTGTTTGTTTGTTTTTGCTATGGTTCGCTGTGCCTAAGACCTCCTTTAGTAATAGCTGCCAAAAAATAATGTTCACTTGTTTCTTGTTTCTTCTGTGCCTCTGTGTCCATAACCCACAATAAAGCTTAAGAAATAGAAAAAAAAGTATAAGATATAATCAAATTTTTATTCTTGCTGTTCTTCTCTGTGCCTCAAAACCTCCCTCTTCCTCTTCCTCCTCTTTATACATCATGTCTCTTTCTCCCCGCCCTGCCCTGCCCCACCCAACACTTCTTCATCTTAAGGACAAGTCGGGGGTTCTTCCTCACCCGCATCCATCACAAGATCACCACGAAACACCTTGTTATGCCGTGCAGCTTCCCGTGTCCCTGTCCTGCCAGCGGGTTTTGCGCCTCGAGGACCTCACATTGCGTGAGGAAGAGCGGGGGTAGGTGGGGGGTGCACTGGCGGGGACTTCTACTTGTTGTCTTCGTTGTGATTGTTGTTTTATGTTTTTTTATTTATTTGTTTTTTTATTTATTTATTTTTTTTCATGGTGGTGTTGGATAGGCCACTACTGTACTCCAGCCTGTTTTCAGTACCGTTGTTGTTGTTGTTGTTGTTGTTGTTGTTGTTGTTGTTCGTCTTCTTTTTCTTCTTTATCATCATCATCACCTTCTTCTTCTTCTTCTTCCTCTTGTTCTTCTACAGTAACCTCCTCCTCCTCCTCCTCCTCCTCCTCCTCCTCTTCTTTCATCATCATCATCATATCGTCCATTTTGGTCTTTTATCATTTAATGTTTATCTTCCACTTCAGTGTCATTATCTTTCTTCCTCACTTTTATTACCCCTTTACTCGTGTTATTTCCTCCCACCAACACAGCTCTGCCACCACCTGTTCTCTGTCATCCTTGCAATCTAGGAAAACTGATACACTATCTGTCCTGACCCCGTGTCCTCTAATACCAGTGTCGTGAGTGCCTCGGAGGGTTGCGGGGTACGGCATGCAGGCACGCAGTGGGTAAGGAGTAACTGCACCTCTCCCGTACCCTTGACAAGTGCCCGAAGTGTCATTCCGTCGGGGGAGGTATCGAGTGTCGCCAAGGCAAGAGTTAGCGCTGGTTTCTGCCTGTCACCCGTATCACCGGCGAGGACGTGGGTGATCAAGGTCTCTGTGTAATATAATACTGCACTTCATTCAAGATCCATTTTTGACTTTCATGCCAGGCAGGTCTTCACTTTGATGGGTAAACGAAAATTCTGTCTGCTGCTTTCATTTAGTTTTCGCCACAGCGGATCATCTGTGTTCATCTTACTCTGTCCTGTGGGTCTTCTGTCTCAGTCATCATCTTTCTGTTCCGTCAGTGTATGCATAATTATATAGTTTTCCTCTCCTTCCCCTGCAGTGTCCATCTATCTACTCATCTGCCCTCTGTATAGATAGATAAATTTATTGGCTACAACTTGATAATGTACATTGTAAATACTGTTAAAATAAAGTAAATAAATAAACAAAGATGTACGATCAAAAGATCATTAATCCATTGGAAAAAACTTGGTATAGACGAAACAAGAATTTGAAATAAAGAAGACTCTATCCTTCTTGATCAGAGACATGAAAGTGGGCCATTGTGGGACAGACTGTTTTGCTGTCTTGACGTGCGTGTTGCGATGGCATGTGCCTCACGTTTAGTGGATGATAAGCTGCAGGATTAGTCACTCTTGCCGGGACTTAGTGATGACCCTGCCTGCCTGCCTGCCTGCCTGAGTTGTGTTGGGCCGTGTCCTCGCCAAACACGTTCTCGAATCCTTTGTCTCGTGTTCAGACCAGTAGACGTGAATACTGTTTATTTATTTACTCTATACAGACTGACATAGCAGCAACATCTACTACTACTACTACTACTACTACTGCTACTACTACTACTACTACTACTACTACTACTACTACTACTACTACTACTACTACTACTACTACTACTACTACTACTACTGTTACTACTACTACTACTACTACTACTACTACTACTACTACTACTACAGCAACACCACCACCACTACCACCACCACCACCACCACCACCACCACCACCACCACCACCACCACCACTACTAACCGGTTTACTGATAAAAACAGACAAACCTTACTCTACTGTGGATTTACATTGATAACACGAAGATTAATAAACAGTGATTAGTTACGAGACTTGTTTGTGAGTTACATATTATAAGATTATTTTTTTTTTCCTTGCAGTGACATTTAATTAGTGATGTTTTATTGCTTGTGTGTGTGTGTGTTTGTTGGTAAGGTAAAAATGCGTTCAGTGTTATTATTATTATTATTATTATTATTATTATTATTATTATTATTATTATTATTATTATTATTATTATTACTATTATTATCTGAAGGGCAATGCGTTGTTATGTTCTGATTTTGGCCTTGTTAGTATTCATGAGCAATTACAAAAGGAAGATTGTCTGTTAGAAGCATGATTATTATTATTATTATTATTATTATTATTATTATTATTATTATTATTATTATTATTATTATTATTATTATTGTTTTGTTGTTCGTTATTGCTGTTGTTGTTGCTGTCGTTTTCTTTTTTCATCTTTTCTTCTTCTTTTGTTCTTCTTCTTCTTCTTCTTCTATTATTACTGTCATCATCATCATCATCATCATTATCATCATCATCATCATCATCATCATTGTCACCACCACCACCACCACCACCACCACCATCATCATCATCAACAAGAACAACCACCATAACAATGAACGGCCCCATCATTAGTAACTATATGTAACTTTGCATGTCTTCCATCACAACCTCGCTATTTCTCCCCCCTACCCCCCCACCCCAGTATACCTTGCCATTACTACAAAGATAAAATACCCCTAATCACCAGTGCCGGGCGAGGAGTCAAGGGCAAGGGGATGGGGGGAGGGGGGGCAGGCAGTGCATTGTGTTGCGTCATGTTGCAATCTGTCATGCAATTTTTTTTTCACGACTTATTTTCTCCTCTCGATAGACCTGAAAAAAAAACATAAAAAAATTACGTCTTTATAACCATGAGGTATGACATCCTGTTTGTAGATAATAGTGGCAATTTACTCCTGACGAGAATAACAGCCATCCTGACCTGCTAATTAGGGTGACTTAATGGCGGCTTTCCGTGAAGGTGTTGTCGATTATATTGAGGCAACACGTCAGGCTGCTAACAGGTGAACAGTGGTGAGGCCGAGGGGGTCCTGGCAGGAAGGAAAGGGGCGTGACTGACAGGTGGAGACTAACTGGTGGCTGTTCACTAAAGCCCCACGGTAAAGGAGGTACGGACAGGTGGAGGAACGCAGGTGGAGGAACGCAGGTGGAAGGAAGTTAAGGGGTGGAGAGTGAAAGAGAAAGACAGATGGGTAGATGGAGTGATGGAGGTCTAGATAAAGTGAGATAAAGATGTAGCAGGTGGAAGGGGAAAGCTAGAGACAGGTGGAGGGGAGTAAAGACTTGGCAGGTGGAAGAATGAAGGTATAGAAGTATGTGGAGGAATGTAAAGATGCGACAGTGGGAAGGGAATGTTAGAAAGACAGGTGGAGGGAAGTAAAGACTTGGCAGGTGGAAAGAAGGAAGGTATAGGAGTATGTGGAGAGAGGTGGGTTGTCAAGAAAGAGAAATAAAGAAAAAAGAAAGAGAGAGAGAGAAAAAAAAAAGATAGAGAAAGGAATGTTAGATGAACACGAGAAGATAATAGGAAGTCGACCATGAAAACGGTGAAAGAAAACGGGCTGCGTTGCAAACAAACAGAGAAGATTTAACGAGAGGCTAAACTATTGAAGACTGAACCTGAACACTCCCACCTTCTGGAAGCCTCGACAGGACAATCATTAGTGAAGGAAGTGCAGGAAACTGATGCGTAAATAAAGAAAAACGAGGCGTACTGCTATTTACAAGTGACCTTTGCCGTCCCCCTCACGCCCTTGCCTCTCTGCCACAGTGGATCATGCCGCTATCAGATGGCAGCCCATTAAGCCTCGCGGGGGTGGTGGGCTGCCGTCAGGAGACCCTCACGACCCCCAGTGTTATTGCTCCTAATGACACGCTCCGCTGACACACACATGCACTGGCCGTCACGCCTCGTTGTGTAGTGGGCGGGCTGGTGAAGTGGAGTGGAGGGAGGTACAGCACATAAAGGGTTTTCAGGAGAGGCAACGGGAGGGTTTGTGGTGTAGAGGAAGGGCTGTGTTGGTGTGTGTGGTGCATGGCAGTAACCAGGGACGGATGATGGCTGTTGAAGTTTATCAAGATTATTATTGTTAGTTCGTGATAATCCACGGATTTGTATTTTTCTTCCGCTTCATTCTTATCTGCTAACTTGCCTTGGTGTGAAGGAGCGCCACGTGGTGTAGCTTCGCCAGTCTTGTTTCTAGTAATTTAGTACACTGATCCAAAACCTCTCTCACTCAGAAGCCAAGTTTCTCCCTGATATTTCTTTCAGTAATAAATGTGAACCAGTTCCCTTCAGTGTCCCCCACAGGGAACCATGTTGCAGGCTGTAGGTGCTTTGCCTCTCAATAGATGGCGCGGGCGGTGCCTCTGCTGCTTGTGTTGAGAGAGTTGTAGCGTCCTGTGAAGTGTGGCGTTTTCATACCGTAGGCTTCTTCCGCTGAGATTATAACATTGGGAAACACAAGGAACATTTGGAGGGCTAGAAGGCGGCAGCAGGCCCACACGTGGTAGTGTCCGACATCAGTGTGTTGTGAAGCTCCTTGTGTGTCTTGCTTCTTTCGATCATTTGCTGATTTTATTGCCATTTTCTTAAAAAAGAAAAATGTGTGTGTGTGTGTGTGTGTGTGTGTGTGTGTGTGTGTGTGTGTGTGTGTGTGTGGGTGTGTGTGTGAGGTATACTCCGAACGAAACAGTGGCTTGTAATTTCTTTATTGCCTTCGTTATGTAAACATGGATTTTTTTTTTTACTCAGCAGTAATAGGAATTATGGTAATTTCAGAATTACCTAACTTTGAAGGTCATGGTTATTGCTGCATCAGCCTGCGACGGAAACTAGACGTGGCCATGTTAAAGATTTCTTAACTTACATTTCAGTTGTTGTAGACATAATTTTTGTTTTGTATATACATGTATGTATGTATGTATGTAGATATATATGTGTTGGCTTCTTCTGCCTTCCGCATTGTTTGGACACGGCCTGAAGGGCGTCATGAGTGTCACACAGCAGTGCCCTTGCGTGGCGCGACGCACTCCAAGGTGTCTTTACACGTCAGCTACCACTGTTGCTGCTGCTGCTGCTGCTGCTGCTGCTGCTGCGGGCCACAAGGGTACGCGGCGCAAGAAATAACACACTGGTGCCTCGAGTGTAATTGTGGTGCGCTGCTGGAGAGGCGTTTTTGTGGCCCGTGTGGTGGGGGCGCATGATGGCGGATGCGAGGTGGTGCATTGTGGCCGGAGGCGTCTCTCTGGCAACAGCACCAACCCATTGATAAAATGTTCTCTGCTTGTGGAGGCTCAGGGACATGTTGGGTACAAGACAAGTCGCGCTGAGGGCAAGCACATCCTGAACTGCTCCTGTGTGTTGTCATTGCCGATTTAGTCCATTCAAGTGTTCATGATCTAAATTTAGACAGACTGCAAATACCAGCAAGGAGTAACTAATATGTGTGCTAAATATTATCAGTATTCTAAATGATTACCTTCAAAGTATACGAGTAAATTCGATATTTCAGTTGGGTGTATTTTCTGATCAGTCTTAGAAAACTACTTCTTAATTTGATTTGCTAACGATGCATTCATTACACAACATCCTGTGTTTATGGAGAGGCTTGACCTTCTTCGTTACTTGTAGGGACTCCTTTGTATCAGCTTGAAAAAAAAAAAAAAATATTGTGAACTGTTTTGACATGAGACATACAACCCCATGTCTACGGCGGCATTAAATTAGTTAGCCAGTCAGTCAGTCAGTCATTCAGTCAGTCTGTCAGCCAGCCAACCAGCCAGCCAGCCAGCCAGCCAACCAGTCAGTCAGTCAGTTAGTCGGTCAATCAGTCAGTCAGTCAGTCAGTCAGTCAGTCAGTCAGTCAGCCAGCCAGCCAGCCAGCCAGCCAGTCAATCAGTCAGTCAGTCAGTCAGTCAGTCAGTCAGTCATCCAGCTCATGCTACAGTTCATACACGTCCTCTTACAAAAGCAAACATTCAGTCAATCAACCACTCATGCACAAACTACAGTACTCATCCAACTACAGAAACAGTCAACCAGTCAGTCAATCACAGTACCCGCCCTTCCACCACCACCACCACCACCACCACCAGTAGCGGCTCGCACCTGTTCATGAATGGCGCTCGGCCCACTGACCTTGAGCAGCGGAAGTGAGGAGCCTGCTTTGTCCTGCCGAGTGTTGCGCCGCCCCTTCAACCAAGCCGTGTCCCCATCCCCCCTCCCCTCCTGCAGTAGCATCCCACCACCTGTCCCCTCCCTCCCCTATTAGACTCCCCTCCCTCTCCTCCTACCATTATGAA
Organism: Scylla paramamosain; assembly: GCF_035594125.1. Lineage (NCBI taxonomy): Eukaryota > Metazoa > Arthropoda > Malacostraca > Decapoda > Portunidae > Scylla > Scylla paramamosain. The sequence goes on along the minus strand of NC_087167.1, from coordinate 8,949,014 downwards.
TTTTCCCATCCTCTTTTATGAATACGATGCTACGTCCTCCCTCTTCTCTCCTCTTCCTCCTCCTCCTCCCTTCTCATCACCACCTGGTTTTCTTTAGGGCAAATAACTGAAAACAAGGTGTGGGAGAGGAGGAGGAGGAGCAGGAGGAGGAAGAACAAGAGGAAGATTATGAATACGTATCTCACTTCCTTCTCATCTTCCTCTTTCTTCCTCGTTTTATCATCCTGCTCTTCATCTCGACTTTTCTGTCGTCTTAAAGTTTTCGTGTTTGTGGTAATTGGTTTGGTATTTACAGGAATGCCTGAATTTGTTGCATTTCTTGAGTCTTTATGGCTTATCTCTCTCTCTCTCTCTCTCTCTCTCTCTCTCTCTCTCTCTCTCTCTCTCTCTCTCTCTCTCTCTCTCTCTCTCTCTCTCTCTCTCTCTCTCTCTCTCTCTCTCCTGTGGCGTGCACCTGCTCCCTGCCACAGAGGAAGTGCATGGGCGGGGTGTTAAAAACCATCAGACCCTACATCCATGACACGACCCTACACACACACACACACACACACACACGAAATCATAACACGATATTTTTCATGTCTTCATTTTACGTAAGGTGCATCTACTCTCTCTCTCTCTCTCTCTCTCTCTCTCTCTCTCTCTCTCTCTCTCTCTCTCTCTCTCTCTCTCTCTCTCTCTCTCTCTCTCTCTCTCTCTCTCTCTCTCTCGTGTGGAGGTTATAGCTTGTGCGAGTGTGAACATTTTATTTCTTATTGTTTGGTTTTTCTTACTCCATTGCAAAGTTCGCGGTGGTCTCCGGTGCGTCACTTTCCCGGCGCCGCAGTGTGGGTGGAGTGCGTGTTGGTGGCTGTGTTTAACTCGCTCGATTTGAGGGAATGGTTGTCCTTCAGCTGGTCTAGATTGTGACCACCGTGTCCGCCACTTCAATGCGATGGGTACTTGCATAAAAAAACAACAGCAGCAGCAGCAGCAGCAGCAGCCACAACAGTAACGACAGTAACAACAGTAACAGCAGCAACAATAACAGCAGCAACAACAAAATCAATGATGACAACGAGGACAACCATACCATTAACACACACACAAACACACAAACACACACCACACTACACCCCTCTACACCCCTTCCCCTCACTCCCTCCCCACCTCCATCTCCCTCCCTGACCACCTTATCACAGCCGCACCCACCAACTCTCTACCACCCACCACCTCACAACTCAGTCCCCTCCCAGCTCAGGACAGTCTGTGCGGCACCAACTTTCAAAGAAAAATCAGGGAATAATCAGAGTCCGGCCGAGGAAGGAACAGTTTAACTCTTTAACATTCTTGGGCTGCGAAAATTAGCTAAGTTCTTGCCTGGAGTGCACTGAGAGAAGTTTCCTTGATGTTGTGTGCCTCTCTCAATCTAATTAATCAGGTCTGGATGCGAGGAGGAAGGAGTCTGTATTGAGGAACACGTGAGGGCCTACTTGTTATTTTATTCTTGAGCGAGGCGTCTTGGAAGGAAGAGGAAGGAAAGGACGAAGAGGAAATGGTGGAATGAGAAGAGGAAGAGGTTGAAGAGGAAGAGCGGAGAGGCAATATTAGATTTTCTGAGAACTACGCTACAACTCCGCTTCGTGCATCACAAATAGCCTGCGGAGAGAGAGAGAGAGAGAGAGAGAGAGAGAGAGAGAGAGAGAGAGAGAGAGAGAGAGAGAGAGAGAGAGAGAGAGAATATCTTTACCTTAAAAACAACGCTCTTTTTTATTATTTCATTGTTATTTTATTGCCTTAAGTGTGTAATTTAGAGAGAGAGAGAGAGAGAGAGAGAGAGAGAGAGAGAGAGAGAGAGAGAGAGAGAGAGAGAGAGAGTGTCTTTGTGCATACATGGCTACAAAAACAAAGGTAATAATAATAATCACAGTATCACTCCCGCGCTGTACTCGTTGCGTCGCCATAATTGGGTGTCTCCACTAATGCATATCCATACAATCAGTACAGAGAGTGAGGCCCTTTTAAGCCCTCGCGCCTTGACCTCAATCACTTCCTGGTACAGCTTGAGTACGTTTATTTTACAAGCTCGTGGTTCCCTTCGCCTTGCTTTGTCGTCTTTGCTTAGCGACTCTGCCCGTCAGTAATCTCCTTCCCCCCGCTGTCTATCTCTCCAACCAGTGCCATGTGCCTGTGTTGTTGCGTCCGGGAAAAGCCCCTTCAGTCAGTCACTAAATGCGTCGTTATTTATTTATTTATTCATTCACTTGTTTATTTAAAAAGAACATCAAGATAGAAACTGCAAGAAGCCAGTAGACCTACTTGTGACGCACACTTACCTATCCCCACCTGTCATGCCTATCCTTAAACTTATCCAGTACTTGTTAAACTTCCGTATTGACTCGGTACTAATAGTGTGATTACCTAGTTTACTTACATATGTTCGTTTACTATTACCATTTTAGGGGGATGGTTTTGGATATCACCGCCTTACAGTGAAGTGCTTCCGCCGGTAGCCGTGCATATGCAGTTAAAACTTGTAATATAGCTTTTTCTACCCACTTTATAGCGCATTAATGAGTGTGTATAGATTGAGGAAGCTTACCTCCAAATAGATCCTCATTTCTTACCTTGATGAATCGCCCCCAGCAAACAGTGGAGGGCCTCAAGCAAACCCCCAGGTGCACCGCCAACCACCTGTGGCCCAGACGTGTCTTCCGGTACCCGCCTCCCGCCCTGCTTCTCTTTGCCTTTGCTCTCCGACACGTGGATGAGTTGCAGTATGTGTGAATGTTGCTTATTGGCTCATTTCATACGTATTGGCCCTTTGCAGCGTTCTTATCTCTTATGTTCTTACGAGTTTGTTGTCTTGTTATCCCTTACTGTACCGTAGATTGGTTGGTGTAGCTTATAACATGCATCCTCGTAAGGGTTGACGGCGTCTGGGAGGGATGGGGGGGGGAATGCGCTCATGCTTGTTCTTCTCTTTTGTTTCTTTGTGTTCCCCGGAGTGTAAGAGTATAATTTTTGGCTTCCTGAAGGTGTCGTGATTCTCCTGTATAGCATAATTGTGGGTTTGGTTCCCAGTGTGATTTATAGACAGACCCAAAAGCGGCGGGGGTCAGGCGTTCCCGAGGTCACGCGTGCAATAAGGTAATGCTGAGCTGGCTGCCTTGTGAGTCCAGCAGGTGTTCTTGTTTTAAATGAGAATTAGTCGTGTGGTTATATGAACAGTGGGACTCTTGGATTTGTTTGCCTAGAACCCCTCTCTCCTTCACCAACTGGTCTCCCTGTCATAGCACCTTCAGCCCTGTTGCTATCCACACTCATGTTAATTTGTAGCCGTGGTCAGTATATCCCTTGAATTTGCTTGTGTGTCTTACAGGAATCCTTTCTCCACCACCTCTTACCCCTGTTGTTTTTTTCTGTCACAGCACCTTCTTTCATGTTCACACCTACACTCACGTTAATTTACAGCGCTACTTAGTGTATCTATTGAAGTTGTGTATCTTGCAAGCATCACCCCTATCCTACCTCCTCGGCTCCTTTACCAATCATAACATCTTCATTCTCCTCCTACACAAAGTTACTCTGTTATATCGGCAGTGTAACCTGTGGAATATCTCACCAACATCTCTCCTTCATCCCCTATTTGGTTTCTCATCTCCATCAAAGCACCTCTGTCCTCTTCTCAATGGCTCGATTATATCCTACCAGTACTTGCTTTCCGTCTCACAGTGCGCTCCCCCGTCCCTTGCTTCTCATTCATCTGCATTGCGTATGTTATCAGTGTTAGGGGTTAGTGGTCATTAGTGCACCTCTCTTTAATAGTTTCGAGGCTAAAATAGTACAAAAGTTTAGACGATATGGGCGACTATGATGGTTTGGTGTACGAGTACATAGGTATTGCTGATCTGATTGTTGTATTGGCCGAAATAGGAGTAAGGAGCGATTGGAATTAAATGTCGTTAGTATCGTTCTTCTGATTTGTAAGCAGAATTTGTTTACGTCACTTTGGTTGTATTGCCTGTGATATATTTTCCACAGTAACAGTTTTTCTTAAAGCTACTTATTTTTATACTCTTAGTCATGTTTTTTGTATACCTGAAAGCAGTGCCCTTCAATCTCTTCTAAGTCCATGCAATCTTCCGAGAGGTTCAGAAAATGTTATGTACCCTCATCTAGAAAGGAATTACATGAATATTTGACATTTCCTCTATCTTTGAGACTGAAATTATATAGATAAAGGTATTGGATCTCTTGTTTAAACATAGAAAATAGCTATTCGGTCCTAAATAATTGTTATTTAGATGCTAAGTGTATGATAAAATGCCGCACCTTAAACACATGAGGCGCGAGTTGCGTCTTAGTTTAATACACTATATAATACACACATTTGTAATACTTTAATTTCATTTTGAATTTGTTCCTTACATGACGCCGCCTAAAACACTTTTTCGTGCTGAGCTATTTCATACACACTGGCCATGTCATGTACCCTCCATGCACTCCACTATTTCCAGGTACTCTTTGAAAAAAAATCGTGCACCCAGGCTGAATATCGCTGTTGTAAAGTTCCCCATTAACGAGGCACCTACCATTGGATTACTGCTTCTATCCAGTCATATACGCGCATATTCACGGGCAGCAGACACGCAAGGTACACTCAAAATACTGAGGAACAAAGCTGCCTCGCCTTGTTTCATTGGTCAGGCGAATCTTGCACACTTTAAAAGCAACACTGTTTTTCATTTCCCATCGACGATTTTATATTCGGATCAAAATTTAAATGATGATTGAAAAGTTTCGGCCGAAATTTGTTGAGGGACGTGACGGCCTTGGGCGCCGCACGGGAGGAGAAGGTGGCTGTCTGGTCCGGCCTGGGGCCCAAGGCAGAGACAGGGCAGCAGGTCCTCCTTTTCCTTTGCGGCCTCAAGCTTAATGATAGTCGTCCACTTGCAGCGCCTCACACAAGGCAAGGGGTCGCCATAAGCAGGAGACCAATGTCTGCCATCCACCAGATGGTGTTAGGATGGGGGGGGGGTCCTTAAGGGGAGATAAGGGCTCCTTCCATAGTCTGGTGATTGGTTTGTACGGGTCCCTTGCTTGTGATGACACCGGGCTGAACAACTCGCCATGAACGAGGCCACGCTGTGCACCATGCACCAGACACTGGCAGCACGAGGGGTCCTTTAGGGAGAAAAGGGCTCACTTCATGACAGTGGTTGGGGAGTGGTGTGTGGTGGGTCACTGCTCATGGCGACCCGTGTGAGGCGCGGCAAGGTTGCATCGTCACTGCCCTCACACCCACGGGACTGGGATGGAACCTTAGGGGAAAAGGGTTCGTCTTGGTACCGATGTAGGCAAAGAAGACTTCAATATTGTTATCGTGGAAACCCGCATCGTTATCGTGGAAACTGGAATCGCATCGTTATCGTGGAAACTCGCATCGCATCGTTATCGTGGAATCGCATCGTTATTTCGGAAGCTGGAATCGCATCGTTATCGTGGAAACTCGCATCGCATCGTTATCGTGGAAACTCGCATCGCATCGTTATCGTGGAATCGCATCGCATCGTTATCGTAACATCGCATCGCATCGTTATCGTGGAAACTCGCATCGCATCGTTATCGTGGCATCGCATCGCATCGTTATCGTGGAAACTCGCATCGCATCGTTATCGTGGAAACTCGCATTGCATCGTTATCGTGGAAACTCGCATTGCATCGTTATCGTGACATCGCATCGCATCGTTATCGTGGCATCGCATCGCATCGTTATCGTGGAAACTCGCATCGCATCGTTATCGTGACATCGCATCGTTATCGTGGAATCGCATCGTTATCGTAATATCAAATTCGTTGTCGTTAAATTACTTAGTTATCATTATTTCGGCTTATATATACATAATTCTTATCAGACAATAAATCCAACAGTACAAGTCCTCAGTGATATACAAAGTACGTACATACCTTTGCATATGGATGTGAAATGGTGTTAAAATTTCTTAAACTTTCGTATGCCGTGTGAAGGATGCACTGGGAGTCTCTTCAGTGGCGTTGTATGTAACTGTAATAATATTCATAATTCAAGTATTGCCTCTGCCTCTAAGTATGTCTCTGCTTCTTTTTTTTTTTTTTTTTCTCATTACTGCTGATACGTTATTGTGAGTTTCTTTTCCCAGATTTTACTTCACTGATCTGCTCTTACTCTTCTAAAAAAAACCTGACATGTAATGGATTTTTTGGCAGATCATGGGACAAGACTAAAGTGAAACGTTTCTTGTGTGTCACTCAACTTCTGACCATCACTGCCTTTTCACAGAATCCGTCAGCTGCCACTGTTCGCATGCTGTGTCACCATCACCTGCATCGCCCCACACCTCTCCCCTCCCTTCCTTCCGATATCATGCATTCCTCACCCCATCATGCTTCCACCACACCGCCACGCCCAAACACCACCACGTCACATGCATTCCATCCCCATTCCCTCTTTCCTTCCATTCTCCTGTTTCCCATCCCCAGCTGCTGTTTCCTGCCGTGTCGCGCCTCGCCCTGCCCTCATCACCCTCCGCTCTTTTGTTATCCTCTCCCGTCCTCAGGAGAAAGAAGACTCTCGTTACTTATCCCTCATTATATGTAGTATTTTATTAAACTGGTCTCTGAAGCTATAGTAATTAAGAGAAGAAGAATATCAGGAAGGGGAGTTTCCTGTGTCAGGGAGTTCAGAGGTCAAGGGGAAGGAAGGGTGTGTCTTGTGTCCGGATGTTGTTGTTGTTGTTGTAGTTGTTGTTTTTGTTGTTGTTGTTGTTGTTGTTGTTGTTGTTGTTGTTGTTGTTGTTGTTGCTGTCATCGTTGTTTGACGCGTTAGGGTGGAAGATAAAGTGGGTGGCTGCTGGAGATGAGGCATTTTTGGGCGGATGACCTGGAGTCTGCCTTGTGACGGGAATAACTTGTCACTTTTAGTTGTTGGAAGTCTCCGGAACAAGTGAGGTGCATTTTGTGACCTGATTTGTCTCGGAGACACGCTGTGGGGAAGGTAATTAGGGGGGAGAGTCGACCTTCGACTGTCGGAAGTCTCAGGTGTTTCACAAACATATTTTCCTTTTACAAGAAATCATTGTTATCGACCACATCAAACAAAGCCGATAAGAGTCGGGGTGAGTTGCGGCGAGCGCCTTATCACCGACCTTACGCCCTCATTCCGCCCTCCTGTCCAAGCTGAGAGACGCCCTGATTCTGCGAGAATTCTCCTTCGCCCTCGCTGCGCCTCACAGGGCAGGATGTGGCCGGGGGCGCCTCACTGCTGGTTGTCTTGCGAATCAGGTTTTTAAGATTTACGAAACAACAGCGGCTTCCTGGAGGTGTGTTGCCTGTCACCCTCGCTGGGGCTGCGGCGACCAGGGTGGCGTGACTGGGAGTGGCGATTCTTCTGTGATAGCCAGGGCGTCTCCTAAACCCATGCTGCCCTCCGGCATTTATTTTACGCATGGTTACCAGATCAAGAGTAGACCAGCAACATGACGTGTGCAGAAAGAATAAAAAAAAAAAAACACTGGTAACATTTCCATCACCAGTCGCCACAGTGTCCAGCATGGAAGACCACACCTCAGGGTACTCGTATTTGTGGTGTCGGTGGAGGCGTGGCGGCCTATCATGGGTGTCAGCTACTTCTCACTAGGGAGTTTTATCGCGCCTGGAAGCTTCAGTACACTATTCTCACTTACTCACTTCCATGTCTGTCGGTGGTTTGCGGCGGCGACTGCATCCCCAGTAAATCATTACGTATAGGCTGAACTAGGTGAGGGCAAGCTGTCTTGGCAAGGCATGACGTGTTAGACTGTAAGGTGTGATTTGCCGACACATAGTAAGCGAGTCTGGAGCAGCAAAACTGATAGATGAACCAGCAAGGCAGCAGCAGCGAGTGTGGGGGCAACAAGGGTGTGGGACATCGTGAACCCACCCGGCTCTTGTTCTCAGTAGCAGCCGTGATGAAGCAGTGGCGTCTTTACCACGTACATACTTGGGAAGGATCATGGACACACTGGTAAAGATACTGAGAGTTAATGAATTTCACGGCTGTCACGTCCGATCGGAGAGGTCGCGTGCCACTGGAAGCGACTGGCCGTTATCAAGTGAATGAGCACTACTGGGAAGCATCAGGGGTGTCTGAATGGAAAGAGAGGGCATGGCGTCAGGCAGGGGAGTGAAGGAACGTGGAGCGAAAAATGGCGAGGTTAGGGATCCTTCTTCTTCTTCTTCTTCTTCTTTCTTATTGTTGTTGGTAATGTTGTTGCTGTTGTTGTTGTTTTTATTATTATTATTATTATTATTATTATTATTATTATTATTATTATTATTATTATTATTATTATTATTATTATTATCGTTATCATTATTTTCATCATCATCATCATCATCATCATCATCATCATTATCATCTTAAAAGTATAGAAGCAGTAATAATAACAATTTCATAAAACATTTTTCTTCGTCTTGGTGTCGTGGCTTCCAAGAGAGAAAGCAAATTTTCCAGTTGCTTATGAATAAGAATGAACAGTTGGCGGGGTAGAGGTTCCCAGCCGCCTGCCGCCGTGCCTTTCATGCTGGCCCTTCACGACACGCGGGAGGCCGGGACGTGTGTTCTGGGTGCCCTTGTGTCAAGCTTTTTTATCACATTTCTTACGGCAACCCCTTTCTGGCAGATGCTAGATAGCGTGCGGGAAGGACGCAGGAAAGAAGGATGTCTCTTAAATCAATAGCCAGGAAGCACGAATGAATAGCTGATTAAAGAACAATAATGATCAAAATGAAAAAAAATATAATATTATATTTCACGAGCGTTTTCAGCAATATGAGAAGCTCCGCATCTTGGCGCGGCGCTGCGTGGCTGCAAGACTCGCGCCTCGCCGCCTGGTACTGACGAAGAATATTGCACTTTTTGTCGTTTCCTTCGCTGGCGGCGTGTCATGGTCTTATACGGCAATCACAGGCTGCGGCTGGGGACCTCCGCCCACCGCCCGCGCTGTACCCGCCGTGTCCTCCGTCGGCCGAGTGAGGCTTGACGAGGTGTGCCCCTGACGTGCCTGCCTGATGCCTGCCAGATAGCGCTGATCGCAACGCCCTCCCTGCCGCGGGTCACACGAGCTCAGGCATACCGCCACCCACAGCCTTGCGGGACTCCCCCATACAACGCCACGTCCCTCAATGGTCGTGTCTGTGTGGCGGTGTCAACGTACTGTGATTTAATTAGATTGCAGTGGGTACTTCCGGCGGGCGGTGCATCGCGGCGGGTGGCTGGGGGGGCGGGTGTGGCGGTGTCCGGGGGCGCCAGGGTGGGTTATGGTGGTGGATAATTGTAGGCAGCCGGGTTATAAGACCAGGTGCGCCCCTCAGTCGCTGCGTCGCCATGTACAGGTACAGCTACAGGTCCAGGTTCCACAGCCTCTTCCGTCTGTCTGGTCGTCGCCTTCTGCAGCGTCGCGTCCTTAGCTCAGGTATTCCATCGCGGCTCAGTGACTACTCTTGTCTGTGGAAGTGTTCTTGATTGTTTTAAAATTACTTTTTTCTTTTCTTTTCTCCTTTTTTTTTTCGCTTTCTTCGCAGGTGAAGCGCCTCCACTTGTATATCTTTTCTTCATCCCCGCGGTGGCTTTGGTGCGAATTTTGTTCGGCGCCTGGAGGACAGTTAAGCTTTGGCACTCGCGGAAGACATTGGCATTGCTGTCTCAGTACTTCAGTATTTCCCAATTTTCCACACGCCCTTGGTGTTGCAATAAGCGTACGCGACTGTGTGCCTGTGTCAGGAGAATTCATGTTGCTGCGACTTAGGACCTCAAGATCAGTTTGTCACAACTGCAGGAGCGTGCCTGCAGGAGACGAGGGGGCCTGTTGAGATAACGAATATTGCATCCGTTATCGGGAAACCGAATGTTGTTGCACTTGTTATCTGTTATTCATTTCACGTGTTGTTTTGGGTGTTCATGCAATAACTTGGAGGTGGTCCATTTGGTCCACCCATCACTGCATGATGCACCAGGTCTTAACTGGAGTACTTTCGTCACTGTCACCGTGGCCTCTGCGATAATTCGAACGTACGTAATATCACCAGTTTCTGTAAGGTACATGGTCTCTCCATTGGCCCTCGTGCCTCCACTGGCACTCTCCCTGAAATTGAACCTCCTGAATGTTGCTGTTTATCGGTGTACAACTGTGTTTTAGACGTTCTACAACATTGCAGTGCTTTATTGCTGTACACTGCATACTTCTAGTGCGTGTAAGGAGCACTTTATGAGCTGAAATAAGTATGCAGACTCGCAGCGTGCAGTGTGGACTATCAAAAAGTGAAATCACCGGGAACCAGCAAATGTAAAGCTGATCACGGCGCTGAGGTACTGTGTTGTCTTAGTGTTGTTGAACCAGATGTGATCAGTGAATCTTGCGAACCTTTCCTGTGATTGTACCCGTCCTGGCGTGTGGCTCTGCGGGGACCTTGTCATGCCTGCTCCATTTGTGTGTCAAGGCAAAAGTCTCGTAGTTACACAGCTCTCAAGTTATTGCGATGCTGGAGAAGAAACTGTGAAATACTACATCTTTGTGTGACAGAAGTGTTTAAAATGAAAAAAAAAAAAAAAGACATGAATTTCTCTCCTAAAGCCTTTCTATAACATAAATGAAAAAAAAGTATATGCTCGTATGCCTTAAACATCAGCAGAGAAAGTGCACATACCCTCCACTGTTTATGTAAATGAAGTGTGTCAGGGGAGAGAAACTATACAAGAAAATTCTCACCATACGCGTTAGTTAGGAGGGTGGAGGGAGATGTTAGGCTCTGAACTTTAACATAAAAGTGTAAATGCTCTCTCTCTCTCTCTCTCTCTCTCTCTCTCTCTCTCTCTCTCTCTCTCTCTCTCTCTCTCTCTCTCTCTCTCTCTCTCTCCCTCTCTCTCTCTCTCTCTCATCCTGAGGAGTATATTATTTTCAATGTGGATATGCCAGGCTACTGTGTAGTGTCGATGTATAATGAGGGGATGAATATGTGTAGTTTAAGTGTGCGGTGTTGTTGGTGTGGTGATGATTCTGGTGGTGGTGGTGGTGGTGAAGTGACACTGTTGATGCGCTTTTATTAATTGTGATTGAGGTGGTGGTGGCGGCGGTGGCAGTGTGATGGAAGCAAAGACGATGAATGTCTGGAAAATGATTGGTAAAAATTAACAGTGGCGGTGGTGGTGGTGGTGGTGGTGGTGGTGGTGGTGGTGGTGATGAAGAGTGGCGATATCGACGGTGATTGATAGAGTAAATCCACTACCTAAAGATTTAGAAACATTTAACAAAGACTCATGAACTGACTGTGTTTTGACGGTGATCTGGTCCAGTTTGTCTTTCTGTTAGTCTTTACGTTAGTCAGTCATTCAGTCAGTCAGTCAGTTAGTCAGTCAATCAGTCAGTTAGTCAGTCGGTTAGTTATTCAGTCACTCAGTCATTCCGTCAATTAATTAATCAACCAGTCCATTTATTCATTCATTCATTCATTCATTCATTCATTCATTCATTCATTCATTCATTCATTCATTCATTCATTCAGGTCAGCAGTCAGTCACTCACTCGGTCACTCAATCAGTATATCAATGAGTCAATCAGTTAATCAATTATTCACTCACTCACTGGCACTTCTTTACCACCAAAATGAATTCCCTCGCCTCGCTGCAAATTCACGTTCATTATTCTTTCTCCGTCTCGAAATTTGGTGCTGGAAAACTTGAAAAAAAAAAAAAAATAACAGAACCTAATTAAGCCTCTTTGTTTGGGTCTAATTCTCGCGGCCATTGAGAGCAGTCGGCCAGGTCAGTGCGCCAACCCATCGCCGGATCTGTGGTAAATCTGCCGGGGACGCGACTCATTGGCATCGGGTTTCTGTTGTTAACGTGTGGTGGGGAAAGATAGGTATTGTGTGTGTGTGTATGTGTGTGTGTGTGTGTGTGTGTGTGTGTGTGTGGATGGGGGTGGGTGAGTAGGTAGGTTGGTGTACTTGGTGTTCATATTGTTGTTGTTGTTGCTCTTCTTGCTGTTCTTGTTCTTCTTTTTGTTGTTGTTGTTGTTGTTGTTGTTGTTGTTGTTGTTGTTGTTGTTGTTGTTCTTCTTCTTCTTCTTCTTCTTCTTCTTCTTCTTCTTCTTCTTCTTCTTCTTCTTCTTCTTCTTCTTCTTCTTCTTCTTCTTATTATTATTATTATTATTATTATTATTATTATTATTATTATTATTATTCTTTCTCTTCTTCAGACAGATGTTAAATGTAATGATGGTGGTGGTGGTGGTGGTGGTGGTGGTGGTGGTGGTGGTGTGTGTGAGAGTACATGGCGTGTCTCTCTGCACATGAATAGAAGGTTTACATAAGTACACAGATACCAATTTGTAAATATAGGTACAAACTTTAACTCTAAACAGAATACCTGACATAAGTTCTTTTTATTTCCAGGTGAGTGAGGCTGTTGGTGTCTCTGAGTCATGAGTGCACTGGAAGGGGAGCAGAGTGAGTGAATAGTGAATGTACACCATCTAACCTGGCCGCCTCACTCGCTCTCCAATCCTCCACTACACACGGTAAGTCTGCTGGCCTATCTGATCACCTCGCACTCTTCATTGTCGGGGCGTGTCAAGGCAAGACCCATTGTCATTAAACCTTCACGTCTCTGTAATGCTATTGCCGCCTGTCCTGTTCTTCTGGCAGCGTGGAGGGCAGCAGGACGACTCTGACTTCAGTTTTCTTGTGAATGGGGATCAGCTTGTGTTAGGAAAGGGTAGTTCATTGAGATTATGGTGCGGAATGATGAAGCGAAGGAAAGGAATTTATTTTGTAAGTGTGAGGAAAGATTGAAAATTGTGTGGAAAGAATAAGGGAACTGGAGGAAAGGGAAAATTTTGGAGATTATTCAGGAAAGATGAGATAAAGTGAAAGGAAGGAAGAAATTTAGAGTAATATCACGAAGAGATTAATGAAGAGATAATAATGTAAGAAAGGTGAAATTAGTGAATGAAAGGAATTAGACTTATGAAGAAGAAGAGTGGAGAAAGATTGACTTCACGGAGCTTAGCGAGGAAAGATGAAATGAAGTGAATAGAAGGAAGAAATGTAGAAGAATAATGGGGAAAAATAATCAAAAGAACAGTGGAGGAAGAGGAAGTGAAATGAAGGAAGCGCTGATGGACAGACCTTCACGCGCCGTCAGGAAGGAGAGAAGAGTGACAGTGATATCATCTTGAAGTGAACCTAAATTAGACCGCTGGCAAAAGATCGATTCTCAATTGGTGTCAGGATGGGGATTGGAGAGACTTACAAGGGCGAAGGAAGAGAGAAAGAGAGGAAAAGCAGTCTTTACCGCTCTCCATTGGGACTTTACAGGGAATCTAAGTGAACAGCGGGTATTTTCCTCTGCTTAAAGTTCTGTTGTTGAAGTCGTGGTAACCTAGTGTGACCTCCACGCAGCACAGGTGACAGCGGAACACCGGAGTCCTTCCTTCCTTCCCCTACTGCCGCTCCCTTTGTGTCCGCCATGGCTTATAGGACAGACACTGGTGGAATTCGTGGTGGTTGTCTTGGTTATGTTGCCTCACTGCGTCTTGGTGCGCTGCTCAGTCATCGTTTTCTGTGTTTTTATTAGAGCTTCAACAGTGAAATTAAAGAGAATAGGGAGACTAAAGATATATTGCAGCTTGTTATTCCTTGTAATCCTTTGAAATTCAACATGGCGACTGAGGTTTACCGTGAATGGGAAAGTGGTATCATTGTTGTCAGCCAGTATGCTTATTGCTTCTCACCTTTATGAGAGCACCAAGGGCAGTTGCGTCACCTCTGGGTCCATTGTTCCGCTCCTGAGGCTGCCACGCGTCCTGTGCGCCCCTCACTTCATCCTCGCTGTCTTTGCTTTCACCTCACCTCACCGCTCACTTCAAGAATATTGTCCGTCATATTTTACTACATCACCTCCCACACTCTGGCAAGATATGTGTTACTTATGTACTTCCCAGGGGACGGCTAGACAGACAGGCAGACACATAGATAGATGGATAGATAGATAAATAGATAGATGCGTAGATAGATAGATAGGTAAATGTGTATTGATCCCAGTACTGATTATAACATATTTCATCATTTAGAAACAACAGTTTTAGAAAGTTCAATCGAAGTTAGAATAATAAAACTGTAAATCATGAAAATTTCACTGAAACTAAAGGAAAAAAGAAAATGACTTGAGGACTCAGGTTCACTTACATTACATAAAGGCAAATTAAAACATTGAAATTACAAAAAGAAAAAAAATAACACACACACACACACACACACACACACACACACACACACACACACACACACACACACACACACACACACACACACACACACACACACACACACATCACTCTTCTCTCCACGTCTGCGCCTCTCCCTCGCCCTCCACATAAGGAAGGAACAAACGCACAAAAAACCCGGACGATATATTTTCTATTTCCCTCCCTGCGGTGCTAACAGAGGGAGGTGGCGTGTGCTGGCGTGTGCTGGCGTGCGGTGGCGTGTGCTCTGTGTACTGGCGTGTCATTAAGGTTGTTTGCGCCGGTGACTGGAAAGGGAGTGTGGCCTTCTTGAGGTGGTGTCTGGCGGGGGAGAGACATGAGAGGGACATGAGATAGGTGTTGTGGCGGCGGGGGGGTGTATGGGCTGCGAGGTGCGGACTAATGAAGGTGGGGTGGCCGGGTCAGAGCGGGGCTGGTGGGTGGGAGGCGTGAGTGAAGCGGGAGGTGGAAGGTGTCTTTGGTCTGCGGGTGGGGGTGAATGGGTGCACTGGCTGTCTCTTGTACTGAATCAACACTTACTTCTCCTCCTTGACCCTGCCCTTCCTCCTCCCTCACTTCTCTGTCTCTCAGTTCCAGTCACCTTGCGTTGCTATACGAGTATGTGTATACTTTGCTTAACCTCACTTCTCCCGCTCTCCCTCTCGGTTCCATTCTGCTTGTGTTGATGTATACCTGGCCATGTGTAAGTGTGTATGCTTGTATAAAATCACAAGACGTGGCGGTGCATTCAAAAAACCATTTACATTTCTGCTCATAAATCTATCTAATGTTTTGTGGCTTCCTATTGGATCGGCACTGGCACTCTGTTTGCTGTGTCCATTTAATTTGTTTGCCACGTTATTTGAAAACCAGCGCTTATTTCTGTTAAGTCATACTGAGACTCAAGCTTTCCTTCATTAGCTTGTAGTTATACCAGAGTACCAAGTCTTAAGCTGACGTGTGTAAACCTCAAGGGTCATTAAAAGGTGTTTTCCTACCGCTGTATATGTTTAGAGAGAGAGAGAGAGAGAGAGAGAGAGAGAGAGAGAGAGAGAGAGAGAGAGAGAGAGAGAGAGAGAGACCATAACAGTAAAGGTAATGGTTTTGACATTTGTAGAGGAAGAGCATGCGAACGGAGAGAGCATGTAAGCCTTCTGTAGCATCTCCTTCAGTAATCCTGCTGGAGGGAAGAGCAGTCTTAACCTTTACTACCTCACACGTCTCTCAGTCTATGTCGTTTTCTTGGTTCTGTTTCCTTCTCTTCTACCATTTAACTTACTGCTTCTCCTCCTTTTCTTCTTCGTTTTTATCTTATTCTGTCTCATTTTCTACCATATAACTTTATATTTCCCCTTCCTTTTCTTCTTCATTCCTTTTAAATCACTCTTTCATTCCTCATTTCAGCTTCATATCCCGCCTCAAGCAGCTATCTCCCAGGGGCCAACAGGTGTGCCGCTGTTTCCCCTACTGCCTGATGCTTATCCTTTGTGGTCCCTTCAGTAGTCCCGCTTTAGTGCCGCCCATGGCCAGCGTCAGTCCAGCCACCCAGACACCGCCATCACCGCCTCCATCACCATCACCACCGTCAAGGCCACCATTGCATTCCGTGGCCCTCGTTCACTTTGCTCTTCTGTTAAGCTTTATTGTGATGTATTGCTCGTGCATGTGTTGTGGGTTAGTCCTCCTCCTCCTCCTCCTCCTCCTCCTCCTCCTCCTCCTCCTGCCTTGTGTGGTTCTTTTGGGTAATGTATTGTTTTATTTATTTATTGTTTTATAGATTCTCTCTCTCTCTCTCTCTCTCTCTCTCTCTCTCTCTCTCTCTCTCTCTCTCTCTCTCTCTCTCTCTCTCTCTCTCTCTCTCTCTCTCTCTCTCTCTCTCTCTCTCTCATTTTCTTTTTCATTTTTTTTGTCACCCTCACTTCCACATTTCTTTGCTATACTTGGAGTGGGCGGAGTCACCTTCCTCCTCCTCCTCCTCCTCCTCCTTCCCATTTTCTTTTCTTCCTCCTCCTTCTTCTCTCCCCATCCCTTTTCTTTTCTTCCTCCTCTCGTTCGCTTCACTTCCTCCTCCTCTCCCTTGTTGGTCCTTTCAATACGCTCCATGTTACTGTTATTATTGTCCTCCTCCTCCTCCTCCTCCTCCTCCTCCTCCTCCTCCTCCTCCTCCTCCTCCTCCTCCTCCTTCTCCTTCTGTTGTTTGTTCTCGGCTTGATTTTCTCTCTTATTTTGTGGTTTTCTCGTGTCCATTCCTCGGTGGCTCCCAGACCTAGAAGGGGAGTTTATTTGGAGTTTATCAGGACGAGGAAGAGGAGGAGGAGGAGGAGGAGGAGGAGATAGTGGTGGTGGTGGTAGTGGTGGTGGTGGTGGACGGGAAGGTGGAGTTGTGTAAGAGTGGGAAAAAAATGTTGAGAACAGAAGGAGGAGAAGAAAAGGATCATTACTAGAGAGAGAGAGAGAGAGAGAGAGAGAGAGAGAGAGAGAGAGAGAGAGAGAGAGGTCATCGTTTTCTTCACTTTCGAGAAAAATACTAAGAATTATATCATTACTTTTCTTCGTATTTTTTTTTTAAAGCTCCCTGTCATATTAGGTCATACTCCACAGCTAATCTCTTACAAAGATATATATAGATAGATAACTTGACAAATAGCTTCAGATATTGGAGGGAGTCGAGGTTCCGGTCTAGACTTTCAAAAAAACCACGTCACGTCTCACATTTTCCAACAAATCTCGAAGAATTTTTATGAAACTTGTGAAATAACTTCCTGTGTGCCATGAATTGTACTTTTTATATCTTTGGGAAACGTTTTGGTGTTATTTTATTGGTAGTAAATGAACCATTATGAGAGTGAGTCAGGTTATGAGGCTTAGTCGCAGAAGAACCAGCAGTCGTACCACACCATACCAGAACGTGTGTGTGTGTGTGTGTGTGTGTGTGTGTGTGTGTGTGTCGCATGTTCTGACAATTCGCCACAACAAATTCGGCAGGCGGTGTTGTTAGTGAGGATCATTCCTGCACAACAGTCCTTCACCCAGCCAGCCAATCAGTGCAGGCCGCCCGTGCAGGACCCGTGAGTGGCGGTGTGCGGGGAGGCGGGCAGGTTGTGGCTTCGTGCTGCAAGACGCTAATGACAATAGGTAGGGGATAATACTCTCTCTCACAGGAAGCCTTGCCGCCCTCGTGAGTGGCAGAGGGAGGTAATGGATCCAGATGAGCCTTGCGGGAGGGCGGCAGGTTTACTTAGCTACGAGACGAAGAGGAAGAGTGAAGGCCGTGTGTGTGTGTGTGTGAGGGTGTTGACGGTGTAGGTGTGGGGAAGGGCATCCGTGTTTGGTGACATAATGCACACTACCTTCTGGATTCTGTGACCTTCCATTGTGCCTCCACCTTCTCTTTAACCCCGGCACATTACCGTAACAGCAAGGATTTTTATTCATCCCTACTAACAGTAATAGCAAAATATTACGCTATTCACTTTCTTTGTACTGCAGTTTGCTCTCTCTCTCTCTCTCTCTCTCTCTCTCTCTCTCTCTCTCTCTCTCTCTCTCTCTCTCTCTCTCTCTCTCTCTCTCTCTCTCTCTCTCTCTCTCTCTCTCTCTCTCTCTCTCTCTCTCTCTAAGTGTAAAGGATGAAAAAAGTTCATCTGTTCTCCTCCAAAATTTTCAGAAAAAAAAACATTGGCCAATTTAACACTGTAATTTGTGACAGATCGTGAAAAAAAGTATGTGTGTGTGTGTGTGTGTGTGTGTGTGTGTGTGTGTGTGTGTGTGTGTGTGTGTGTGTGTGTGTGTGTGTGTGTGTGTGTGTGTGTAAGTGCCTGAAGGTCTGTGCTGTTTGAAATCCCTTACAATCCCTGGTGATCCCTTTCCTCTCCGGCGCAGACGTAATCAGGGGAGTAAAATTTTAGGACAGGAGGAGGAGCAGTGAAGGTGAAGGTGATGGGAGAGGAGTGTGAGTGGGGTACTAAGATGATGGTGGTGATGGGTTAATGCTGCGGTAGGGGTAGAGAGGAAGAAGGTTGAAGGATGAAGGATGAGGGATGGGACGGGAATACACCTCCTCCTGTGCTTGGTTACATGGATAGCAGCGCATGACTGTTTTTATATGCAATTAGGGACTGGAAAAGAACTACACCCACGAACTGATAAAAAAAAAAAAAAAGTACCTGCTTAATTTTCGCTTCCTTAAAAAAAGATAAATAGAAGTAGGGTTCCAAATGGTTTCCTTTAAAAAAAATTCTATGCAGTTTCTCCGTACTGCATGCATTTCTTTTCCTGCAACCCCTGACTAGAGGGAGCGGTGAGTGGGAAGGCGCCTCCGTTTGTGCTGTCTTATTTTCCTTACTGTGTGCTGGATGCTGCAGTTCCCACAAACAAACAGCCCCGTATGGACCAATAGGCCTGCTGTTATTTGCTTTTCCTTTGTGATCCTCCTCCTCCTCCTCCTCCTCCTCCTCCTCCTCCCTTTCCCTGCTCACGGCCCTCATCCTCCCGTTACCGGTCGGGTCGTGGCGGCTGGAGGCCCTCTCATTATCCCGTAAGAGGCGCGCACTCACACTCGGCAGGCGTGGCGCTAATTGGAGTCCAGTCCCAGGTGGCGGTAGGTGTGGGTCCGGCTCACTGTGTTGTGCTGTTTTGGATTTCATTTGATCTCCACCTTCACAAGCTCCCGCGGTGGTTCGTGTGACGCGTGGCGGGTTGATCAATAATCCAATAGTGATGTCGCCTGAAATTGTGAAGAAGACAGTCTGCATTCCCCGTGACTGGCGTGGCTGCCCCTCACCCCAACCCTTTACTGCCGCGGTCTTTCTTTGTCCACACCCAGGGCACTGTAAGGAGATTGTTTGCATGGACACACACACACACACATACACACACACACACACACACACACACACACACACACACACACACACACACACACACACACACACACACACACACACACACACACACACACACACACACACGACGAATGATACACTTTGAGGAGGCATTCAGAATACGAAAAATAAACTAAACTTTAAAAAAAAAAATGAAAAGTCTTTAAAGCTCAGAAGAAAAAAAATGCAACGCTATAGAACTGAGGGACCCTGGGAAGAAAGAGCCACAAATGAGGAGGAGGAGGAGGAGGAGGAGGAGGAGGAGGAGGAAACTGGCACACACCGTCACCATATCGATCACCTCCTCGCCTGCCGCTGCCAGAACATGTCTTTGTCCTGTTCATAGCTTAGTTTAGTTTACCTTCCCTCTCTTCCACTTTCCGTTTTCTTCTCCCTCGTTTTCTACCTCCCCCTTTTTTTTTTTTTTCTCCTGAGTTTAATTCCCCACAGCATCTTCCATTTTCTTTTCTCTTTCTATCTTTATTTTCTGGTCCCTCTCTTTTGTTGTTCTTATTCACTCAGCATTGTTCGTTTGTACAATATCTTCTTAACTTTTCCCTTCTTGTTTCTTCTTTGCTTCATCGTTTTCTATCTCTAATCTTCCCCTTTGTTTTATGGTCTTTTTCATCACCACGTTCCTTCTTTGTCTCCTTTGTCTTTTCTGCCACGTACTCATTTCTGCTTCCTTTTCCTTCTGTGTTTTCCTTGTTTTTCTTCTTGCTTCGTTTCAGAGCTCTTCCTTTTTTTTCCTTCTTCATCATGAACTGTTTGTTTGTCTCTGCATCTTATTTTTCCTCAAGGCTTCCTCGTTTCTTTCTTTCATCGTTCTTTGTCTTCGCTGCCACGCATTCCTTCTTTCTGTTTCATTTTTCTTTCTCAGTTTTCCTTGTTTTTCCTTCTTGCGTTCTTTGAAAATTTCTCTTACCGTTCTTCATCCTGTCTCTTCGCTTCTTACTCTCCTCCGTCTGTTCTTTAATGCCTCGTCTCGTCTTTCTTGCATTTTTCTTTGTCTTGAGTCCCCGCGTCTTGTTTAGGCTTAATTTATCTCTTCATCTTATCTTAGTTTCGTTACTGTGTCCTTTCCCCGTTCATTACTGCTGTCTCTTCCTCGTTTTATCCCTCCATCACAGGATTTCTTTGTTGTTTCTCGTTGTATTTGGTGAAGCTCTTATCTCTTTATGACTCCGTGTTTCGTATGTTTTGTTCGAGTCTTATCATGTGTCTTTAATTTCATGTGTCCTGCTGCTCTGCGAGGCTTGTATCGTCTGAGAGTGAGTCTTTACTTCAGTTTTTACTTTGAAAGGCGTAATCTGTTTGTGGGTCAGTCGTACATTATTTTGTGAGTTTTCTGTTATGGTCACCCTTTATTCTGTAAGGCCCGTCATCAGCTGTTCGTGAGCCAGCCTTTGACACAGCGAACTGCCATCATGCAATTCATACAGCCTTGAAACGCATAGATTCTGTTTTACTATGATCAAAAATAGGTTGCAGTGCCATTATTCTTCAGCCATTTCTAACTTACTGCCGTCTGCTTCAAAATTACACGTCTTAAATAACATTCACGCCTCTCGTTTAGCATCTTTACCGTGACATTTGACCTTTGTTGATATTCACGGCCCTGTTAAAGAGATGTCTGCATGGTCACACACACACACACACACCAAAAAATAAATAAATAAAAAAAAATAAATAAATAGAAAAATAAATAAATGAACAAGAGGTTAATTTTGTCTTTAGCTAGAGGACTGTTAAAGAGACGTACAAAAAGGTGTCTAAAAATGTTGCTGGTGATTATGGGGGAAATATATACCTGGCTTAGGAAGGATTAAAGATTATACTCTCTCACCACGATTATTTTCAAAGCCCACAGAGATGATTACCCGGGTTCTCAAGGTTACTTCTGTTAATAATGCAGAAATCTTGTAAATCTTCTGCTAGAAAAGTAAAAAAAAACACTCTTAAAAACCTGTGTAACTTCAACTACAGCGTTTTAATAGTGGAGATGCGGTGCAGAAGTGTCCTGTCTTGCCTTTCCTCAGCTATCTCTTATCTGGTGCCGTCTGCATTAGGGATTACACATACCAAGTTGCACGCTCCATTACTCAGTGGCTTTGGCGGTCTCTGTCGATACCACCAGCACTTCCACTCCTGGGCTGCAGGTTACGTCGCTGTTATCGGGGATCGCTTACTGACAGGGGACACAATGGCAGTATTCCAAGTGTTTGCTTTTGAATGTGTTCCCGCTTTACAATGGCCTGAGTGTGAGGTTGTGGCCTGAAGTCAAAAGTCTGATGTTATGCCTTACGCTGCCTCTCAGTCTTATGTGCGGGGAAGTCCTGGGATCTGTTGACAGTCTCTTGCCTTTGTCAGTTGTTTGGAAGGGTGAAAGGATTTGGAAAGGTAAGGATGTGCTTTGTGCAGTTATGGATTTGGAAAATAAAAGTATATGGCAGTTTTTATTTGAGATTAAAAGCTTATCAGAAGACTTAAGATTGAGGGAAGATATTTAACACCTTGGAAATGAATGCAGTAGATTCCTTAACTCTTGAATATCACCGTACAAAGACAACGACATTTCTTGTAGTAATGGGCGGGGAATCGAATGCTCTTCCTTCTCTCTCAGACACCACGACGACTGCAATTGATGGTGACTGGAATAAACAAAAACAAAAATAACTAACTAACTAAATAAGTAAAATAGTAAAAGGTTAGGTTAGGTTAGGTTAAATAACAAATAATAATAATAAATAAATAAAAAATCTTAATGTGTCAGATCAATAAAGAAAACAGAAAAGGCACATTTACGGACAGAGCTGATCAGTGAATATAGATATGTTGGATATAGTCACCCTTTCCTTGCTTGATCATCTACAAGTAACTACCTCTGCCTGACTGGCCTGGTGGGGTGTGAGGGGGGGGCGGTGAGGCTCGCTGCGTGTGCCCTGTCCCTGTCTGGGTTCCCGGGAGGCGGCGAGTGAGGGGGACCATAAAGCTAAATTATGTTCCTTGTTTTTATTATTTACACCAAAAGTTTATCGGTCAGTGTGGCGCCTTACGACTCCCTGTCTGCCTGGAGGTGGAGGTGGTGGAGGAAGGGGATAGTGGGGGGACGGGGTGTTGTGGTGTGGTGGTGGTGGTGGTGGTGGTAGTGGTGGTGGTGGTGGTGGTGTAATTTTCTTGTTCTTGTTGTTCTTGTTCTTCTTGTTCTTGCCCTTCTTGTTCATTATCCTCCTCCTCCTCCTCCTTGCATACTTAACCTCAAAAAAAAAAAAAAGTAATAATTATATTCTTGCAGCCCCACAAAAAAGTAAGATTAATTAAGTCTCTGTGTGTGTGTGTGTGTGTGTGTACAAGTAGGTAGGGGACTTGAGGTGGCTTACTTGGTGGCTTGGTGGGTGGGTACTGTACTCTTATTCCTGGTATACCCCATCGACACTCTCTGTATCGATCATTGGACTTGAACTTGCTCACTCCTTCCCTTCCGTTCCCTTCCCTTTCCCTTCATTACCTTGCCCAATTCTGTCTCAACCCTTTCACCGACAAATGCAACGATTTTCGGCACTATAAGCAGTATATGGAGTCTTTTATAAGCATCTACAAGAGAGACGGTGATAAAAAAAAAATTAGACTTTGTAATTTCTAGCTATTACAATCTTTGGAGGTGGGTGTAGAAAGAGAAGAGATGTCTGAAACTAGTTAGTGATTAAAGAGTGGAAGGAATACACTTGCAGTCTGGTTGCCGTGTGTTGGCTTCGTTCTTCCCTCATTTGGGTATTGCCTTTATAATCTCGCTTCTATTTTGTTGCCCTGCTGTTTTTTTTTTTTTTTTTTTGCTGTTGTTGTTTGTGGTGGTGGTGGTGATGGTAATGGTGGTGGTGGTTGTTGTGTTGTGGTTGTTCTATTTGTTGCTTTTGTTGTTGGTTGTGTTGCTGTCACATTTTTTTTTTCATTGTCGTTGTTGTTGTTGTTGTTGTTGTTGTTGTTGTTGTTGGTGGTGGTGGTGGTGGTGGTGGTGGTGGTCATTTGTGAGAGGTCTTTGTTGGTGTTGTTGATTTAGGTAGCGGTGTTGTTCTGACGAGTGTTGTTTTTCTTTTTGTTTTTTTGTTTTTGTTTATGTTGATTTTAATTTTAGGGTTGTGTTGTGCCTTGACGCTTACTGCTGCTGTTGTTAATTACTGTTCTATTGATGGTCTTGTTATTGTTGCCTTCGTTGTTACACGCTCCTGGTCTGTAAACAAATGCAAAGCCGTCCCACTCAAAACACGCAAAGCCACCGTGCATTTATCGTCCTTGGCTTGTCATCATAAGTAAGGAGGATGATGTTAAGCCTGCCTCATCACCACCACCACCACCATCATCATCAAAGGCCAGTCTCACTCTTCTCCATGTGTCTCTCTCATAAGCTCGTCTACTCGCTGGCAACCCAACAAAATGTCTTATCTTTCCATCTCCTCATCTAGTTTTCTGTCTGGCCTCGTGTTTTCCATCTTGCAAGGAGACAAAAAGAGAAAAAAATATTATATCATCATGCGTTGTTGTGTATGCCTTAAGGTGTGGGTGAAGGCGAAGGGGGGGATGCGGGGCGAGAAGGGAAGAGGTGTGAGTGTCAGAAGTAATAAGCTATGGCCTATTTCTGCCTCGTTTCCTATGCCCCGGCGACGCCATAATTGCTGATTTCCGGCCTGAAGTACAAGGCCAACCACACCCACCACCCCTCGTGCCGCCCCCACGTGCCCGCCGCCCTTCGCACACACCTCACTCTGCGCTACATTCCAGCGATGGCACGGCGGGCATCTCATATCCTTTTCCCCCTACACCTAGACGCCACTCCCTCAGCAAACACTTGTAGTAGCGAACACACCACTCAGCAGTCGTGGTCAGAAGCTGAGTTACCTTCTGCACTCTTCCTTGCTGTGATCTATTTATTTCTGTTTGGATCAGTCTCATATCGTGAAATTCCATATATATATATTTCTTTTTTTAAGGAGTTTGTCAGGTTGTGAGAGGATGTAAAGTTGAGGTACCCATATGTACAACATCATCTCACTCCATCATCCCCTTTCTTCCTGTCATTAACACACCACCTAACAAACATCTCTCCTACCCATACACTTTAGTTCATTCCATCGACACACCAGTCAAGAAACATCCTCTGTACTCCAACACTCCCAGCCCACTCAGTCCATACACTCTCAGTCCCAGTCATCTTTCTTACCCTCAACACCTGACTCACTCAACACCATACCCACACCTCTCCTGCAACACCTCCAACACGCTCCATCCATCTTAATCCATCAACACTCCACTAAAAGCCCATATATCTTAAACCATCTGTCAGCACCATCTTTTAGTCATCTGCACCTTAACACCCTCTTTAATTACCCCCCTCAGGTGTTACGCGCCCTCCAGTGCTATATACCTGTTTTGTCCTGCCCCCCTCTCCCCTTCTCCCACTCGCCAACAGGACCTCCGCCACTATCACTGTCTGCCCCCTGCAAGACACTCCCATCACATCACATCCTTTTCTGTTCTCCCGCCCTGTCCACTTTGCAAAACACCCTTAGTATATCACTTGTCTCTCCCATTTTCTTTTGATACTATCAGTACATCCCCTTCTGTTTCCCTGCTCCCTTGAAGAACCTCAGCACTTTTTTTTTTTTTTTCCTTCCCCTTGAAATACACGTGGGTCTTTCCTATATCTTACCCTGCCTCCTGCAAACATCCAGTATAATTTGCCTCATCTCTCGCCCATGCAAGATCATAAGCACACCTCCTTTGCTTCTTTTGTCCCTGGAAACACTCAGCTAACCCTTTCCTGTCCCAGCAGTAGTCTCAAATCATATTTTGTCTCAGCACTGTCTGTTTTCCCTTTTTCCGTTTTTCTAGCTTTCCTTACGAGGCGGCCAACACAATTATGCTCCCCCACCACGTGCAAGACACCTCAGCGCACTTATGTCCCTTGCAACACCTCAAACACACTACCTTATATTCTCCCACCCCTTGTAAGACTCCTCAGTGCACCTCATTTTCTTCCTATCCTCCCCTGCAATACCTCAAGCTTACTGCCTTATGTCCTCCCACCTGCAAGACACCTCAGCACACACCTTTACTTCCTCTGCCCTCTGCGACACCCTGAACACCCTCCCTTTCCCCCACCTCCCCTGCAAGCCTCATTTTCTCCCCCTCCCGCGGCAGCACCAGCGGGGAAGCAACATAAACACAGTGATCCAGATAACTTGACCTTGCTTATTTCATGTTGACGGCGGTGTTTGGGTTTCCCCTTTAATGTGCTCGATATTCAGTGCCCCGGGCGTGACTTAAGTAGGTCACAGGGGTGCGTGGTGGGATATTCAGCTTGTGTATACACCGTGCCTTGGTGTGTTCCAGGAAGATATGCTCGTGAGAATATCGGATGTCTTTCTTGGAATGGTGTGAATATTTCAGAGAGACAGAGAGAGGAGAGGAGAGGAGAGGGAGAGGAGGAGAGGAGAGGAGAGATGGGAGAGGAGAGGAGAGAGAGGAGAGAGAGAGGAGAGGAGAGATGGGAGAGAGAGAGAGAGAGAGAGAGGAGAGAAGAGGAGAGGAGAGAAGAGAGGAGAGGAGAGAAGAGAAGAGAGGAGAGGAGAGAAGAGAAGAGAGAGAGGAGAGGAGAGATGGGAGAGGAGAGGAGAGGAGAGATGGGAGAGGAGAGGAGAGGAGAGATGGGAGAGGAGAGGAGAGGAGAGATGGGAGAGGAGAGGAGAGGAGAGATGGGAGAGGAGAGGAGAGGAGAGAGAGGAGAGAGAG
Source organism: Scylla paramamosain (assembly GCF_035594125.1). NCBI lineage: Eukaryota > Metazoa > Arthropoda > Malacostraca > Decapoda > Portunidae > Scylla > Scylla paramamosain. Next base: position 8,923,045 of record NC_087167.1, on the reverse strand, counting down.
GAGAGAGAGAGGAGAGAGAGAGAGGAGAAGAGAGAGAGAGAGAGAGAGAGAGAGAGAGAGAGAGAGAGAGAGAGAGAGAGAGAGAGAGAGAGAGAGAGAGAGAGAGAGAGAGAGAGAGAGAGAGAGAGACCTACCTTGAAATAATGTAAATATTTTATAGGCTACTTGTGTAGAGTATCTCGCGCGCGCGCGCGGACACACACACACACACACACACACACACACACACACACACACACACACACACACACACACACACACACACACACACACACACACACACACACACACACACACACACACAGGTGAATACATTATACATGCAGGTCAGTGCGGGGCGAGGTCAGGTCAAACAAACAATCGTTGACGGTCTGACAGATGGCACCGTGAGAGGTCAGGCCAGGTGGGAGGTGGGGGGACATAATTTTCAGTCGTTTCCTGCTGCGGCGAGTTTACGGAAGCGTGTTGTGATAACCAGCGTCTCAAACACCGGGTGATATCGTTGGCCGTCATTGCTGGCTGGCTGAGTTACTGCCGGGGCGCTGGGACAAAAAGTGGCCCCGGTCTGAGCTCTGGAGGATAAAAGCGTGTAATTGGGCGAGGAACTTGTCTCTCCTGGAGGTGAATCGCCGGCGGCCGCACGCGTGAAAAAAAGAAAAAGAGGAAAAAAGAGTTTCAGTGATTACCATGACAATGATGGCGGCGGGCGTGCGGCGTGGGGCGGAGCGCAGCCAACAGCAGGTGCGGGATTGGAGGAGACAGGGCAGGCTCCACGGTGCCTAGCCAATCAGAAGTCTCGACTCCAGATGATCGCTGGTTAGTGTTGTGTTCCTTGGGAGTGAGTCGGGGGATGCTGCACAGAAGACGCATTCATAGCAGATAAAATTGTACGTAATATGTAATGAATATATATTTCCCGCAGTCAGAATGTTTATGTACTGATGAAGCATAGTAATTTTCCTTCATAATGATGAATTGAAATATAAACCAATCAGAACGTGTACCTGGGAAGTGATGCGCAATAGGAGTGGTGAAGGAAGATCAAAATAGAGATACCTGGTGTACACCTGTGACTGGCGTGACCCTGTGATGGCGCCGCCAGCAACACTATATTGAGATTGATGCTTGGACTGAATTATGGCGAGTCACTCTTCCCTCCTCCTCCTCCTCCTCCTCCTCCTCCTCCTCCTCCTCCTCCTCCTCCTCCTCCTCCTCCTCCTCCTCCTCCTCCTCCTTTGTATATTCCTCACTTTTAAGAACCCATAACACACTGGCCTAGTTACAAAGGACAGCCGTGAACTCTTCACTGAATCCTTCCTCTTCACTCACAACCCCCGCGGCCAACACAAGTTTTCTGCGCACCCACAACCCTCAGCCTTGCAATAGCTTCTTAGAGTTTCCTGAAGATCAAAGTGTTGAGTTTGCGTGTTGCGTGCCGGGGACAGGTGGCCGAGGAGTTGATGATATGCTTCACTTGCAAAATACCTCGGGGGAATCGCCACGGGAGCCCTCCACGGTAGACGAACACTTGGGATCACACATAACATACTCACTCTTGCAGTAAAAACTAGATCCGCATGTTGCATTTTCTCCTTGTACTCTCTGAATGGTGACGTGCCAGGTCTGTTTACCCCCCCACCTAACCCTGGACTCCCTGCAGAAGGCGGGCCTGTGTCGGTGAACGGAAAGGCTCACGTGAGCTGCATGTCACACACATCCTAGCGCCGCCGTGATATTTCCCCACGTCACGACCACGCCTACTGGGTAAAGGTCGGGGCTTAGTGTGCCTCGCCTGGCTGGGACTTCCCCCTCACCTGGGATAGGGACACGCTGAACACACAAACTCGAAAACACTCAATGATAATTTCCACATAATTTTTAGTGGGTATCCAGTTCAATAAAACCTGGTGCAACATTCCAAGATGGCCGGGTAACCACACAGTCGAGGCCCGCCTGTCTGTGCGCCTCCTGCTTAATGATGGGACTTGTAGTGTTCAGCTGGAGGTAAAAGAACAGTTTGACTCAAGGTAATACTTAGTGCACGTCCTTATTTGGTCTTCTTCGCAGCCTCGTGCAGTATTGGCCGTGCGTTCGGATACCTCACTGCTGATCACTGTGCTTGTGCTGTGCGTGTGTAGCTGTGGAGTATAATTCCAAAGGTTTATCGCAGCTACCACTGCAGCCACACAGGCATTCCGGCGTTGTTTCCCCGAGAACACCAATGTTTTAGTGCGTTTTCTTAAATTTGTTATAAGAAAACGGTTTTTTTGTAGGGTCAACTAGTATAATCCGAAATCCTGTTGTGGTTTTTAAGGGTTGTGAGATGATCGATAAAGAGAATGTTTAGACGAATCTGTATCGAGTGGAGGCTCTTAAATCCACGAACCAGAACCACATTGTTGCTGTAAATAAATTAATAAGATCAGACCAGCCTTACAAAAGTGAACCTTACATTTTGTTAGTCATCTTTCAATAACTTTTTTTTTTCTATCACAAGTTTAGAAGCATTTTATTTTTTAACTCCTATTGTTACCTTATATCATTGCCTTTCCTCTCCTTTCTATTCACTTTATTTCTTTGCAGATCTGCCTTACATACGTAGAAAAAAAATAAAAGTTTATCTCCATGATCAGAATAGCTTTGTGTTACCAGAATGTTCACAGCTATTGCTAAGATCACACGTCACTTTACCCCTACGTAGAATGACCTTAGAGAGTGCTTGGGCTCAGATGGCAATTGCAAGGACTGATGAGAGAGGTAGGACGCAAGCTTGGTGGTGTTGAGGAAGGCGAGGAGGAGGGGAGGAGGAAGCCAGGTGAGGGAGTGAGGGAGGAAAGAGGAAGCAGCAGGTGGAAGGAGTGTTGGGAAGGGAGGAGAGGCGGATTAAAGTTGAGAGAGAGAGAGAGAGAGAGAGAGAGAGAGAGAGAGAGAGAGAGAGAGAGAGAGAGAGAGAGAGAGAGAGAGAGAGAGAGATTTTGGTATGGAATTTAGAGGATTTGAACTGGAAATTCTCTCTCTCTCTCTCTCTCTCTCTCTCTCTCTCTCTCTCTCTCTCTCTCTCTCTCTCTCTCTCTCTCTCTCTCTCTCTCTCTCTCTCTCTCTCTCTCTCTCAACCACTCCTCTTCCTTATCTTCCTCTCTGTCCACCATTCCTACCGTCCCCTTCCTCCCCGTTTTTTTTTTTTTTTTTTTTTACAGTTTCCTCTCCCTCCTCCTGATCCTTGATGTGTCTGGAGAACGACCTTGCAGCCCTACGTGACCTTGATCCCTCTGGCTCCATTAACCTTTTGACCTTAAAATGACTGTCCCTTTGGTTTATCGATTCTGAACTTATTATAATAGAGATGGATTTTGTTTGTGTGTGTGTTTGTGTGTGTGTGTGTGTGTGTGTGTGTGTGTGTGTGTGTGTGTGTGTGTGTGTGTGTGTTTGCCAGGGTATATGTAATGTAGTTTGTATGATTTTCTTGTATTTTGTATTTATTTTTGTATAGTTTGTTTTGTGATTTCTTGTAATGTCTGCATACTCTCTCTCTCTCTCTCTCTCTCTCTCTCTCTCTCTCTCTCTCTCTCTCTCTCTCTCTCTCTCTCTCTCTCTCTCTCTCTCTCTCTCTCTCTCTCTCTCTCTCTCCATTATGTTTCACTTGTCTCTAATGCAGCTACCACTCCTCCCTCCTTCTCTTCTTCTCCTTATTGTTTTTCTCTCTCCCTTTCTTCGCCTTAAGACTTTAACGCTCTTTATCCACCTTTGTATTCCTTCCCATCCTTTCTTCCTCCCTCTCTCCCTCCCTGCTCTCCCTCCCTCAGTTCCCTTTCCTTTCATATTTAGATTAAAACAGGAAGAACAAAGAGTGAATTTAGATACGTTTTTTTTTTTTTCCAGTTCGCTCCCCTTCCATTTATTCGTGAGATAAAAAAAAAAGAATGAAAGAGAAAAGAAGTGAAAGAAACGGAGGATTGGAAAGGTGTATACAGAAATGTCCATTTTTTTTATTTTACTTCTGAATGAAAAGAATTGTTGTGGGAATTGACAAAGGTATAGAAAGATAAAACTGACAGAGACGGACAGACAGACAGACAGACAGGTAGGAAAAAATAAATACAGACAGCCAAGCAGAAAGACAGACAGATAGACAGACAGACAGATAGAGGGTAACAGATGAAAGATACAGACAGCCACACACAATAACGAACAGATAGGTAAACAGACAGATAGACAGACAGACAAAAATACAAATAGATAAAGAATACACAGACAGACAAACAGGTAGATAGACAGGCAGATAGATATATAGATAGACAGACAGACAGACACATAGATAGGCAGGAAGATAGACAGATAGGCAGACAGGCAGACAGATAGGCAGACACAAACACACACACACACACACATAAGAACATAAGAAATAAGGGAAGCTGCAAGAAGCGACCAGACTTACACGTGGCACACACACACACACACACACACATACGGCCTGTCACGGAGTTTTATTACTTAGATAACACATGTCTGAGAGGCGCACGGAGACTGAGCCACACAAAGGCTGTGGGATGGCCGGGATGACGAGAGTAGCCCGTGATGACGAAATGCACCACTGACTCCCGCCGCACCGAGGGCCAAATTACAGTCCAGCGGAGACGAGAGGGACAGCTCGCTACCACCCCCCGCTGTGACGCACTACTGACGGTGACTCCAGCGATGATGATTGATGATTCTGATGGCTCTTGAGTGTACTGGGTAGATTCTTACGTTTAAATCTGCGTAAGACTCAAATTTTCGAACTTTTATTGAATTTGCGTCATTTTAACACCATCAGTCCTTAGAAAAAAATAACTTTTCTTAATCCGTCAGTTTCTCTCTCTCTCTCTCTCTCTCTCTCTCTCTCTCTCTCTCTCTCTCTCTCTCTCTCTCTCTCTCTCTCTCTCTCTCTCTCTCTCTCTCTCATCCTTTCCGTATCCTTCTATCCTTACTTTCCTACTTCTCTGCTTCCATTCTTTCTCTCTCTCTCTCTCTCTCCTCCATCTCTGCTGCGTCTGTCCTGTTTTATCCTGTTCTGTTTTATTTCCTCCTCTCGTTAGTGTAGATTAGATAGTGTAATCAGGCGGTTTAAGGAAGATTTGAGGATTTGCTGTTTGTTTTTATGTATGATCCTTTTAAAATGTTTTGGTTGTCTAGGGACGAATTTGAACTTATTCCATCGAAAACTGTTGAATTATTTTGCTAGTTGTTTATTTACCTGTTATTTATTTGTGTGTATTTATTTGCTCTTTTTTTATTTTATTGTTGTATTCTATGTCCAGCTCAAGGGAAAAAAATAAGGTGATTATCAGTAATTTAGATGGTTAGTTAGGTTAGATAGCAAGAAGAAGAACAATAACAACAACAACAACAAAAACAACAACAACAAAGGAAGTAAGGAAAGAAGGAAGAATAAGGATGATGAAGATGAAGATGAAGAAGATGAAGAGAAGAACAAGAAAACACAAGAGGAATAACAAGCGATGCCTTAATAATCTATAAACCATATCAATACTAATAAGCTACACTATGTACAGCCTTAATCAAGAGATGCAGGATGGTAAGCGCGAAACGGGAGGGGAAACAGGGAGGCAAGAATTGAAAGAGAAGGAGGCTGGGAAGGAACACTGGTGACATGAAGGGAGGGAAACAAAGAATGAAAATATGAAGGGAGAGGAGGATGAGAAGGGAAGTTAATGACATAAAAGGGAGAAGGAGAAAGGGAGGAATACCATTGAATTTCCTTTTCTTGTTCCCCTGTCCACCCTATTTATAGAGGCTGCCGTGGACCATTGGGTGAGGCTTGTGTCAATTTGTGTCTTCTTTACGGGACCTTTCTGGTGAAGCTGGCGGTGTTAGCACTTCCTTACCCAGCCCCGTGTGTGTGTGTGTGTGTGTGTGTGTGTGTGTGTGTGTGTGTGTGTGTGTGTAGGTGTGTGTGTAGGTGAGTGGGTAGGATGGTATTGCATGTATGGGCGTGAGAGAGAGAGAGAGAGAGAGAGAGAGAGAGAGAGAGAGAGAGAGAGAGAGAGAGAGAGAGAGAGAGAGAGAGAGAGAGGTCTTCTGGTCATTTAAACTTCCCACAGATTTCCCAGAAGTGTCATTTCTCGCGATGCTCTTTGCTGAGTTGAATGTAAGGAAATAATGAATTTGTAAAAGTTATAGAAAAAAATAGATAGGCTGATTAAAAATTGGAGAGAAAGGCAGACAGTGTGAAGACAAACAAAAGATTAATTGATGAAAAAAATAAAAAAAAAGAATCAAGGTGTAAGAAAAAAGACTAACAAAAAAATAGAAAAAGGAAAACGTACATTATCTTGATGAAAGACAAAAATTATAGGCTGAGAACAAAATCCCCAGTCAGCGCCTTCATAAAGAAAGAATAGATTGACAAAAGAATATAATCCTAACACACACACACACACACACACACACACACACAAAAAAAAAAAAAAAATCTTAAACCCGCATCCAGAAGCAATGATGGTGTTGTGTCAGATAGAGAGCCGGTTTACTTAATACTCCCAGCTCGATCACCACCACTCACATTAAGCCTTGACATGCCGTTAAGATTGCGTGGTGTGCTGAGTGTCAAAGTGGCATTAGCTGTTGCAAATGCAGTAGTACTTAAGTCAGAACGTGCAGAGACACTTACCGTTGACTATATGTATGCAATGAGATACGATATGAGGTGTACAGAATCCAAATCTTGCATGTTATTATCATCGCCTGGCCTTTGGTAGTTCAGTTGCTGGATTGTCCTTCAGGTAACAGTGTGAAGGAGAACCAGTGAGTTTTAAGCCCTCCGTCACAGCCCGGCCTGCGTGATTGTGTCAGGAAGAGTTAATTGCGATGCCAAGAGTATAAAAGGCATGAGATTGTCAATTCGGTAGCCATAACAAGAGCTAATGAGTGTTGAGTCCTTAATCACAACTTGGCTTGAGTAAATACGCCAACAACAATATATAACAAATTCAGTAAATATGGCAAGAAAAATTGATTAAGTTTTGAATGTCCTCAGTGTGGTTTGAAGGTCATTAGTCACGCTGCGCTGTGTTCACTTTATTTTTTAGTATAACCGCTTTCTTGTCTCTGATTTCAACACGTATGTGAAGCACGTAAAGGAGACTTATCACGGAATTACCCCGTGTTGGAAGAATGTGATGAAATGATACTGATTATTTTCACTCGATTTAGTAGTTCTCTTCTCCTTCTAAGTCTTCTTATTCTCTCTCCTTTAGTTTTTCCTTCTGTCCCTCCTTCTACCTTCATTACTTTTCCTTCCCTCCGCACGGTTCCATTTTTCTTCCTCCTATCATTCCTATCTGCAACATTAATGATTTTTTCTTAATATCCTTTTTTTTTTTTTTCATTTTTTCTTATATCTCTTTTATAGTTTATAGGTGAGTCAGTGTAGGCTTGTACTTCTCAACGCTTTTTCTCACCTACTGTCATATTGTTCCGGTGTTTTGTTGGCCAAGTTTACAGAGCGTTCACTTTACTGCTCGAATTTTATGCTAGGAAAGTGAGCGTCTAGTTACTTCAGTACATTCCGCGCTTGCATTAAAGAACTTTATTTATATTGCTTGTTTTTATTTTTTTTTCTATCTGGAAGTTATGACACTTTTAAGATTTAAATTTTCCTCGTTTCTCTTCAATTTCGTGTTACGTTGTGCTGTCTTTGATGTCTTTTTTTTTCTTTTCTTGCCTCTGATAATAAGTTCAGTCTCATATTTTAATGGATAAGGACATTTTTTTATTTGTCTCTTGCAGGAATCTCGTCCTTTTGTCACAGGATGCGTTGACGTAGATGACATGTTCTTATCTGCTGTAACAGTCCTGCCTCTTGTCCTGTTATGATGTATTTAAGTTAGACTACATTTTCTATTGCCTCATTTACCAGCTCAGCTTGTTATGGCATATTTAACGGTTATTTATTTATTTCGCCCCCTATTTTTATTTATTTATTTATTTTTTTTAGTCTCCTTTAACAGTTCAGCCTCTTGTCTTGTTCGATGTACATAACCTAACATAATAATAGTATATTTTCTTTGCTTCATGTAGCAGGTCAGCCTCTTGCCATGATACATTTGAAGGTTATTTTCTTCTGCAACAGTTCTGCCTCATGTTATGGTGTGTTTAAAGGGTATTTCCTCTCCCTCCTATTATTGTCCAGCCTCTTGACCTGCTTAGCGAATCAACTATACACGAAGAAAGGAAGTAAAAACTAAGGCAGGGAGGCAGGCAGGCAGGCAGGCAGGCAGTCACGTTCCTGCAGGCCGGGCGGACGTGAGTGGTGAGGAATGGAGCACTTGCCTAATATTACGTACACGCTCGTTCAGTAATTGGTGGGAGCGTTGCATCTTTACGGTGTTCTCCAGGGTTGCTTTCCCCGCTCAGTATTTTTCTGTTGCTCCCGCCATAGTCATATTTGTGAGTCCAGCCGTTCGATTATTCTCCCCTTGATATATTGGCCATTATATTGCACCTCACTGTACTATTCATTATATTATGCTTGCCTCGCCGCCCACCACCACCACCACCACTTACTTCAACGTCCCCTTCTCTCCTCCAGCGTTATCACCACCACACTGTCAACATTAATAGTTTCCTGCTGCGTCCTAACCCCCCCATCCCCCCTTTCTCTCTCTCTCTCTCTCTCTCTCTCTCTCTCTCTCTCTCTCTCTCTCTCTCTCTCTCTCTCTCTCTCTCTGGGGTGGGCAAGGCCATACATGTGCCTCCCCAAGATCCCCCAGCACTCCAGCACCCAGCCTCTCTTCCTCCCCGGCGTGGTGGAGCGAGCGGCAGTGGGCAGCGGTGTGGGCGACATGTTTTGTACACACACACACACACACACACACACACACACACACACACACACACACACACACACACACACACACACACACACACACACACACACACACACAGCTAGTCTGGTTGCTCTGATATTACATGTGTACCTTAGCCACACAACACTACTGAAGGTCAAGATGTACACACACACACACAGACACACACACACACACACACACACACACACACACACACACACACACACACACACACACACACACACACACACACACACACACACACACATACACACACCTGTCGGCCATGTGGACATTTTTCACACCCACGAGGCTCATTTTTTTTTATCAGAAATCTCTCAAACAGTTTCCGCGAAGAGAAAAGACCCAGCCAGCCCGCAGCGGGTGTTGAGGCGGCGCCCCACCCCGGCAGATAAGATAAATTACTGAGGGTGAAGAAACTGTTGACGGGAGTGAGTGTGTCGGCGAATGTTTTTGCTGATGGTCTTGTCAGGGCTCGAGCGCTTCCCTGTTGGCTCAATAATGCTCGCTTCTCAAGGCTGGTGAGGGAAGACGCACTGGTGGCCGTGGGAGTGACGCCAGCAGGTGCCGCAGCATTGTGCAAAAAATCTAACACACGGTTGCAAGCAAACGCAAGCAAAAAATAATATGCATTTGGAGAGCGATGATGGGAAGGACTGCAGGAGTGATGTCTGAGTGTTGGGAGCGACAACACGAGGAACATGACGACTGGTATGAGGAACCTTCAGGATCCTACGGCGTGCTGGGAAAACTGCAGACTGGAAGAGCAAATACAGCCTGGTATGGCTTGACACTTGGTGGCGAAAAGGTTTGAGCATCAGTGTGTGTGTGTGTGTGTGTGTGTGTGTGTGTGTGTGTGTGTGTGTGTGTGTGTGTGTCTTGGAGGTGGATGTGAACACTCAGGCGATGATCCACCTGATTTTTTTTTCTTTATCTCTTTCTCTTTCTCTCTCCCTTATTGCCCACCGTCCACCGCCCTGCAGCCACTGGCCACCACGACACGCCCAGGCGACCCCGCGGGGCCCACCCACCAAAAAGTGGCCGCCCATTAGCACCGATACAAACCCCCGTCGGAGGCCATCGCGGGCGTGTCGAGGACCTCCCAGTTTTTTGTTAATCAAATTTTGCATAAGCGGTGAAAAACACATGTTGGTATTGATGGATATAAGGTCACCTGCTATGCATTGGTTAGTGTGCTGGCAGAGTAAGCAAGTGATGGCCAGCTGGCGCTCCATATGTGTGTGTGTGTGTGTGTGTGTGTGTGTGTGTGTGTGTGTGTGTGTGTGTGCGTGTGTTTGTGTGTTTGTGTGTGTGTGTGTGTTTGCACCAACAAATAGTGAAGCCTTGTAGTATACCAATATGTGCTACGGCAGACAGAGAGAGAGAGAGAGAGAGAGAGAGAGAGAGAGAGAGAGAGAGAGAGAGAGAGAGAGAGAGAGAGAGAGAGAGAGAGAGAGAGAGAGAGACTAATTTACACCAGCACTTGTAACATTTAACAAGGAAGACGCACACCAAGACTTATGATAATGCGCATTGAGATATATGTTAATGAAAAAGCAAATTCAAACATAAGTCACAGCAGGTGCTTCTAAGTGTGCTGAGTATGGCCTGACAGCTGCCTCGTCTCTTGAACCCCAGTAAAGGAGGAGAGACGGGGCAGACAGGCAGGCAGAGAGACAGGCAGACAGACAGGGAGAGAAAAGTTAAAAGCTGTCTCAGGTGTTTAAATCCGATAAGTCTGAATAGTGGCATGAATCCAATAAGCTCAAATACCTTCGTGAATATTGGAAGGGAAAAGTCTTTGTAACGTGGAGTCACATTTTCACAGTCGTAGTCTTGTCTCTCCTTCTGGCTGGCTCTAGTGGAAGCTGCTGGGGGTTTTAAGATGCTAGCAGTGGTTTAATACTGGGACAAGACACACACTGATCGTCTCTGTAGCCTTTGAAAATCGCTGTAGTGGAAACAAGAAAATGAAGGTTATGTCTTAGCAAGAACGAAAATGACCAACATGACAGACACTCTACCCTCTTATTTTGTTTCCATTTTTTTTTAAGTAGAAACAGTATTAAAATTTCCAGAGTTTTACGTCAACAGCGGTGGATGAGGTGCCGAAAAGGAGGGACACTAAATTAGTAACAGGTTTGTGTACAGTGGCTGGACATTGGTGGTCGCCAAAAAATATTACTACGAGTTGTTGTGGTGGTGGTGGTGGTGGTTAGGAAACAGGTGGCGGGGACGGGGCAAGGCAGAGCGTGTGGGAGGACAGCCGAAAGGTGGAGTGAGACAGGTCGAGAGCCACACAGCACCAGATAAGCTCCCTCCCTTCTTGTTCTCCTGTTCTTCCTACCTATCTTCCTGTCTGCCTCCTTCTCTCCTGTGTTTTTATGTCTTATTTTTTTTTCCTTCGTGCTTGCTTTGTTTCTCCCTGTCTGCTTGCCTGTCCACTCTCATTTCCCTGTATGAAGTCACTCGCTCCTCTCTCTCTCTCTCTCTCTCTCTCTCTCTCTCTCTCTCTCTCTCTCTCTCTCTCTCTCTCTCGCTCAGTTTTTGCATTAATGTTTCCTTTATTGTGTTTCTTCATTTCTCGTTCGTCCTCGTTTTTTTTTTTTCATACCTTGTTGTTCTACCTTCTTATAGATATCCTGCACTCTACCAATTGATCAGTCTAGTAAAGTCGAGCCGCTTTTCTTAACGGTGAATTTTTCTTCCTCTTTTTTAAGGCTCTGGTCCTCGCTAAGTGGTAAAAAAAAAAAAAAAAAAAGATTCCCCAGATAAATGTTACGATTTTGTAGAGCCGTTTTCTAGATAAACGGGGTGAAATATACGTGTCTAAAGCTCCTCTCCCGCTCTCTCCCCTTCCCTTCCCCTCCCCAACGACAGCACAGTGCAGGGCGTGGGCAAACTAAGGCGATTTAAAAGATATTTACGTGGGAAAAAAAAACTTCCCGTATAAGTTCCGAAGAATTTATTTTACCGATACATTCCGTGCGCTCTTTTTGCTAGACACCCTGATAATCTCGAAGTTTTTTTTTTTTTTTTTTTTTTTTTTTTTTTTCAGTTCGTAAATTTTCACTTGTTTTATCACGTCTGGATCTTAGGGTCATACATTTTACGTCCTAAATGTTTCGCCATACGTTGTTCTATTCGTTGTCTCAGTTATTCCATTCGTTCGCTGTCATTGTTGTTTTTGCATCTGTTCTTCCATCCATCGTTGTACGTTTTATTCTCTTCCTGTCGCTTCCTTTCCTCAGTGTTCGCATCTTCATGGACACACACACACACACACACACACACACACACACACACACACACACACACACACACACACACACACACACACACACACACACACACACACACACACACACACACACACACACACACACACACACACACACACACACACACACACACACACACACACACACACACACACACACACACACACACACACACGCTCTTCTTAATTTCCTGCATCGCTCAATTTCATAACGTATCTAAGCATCAATTTATCCATCAGTTGCTTTACTTGAACCTTCTCTTTCCTTTCCTTAATTCTTTATCTCATCCCTCTCCTCCTTTGCCCTTGATATAACACATTCTTGCATCCCCTTTGTCTTAGTTCCCAGCATCACTTTACTTCCTAACTAAGCATCAGTTTATCACCTTTCGCTTTACTTGAACCTCCTCCTTCCTTCCCCTTAATGTCCCCTTACCTCTCTGCCATCCACCCCTGCCCTTGATGCAACACACTCACTCGCACCTCCTTTGTCTCAGCCTCCACTATCCACTTTCTAACGTATCCAGTGCCCCCTCGCAAGACCAGACACCCGCGCCTTGTAGTGGTCGCCTTAATTGGGAGTTTATAGCACCAGGATCTCTGTCACAGCAGCCCACGTACCCCATGTCCTCCTCCCGGTTCTCACCCCATCTTCAGTGTCTGTCCCACGTCTCCTTGTCATTCTCTCTCCCACGCCCTCACGCTCCTTCGCTACCCTTTCCTCCTCTTCAGTCGATCTCTTCTTGTCTCTACTAAACTTCTTTGCTCTAAACTCATTATGATTTTTAAATATGTACGAGAGAGAGAGAGAGAGAGAGAGAGAGAGAGAGAGAGAGAGAGAGAGAGAGAGAGAGAGAGAGAGAGAGAGAGAGAGAGAGAGAGAGAGAGAGAGAGAGAGAGAGAGAGATTCATGGGTTGTGTTCATACTTTTCGTTTTTCGTTTTTAGATTTCCTTTTTCTTCTTGCGTTTTCTTTTTCTGTTCTTTCGTTTTCTACTTGTTTCATTTGTCAATCTATTTCTTTATGCCAGTTTTTTTTTCTTTATTCTTCCTTCAATTTTTTGCGCATTATTTAACCTTTTTTATTACCTTGTTTGTATTTATTATTCATTTATGTTTCTCTCTCTCTCTCTCTCTCTCTCTCTCTCTCTCTCTCTCTCTCTCTCTCTCTCTCTCTCTCTCTCTCTCTCTCTCTCTCTCTCTCTCTTCATCATTTCAAGTATCGAAGGAAGCTTTATTTCAGTTTATGTCTTTGGTCGTAAGTTAAGTTTGACCCTCACTATCTGCCTGACCCGCCGTGACCTCGCTTGATACTGGAAGGGGAGGTCAGGTAGAGTACGGAGGGGAAAGATGACTGGAGAAGGAGAGAGGGGGGAGGAGAGAAAGGGAGAATTGGTTAAGAAGATGAAAGTAAAGTAAGAGGAGTTTGTAAGAGAGAGAGAGAGAGAGAGAGAGAGAGAGAGAGAGAGAGAGAGAGAGAGAGAGAGAGAGAGAGAGAGAGAGAGAGAGAGAGAATGGCAAACAAATAGACAAAGTGAAACAGAGAAAAAGGAAGATTGAACAACGGTTGGGGACGAAAGAAAGAAAGAAAGAAAGAGAGAAAGAAAGAAAAGGGAAAATGTGTGAAAACAAGATATACATTCCCCCAGAGAGAGAGAGAGAGAGAGAGAGAGAGAGAGAGAGAGAGAGAGAGAGAGAGAGAGAGAGAGAGAGAGAGAGAGAGAGAGAGAGAGATGAGATTAATTGAAGTGTAAAGTGAAGCACGTCAGGCAGGGCATTAGAAGACAGAAGCGGACGTCATCGAAGGAGAGAAAAGATGAAGAAGACGAAGATGAGTCATGAAGCTTCCACACAATCAGAAGGAGAGAGGAGAGAGAAAAATTACTGGGACTGGACGAGAATACAAAGAAGAAAGGAGAATAAAGAACGTGGAACCAAAACACTTCTTAACGTATCTGGTGTGTTTTCTGTAATACACCTCACTTGTTAAGCCCACTGACTGCTTTAATTTCTCTTCGAAGTTAATACGAGTACAAAAAAAAAAAGTTCATTAAAGAAATACACTTTAATGAACTATTTACTGAAGCGTGTCACACTAGTTAACCCTCTGACTGCTGTACATGTCCTCAAACTTAATAAGAACACAAGGAAGGAAGTGATGAGGGTGAAGAACGAGGAACTTAAACACACACCTCTTAACGCAACACAAGTTTGTCGAGTGTGTTGACCGCCACGTATATCTTGTTAAATCACGTGACTTACCTTTTCCTTGAAGTTTATAAGAGTATAGGAAAGTGAGGAGAGTAATACATGCTTATCTCATCTACTCAGGTATCTCACTCGTTTAGCATCTGACTGCTATAGCTTGTCGAAGTTAATAAGAGTACAAGGAAGGTGATGAGAGTGAAGGGCGTGGTACTGAAACACCCCTCTAACACGTGCTTATCTGATTTGTTTACTGAAGCGTGTCTCGCTCTCGTTAAGCCCCTTGACTTTTGTAGCTTCTTGTTTTGGGGTACAGTTTGGGAAGGCGTCAGTGGCAGGCGAAGGAGCGATTGAGTCATTTCTGTAGTTATATTGTTGCTCAGTGAAATGATCTAATGTTAATCAAATGAAGTAGTAAATCTCATACTGGCGTCACGATTTAAGGGTTCAGATAAATGGAAGGTACTTATTCCACCCGAAAAATAAAGAACGTATACATACAAGAGAAGCATTTTAGCACTGTAATAAATAGTGAAGTAAACGTGCTGCTTTACCTCGAGCTGAGTTACTACAGCAGGAATACGAGAGTGCACATTTAAGCATACGGCACCATAAACAGAACCAGGGTGTAAACATAAATCTTTCCCGAATGGCACTCACGTAAATAAGTGGAATTAGATAGCATTAAAAGGTGGATTCCGGCGCCTTACTCGTGCACAATGGAGACGAATCTTTTAAGGACCCAGGCACTTATGAGAAAGGACCTGCGACCGACCTGCCCCTGTACACTTACCTCAAACTCACGGTGGTATATAATTACGTACATTCTGACGGCAGTAGAAGGCAAAGCGAGATAAGAAGGTTGTGTAAGAGTCCGAACAAGCGACCGACTTTTGCAGCGAGGGAAAGGAAGGCGTGGCGACATTGAGGCTTGACTGAGGCAGGTGTGTGTGTGAGAGAGGAGAGGGGATGAAGGTGGTGGTGGTGGTGGTGTGCTTGGAGAGAAACAGGATGAGAAGACAAAGTGGTGAGGTGATTCTGTTTAAGTGGGGGAAAAAGTGGAAGATTTGGAAGAAGTTAGGAAGTGTGGAAGTGTTTAGAGGATTTGTATTACCAGAGAGAGAGAGAGAGAGAGAGAGAGAGAGAGAGAGAGAGAGAGAGAGAGAGAGAGAGAGAGAGAGAGAGAGAGAG
>NC_087167.1:8877500-8905000 GCF_035594125.1 Scylla paramamosain | reverse complement strand
ACACACACACACACACACACACACACACACACACACACACACACACACACGGGGACCAATTACGTACACACACATGTAGCAGGTACGTTACCCGCGACCCTCAGGTACTGGCCGTCTCTGAACAGCAGCAGGAGGAGGAGGAGGAGGAGGAGGAGGAGGAGGAGGAGGAGGAAAGGACAGTCTGTTAGGAGAGAAGGGAAAGGGTAACGAAGAAAGGAAGGTTGCCTCTCCTCCTCCTCCTCCTCCTCCTCCTCCTACCTGACCTCCTTTACGGGGTGACCTAATTCTGTGAGTGTGTGTGTGTGTGTGTGTGTGTGTGTGTGTGTGTGTGTGTGTGTGTGTGTGTGTGTGTGTGTGTGTGTGACGAGAGGTAGATAATGTTTTTTTTATCACTTATCTTTTAGTAATTCTTGAAAAGGTCACCGCCTCATACAAAACAGTGTCTGTGTTGTTACCCGATAGTTACTTAACGTGGGTGTCTTTTAATGATTTGTCATCCCACTCCCGCGAACGACTACGCTCACTAAAAAGGTTTGACGTGTTAGGTCATTAAAAGCATTGAGTCATTAATTGGGTTGTGTGTGATTTGACCTAGTTTTCCTTAATTAAGTTGCAACAGTGCTTTATGATTCCGTTCACGTTTTCTTTTTTTTTTTTTTTAGTGTTACATGTTTGTGTTGTATGTTCCTGTTTAGCATTTATATATTTTTTTTTTATTGTTTGTGATTTGCATGGCGTTTGTAAAGCAGGAGTGAGTTTTAATCATATTTTTTCTCCTTTACAGGTGAGTGTCCTTGAGGCGTGACGTCACTTGTGAGTACTACTACTACTACTACTACTACTTCTACTTCTACTACTACTACTACTACAGAGAGAGAGAGAGAGAGAGAGAGAGAGAGAGAGAGAGAGAGAGAGAGAGAGAGAGAGAGAGAGAGAGAGAGAGAGAGAGAGAGAGAGAGAGAGAGAGAGAGAGAGAGAGAGAGAGAGAGAGAGAGAGAGAGAGAGAGAGAGGACTGTTTCTTCCACGCCCTTCACCTGAATGACACTGCATGACGCTCAGTTCTCATCCATGATTGTCAACAGCTAACACAAGAGCAACACCAGACAACCTCCTGAGTCCGGTCACGCCCCCAGCCCTTGGTCTTGGCGGGGCTGTTATTATCAAGCAGTTCAGTAATCCATGTATTATTTTCCACTCACTAAATGCCATTGGGTTGTCTGGCCTTTGTCTCATCAGTACGAGTACGTGGGGCAGCTGTACTTGTTCTTGTATCAGCTGTTCCTCTTTTGCCTTCAGCTAACGATACGAGGAGCTGCATATAGTACATTTGACTCGTTTTAACCCTTTGGTACGTTTTTTTAATTACCAATTACTCTGAGACATCATTACTAGTTCTACAGCTACCTCTGCTCTTTAAACTGGGTAGAAATTGGAAAATCTGTATTTCTTTTTAATTCTCTTCTTTCTTGTACACTTGACGCGTTGTTTTAACCCTTTGAGTGCTATTAAATATGTTTCATACTTACTAATCACTATGAAACATTATTACTAGTTCTACACTACCTCTGCTCTTTAAATTGGGTGGAAATTGGAAAATCTATACTCTCTCTTCTTTCTTGTAGATGCTTATAAAGATGTCTTGCATTACTTCCGGTGGTGTTATTTGCTTCGTATTGCTGTGATGAAGGGGGTAATTGAACAGTGCTGTCATGATCTCCATTGAAAGCTGCGTAGGAAGCGAAAGGAAATAATCCAATAACTGAGATCCTCTTTTACTATGGAAGACGCTTCAGGAAAAACACAGCGTACTTCACAAATCACACACACACACACACACACACACACACACACACACACACACACACACACACACACACCTTGCATTCATGATCTCCACTGAAAGACGTGCACATACCGAACCAGTCATCGCTGCCATTAACATTCTTCCTCCACTCAAGAAAACGCTTAAGTTAAAAATAGACCAGCACTTCATCCACTCCATCTTCTTTTCCCTCCGCGGCTCGTTCACCTTTCAGTGTTATCAGGAGGAATTAGACGAAAACTGAGTCAAGTAGAACGGGAAACGCTTGCCTGTCCCACCCCGCATACCTGACTCGCCACATCAGATACCTTAAGCACGCACTCCTCGCCGCGGCAGGTGTTGTGGGGGGTCGGCTGGCTAGGGGGGGGGAGTGCAGAAGGTTTTGCGTGGGCGTCTCTGCGTTGTGGGTGTGAGTTTTTTTCTTTTCTTTCTTTTTTTTTTTTCAAATGGCGATTTTTGTGGTGGTGAATATGGACGGATTGACAGGTGAGAGAGAGAGAGAGAGAGAGAGAGAGAGAGAGAGAGAGAGAGAGAGAGAGAGAGACTGGGAAACATATCGGTCTACTTACTATACGTGTTTGATAATTGGATAGTATAGGCCAAGTTTCCTTCCCGCCCACCTTTCCCTGGAGCACCATAGCGGCCAGGAAACGGTTAAAGAAAACGGGCACCTAAATTCGCGGTGAGGAGAGGAGCAGCTTCCCTCACCCGCCTTAGTTCCTCTCGTTCTTCGATCCTCTGGTGCGTTAAAAATGTATCACTGATCAGGTTTTGTAAGATTATCATTCGGCACATCGCCCTTTAATTACTAATGGCTCTGAGACATATTTACTCGTTCCACAGCCGTTTCCAAACACTGCGCTGGCTAGAAATTGCAAAATCTATTGTTCTTTTATCCCTTTCTTTCTTGAACATGCTTATAAAGATTCCGTACACTGCATTTAGTGGTGTGAATTGTTGGCTATCGCAGTGAGAGGATTAAAGATCGAGAAACAAAGCAAGCACAGTGGGATTAGCACAGCAGGTTACTCTTAAAGTGTAAAGAAATCACATTTTGAGTTGTAAATTGAACTGCTTTTCTTTCTTTCTTTTGCCGCGTCTTCATTGTGTTCTGTCGACGCTCGCACTTCACTTCCTTGGCAGTTCCTTTGTGATTTATTATTGTGACCGGTGACCCCCTCTCTGTTCAGTCATCTTGGTGCATGACAAGTGTGCCGCCAGTGACTCTGTAACTTATAGAAAACGAGACCATGGGAATTGTAATGTGAATAGTTAGATTAAAGGGAGGAACTACGCTATTCAGATTCTTATTACTGTTGGTGCATTCAAGGAGGGGAAATGCAAGTAATAGTAATTTCAAGGAACAGATAAATTGAGATGTAATGGCGAGGAGACAGAGAGAACGATAATATTGCTTTAATTACACCTCTTTTTACGTGCAGTATTATTATTACGCTTGCCTTTCATTGTAATTATTGCAGATGTTTCTTTACTTTCATTCCTTTTTGTCATAGAGGAGGAGGAGGAGGAGGAGGAGGCGGTGGAGAAGGAGGAGGAGGATGAGGAGGCGGAGAAGGAGAGGAGGACAATCTTTAACGTCACAAACACACACACACACACACACACACACACACACACACACACACACACACACACACACACACACACACACACACACACACACACACACACACACACACACACACACACACTGTTTTCATTTCATCACAACCTTTGCTATTTGTTCAACTTGTTTTCCTTGTGTGAGTTACTGTTCCTGTATTTATTCTTACGTCCTCCTGTTTTTGTCCTTGTGTATACTCATGTTATATTTCACTATGTCACCCTTCAGAGAAAGAGAGAGTGGGGAGAGAGGGAGAGAAGGAGAGAGAGACACACACAAAATCTTTCCTTGCACGTTCTAGTCAGCTGACCTGGAATAAATTATCCTTCTGGTGACCATAATGTGCTCACTATTGGCACTCGAGGTGGTGGTGGTGGTGGTGGTGGTGGTGGTGGTAGTGGTGGTGGTGGAGAGAAGCAAACCAGGTCGTCCCTCATGTGTCTAATTATTGTCGTGTTCCATTGGCTTGTCTAATATATTATCTGTGTTTTCGTTTTCCTTGTTCGTGTGTTGTTTTGTTTTGTTTTGTCTCTTATTTGTTGTTTGTGGTGGTAATGTGTGTGTGTGTGTGTGTGTGTGTGTGTGTGTGTGTGTGTGTGTGTGTGTGTGTGTGTGTGTGTGTGTGTGTGTGTGTGTGTGTGTGTGTTATTGTTGATCTGTCATGCGTATTTATTTCGCTTTCTGTGTTTTAATTACATCGGTAGGCAAATGTTATTATTGTTTCATTATTTCTCTGTATTTAAATTTCTCTATACTTTTTATGTCTCTGTGTGTGTTTTGCATATGTATTTGTGTTTGTATATGTATTTGTGTTTGTCTGTTTGTCTATCTGCTTGCCCGCCTGACTCCCTGCCTGTCTGCCTATCTGTGCCTACCTGTCTATTTACCTGAGTGCTTGTGTATCAGTTATTCCTACTGTTAACCTGGTCTAGGTCACTCCATACAAGGCCATCACATCATACAGGGACTGCCACGCGTAAACCAGGTCGCTTCTTGCAGCTTCCCTTATTTCTTATGTTCTTATGTTCTTATCTTCTTATCTCCTCCTTTTGCTCCATACAAAACCATCCACGAGAGACACCAACCCAGGCCAGCACAACACGGCTTTCCCTCCATCCATCCCACCCACTGCTAACGTTCCAGTGTGGCATTTCCTGATGGTTCAAGATGTATCGCCATTAGGAAATACCGGTAGCAGTTCTTGTTTCCGCCACCACACCTTCTTTGAGGCTTAATGCTGGAAAATTTTGATGCCTGTGTGTAGTTTGGTGTGTGTGTGTGTGTGTGTGTGTGTGTGTGTGTGTGTGTGTGTGTGTGTGTGTGTGTGCGTGAGTGAGTGTGTGTGGTGGATTTGTTCGTGGTTTTGTGCGTGGGTGTGATTGGCTGGTGAAGGGCAGAGAGAGAGAGAGAGAGAGAGAGAGAGAGAGAGAGAGAGAGAGAGAGAGAGAGAGAGAGAGAGAGAGAGAGAGTAGCCACCGTGTCCTCACTTACCCGTCTCGTGTGGGCGTTTGCTACCTTCACTCTCTCTCTCTCTCTCTCTCTCTCTCTCTCTCTCTCTCTCTCTCTCTCTCTCTCTCTCTCTCTCTCTCTCTGGCAAGTCCTAAAGTTTGTACTGAAGCGCCATTAGTTGAGGGTGAAAACTGCATCACAGACTGTACGGAAATGACGGCAGGTTGTTGAGTGTTCCCAGATATGCTTGTACTAACCAAACCTAACCTAACCTAACTAACTAACTAACCTAACACAACCTAACCTAACCTAACCTAATCTAAGTCAACCTAACCCAACCTAACCTAACCCAACCTAACCCAACCTAACCTAACCCAACCTAACCTAACCTAACCTAACTTAACCCAACCTTACTTATTCCCTTACATTTTCTTTACTCCTACCTCCATCCTCATATCCCTTTCCTTACTCCTTTCATTTCTCCTCCCCTTACTCCTTCCCTCACTCCTCCCCATACTCCTCTCATCCCTGCCTCCATCACCCCTCTCATCTCCCTTACCCTTACCATTGCCCTTAATCCTGTCTCCTGCTTGCCTCTCACCCTCCTCCCCTTTAACATTCCCTCACCACTGCCTCCTGCGACCTGCACCCCTTCCCGTCACCTCTTCCCTCTTCCCTTCCCCCTCCCGCCATGTCCCTTCACCACCACTGTTCAAACTCGCTACTAGATTGTGCTAAGATTTTTTTTCTTTATCTTTTTTTGTAAAAGACGTGTTTGTATTTTACCACCACCACCACCACCACCAGAACGACCACAACCACTACCACTACCACTATCACCACCACCACCACCACCACCATTACTCCCATCACCACCATCATTACTAGCACAGCGTCACACTACAGGACCAAGGTTCCTTCCTCTTATCTTCATGCTCAGTTTACCGCACCATAAACGCCTTTAATTGCCCCCCCCCCCTTCACTGTCCTCCCTGCCACCCCGTCCCGCGTCACAATCCCCCCGTAAACAGTCATCAAGGGCTCTCAGCAAGGCGTCATCCCTGTCCCCCGTCCCCCCGTCCCTCGAGCGTGACACCCTCGTTTTCTGTAAGTGCACGCAGGGATGTCTCTCCTAAATATCCCATAAAAGGAGACAGATATTAGTATCCTGAAGTAAGCGAGTCCTCTTAGTCACTCTTGGCCATTACAGCTGCTCCTCATTCCCTGCATATGTGTGTGTGTGTGGTGTGTGTGTGTGTGTGTGTGTGTGTGTGTGTGTGTGTGTGTGTGTGTGTGTGTGTGTGTGTGTGTGTGTGTGTGTGTCTCTAATGTTGCCTGGCCAAGAAAGGGAGCAGTTTAATGAGTGCGTTGGGATCAGTCAGTGCAGAGCAGCAGTAAGTCGCCTCACGTCTAGCGACTCAGATCAGATTAACTTGGTCACCCGGGCACTGAGAGGCAGAGAGGGAGGGGCTGCTGGTGGAGGAGGAGGAGGAGGAGGAGGAGGAGATGAAGGAGGACGACGAAGAGGAGAAGGAGGAGGAGAAAGAGAAGGAGACTACTTGGTTCTTTGTGTGTGTATGTGTGTGTGTGTGTGTGTGTGTGTGTGTGTGTGTGTGTGTGTGTGTGTGTGTGTGTGTGTGTGTGTGTGTGGATTCGTACACAAGGAGAATAAAGACAGCAGGCAAACAGACCCAGGAAAAAAAACTGAATCACATAAGTAAATATCATTTGAAGAAATACAATACATATAAACATCAGAGAGAAAGATTATAATGGAATGAAAATAAGAAAGTGTGTGTGTGTGTGTGTGTGTGTGTGTGTGTGTGTGTGTGTGTGTGTGTGTGTGTGGACGGGCGGGCCTGTGAGGGTGTAATGGCGTGGGTGTGAGTTGTGTCAGGACATGTCAAGCGCCTGCAGCCTTATAAAGCAATGTGTTATAAACTTATGATAGAAAAATGAGAGAGAGGAGCTGCAACCCAATGAAGGAACCCTGCCCGCCGGTTTATTTCTGGCGGCGCGCAGGCAAACTTTAGCAAAGGACCAAGCGAGTTACTGGAGCATGCAATAAAAATATGTTGTGAGTCTGCAGATATTGCCAGTTTGAGCCCCTTGGTGCTGACGCCAGGCCAGTCTCGCGAGGCACTCTTAACGACCGTGCCGCCGGGGACCCGTCTGGCACTGGCACTTAGGCTGCGGCTGAGGGACGCCCGCCACCACATATATTTTTTTTCGTGACGTAAATCAGTATATTGCCTGTCTTTTTTTCATCTTGCGTTTTTTTTCTCCTGTTAAGTAGAAAACCGTGAACATTCCTCCTCCTCCTCCTCCTCCTCGATGTTTACCTCCCTGACGGGTAAACCCAGGAGTCGGGTCTCGAGGGTGTTATGAGTGATGGCTGGTGCGGCAGGAGGCAGGAGAGGGAGGTTGTGTGTGTGTGTGCGTGTGTGTGTGTGTGTGTGTGTGTGTGTGTGTGTGTGTGTGTGTGTGTGTGTGTGTGTAGGTGAGGGAGGATGGAATGAATGTCCAGGAGGGAGAGAAGAAGGAAAGAAGTCACCACACACACACACACACACACACACACAGCTTGTTATCATTGCTCACACGACACATGACTAACACCTCCTTCCCTTGCAGCTTGCGTATCTCTCTCCTTTGGTACTGCACACCTCCATACTAACATAACAAAGCTGGTGCAGGATATGCCGGGACTCAGCAGAACTAAAGAATGTAAATAACATGTGTTTTTGAGGAGTAAATCTCGTCACGCCCTACACACACACACACACACACACACACACACACACACACACACACACACACACACACACACACACACACACACACACACACACACACACACACACACACACACACAGACACACATCGACGTTTTAAATTCTTTACCATATTCGACCTTCCTTCCCTCGCCACCTCCTTAAACACATTTTCTCTTTATCGCACTCTCTCCTCTCTACCCAATCACCTCTTTGTTGTTCTTCCCTGTGACGTGCCTGTGTAGTGAGTAAGCGGCAGCACAGACACCCACAGACCTGTCTATGCCCCGCCTAGGCCTGTCCTTTAAACCTAACCTTTACATTACCTTACCTCACCTTATCTTACCAAACCTAACCTAACCTAACCTTATGTTACCTTATCTAACCTAATTTGAGCCTAGTGTCCTTGTACATTCCTGAGCCTCTCATGTAAACCTACCTTAACCTAATCCTAGCCTAACCTTACCTTGATTAACCTAACCTAACGTAACCAAATCTTACCCTACCTTACCTGACCTAACGTAACCTGAGCCTAGTGTCCCTTTTCATTCCTTAACCTGTCCTTTATACCTAACCCCTACCTAACCTAACCTAAACCTCAGTCTAGCGTCCATATCCACTCCTCAGCTTCTCCATGACTGTCAACCCTTCCTCAACCTTGCGTAACAAATATCACTTAAAGATTCTTCCATTATTGTCACCCCCCACTACTGTACCGCTCCCTGCTTCAAGTCCCTCCCTGCCTTTGGTTAGTCTAGTGCGCAGCGTAAGCCACCTCCCACACACGCCCTAGCCAAGGTCGCGTGTTCATTATCTCGACAGCTTATACCGTAAACAAAGGAATTATGTAGGCCGTGTAGGAGTGAGTGTAGCCACCTGAATGTGTAACTAGCAATCCCACTGTTCTGTTTGTGCAGTGAGAGGCAGGGCAGGTGTGGGGAGGGAGGGTATAGAGGCACGGACGGGGAGGCTTAAAAGGTGTGAGAGAAAACGTGGGTTCAGTAAGGGGATACTGAGGTAGTCTATTGTAATTTTTGTGGTTTATGGGATTTTATTCTCTCTCTCTCTCTCTCTCTCTCTCATCTCTCTCTCTCTCATCTCTCTCTCTCTCTCTCTCTCTCTCTCTCTCTCTCTCTCTCCATCTCTCTCTCTCTCTCTCTCTCGCTTCCAGTATAGCGCAGAAGTTTATGCTGAGTGGATTACTTCTGTATCGCTTCTCTCCGCTGCATTTTATTCAATTTAGGTTTTAGCTTTCCTGTTCGCGCGGTTCTCCTGTCCCCACCAACTCGAGGAGGCCGTGGTGAGCCTCTGTGGTGCTGTGAGGTGCTGCTGGTGCCTGGCGAGTCCTCTGCTGCGTGTACTTATTTTGTTGTTTATTAGTTTGGGATGTAGTAGAGGCTGGCTAAGGTCTGCTGAAGATGTAAAGGAAAAAGAAAAAAATGAAAAGGAACTGGCAAAGATCTCGAAAAGCTGTAAAGGAAAGTGACAGTAAAGAAAATGAAAGGAAATGAAAGAAAAGCCTGTTGATTTGTTGCTCCCAAAATGTTCATAGAGAGAGAGAGAGAGAGAGAGAGAGAGAGAGAGAGAGAGAGAGAGAGAGAGAGAGAGAGAGAGAGAGAGAGAGAGAGAGAGAGACCATTCATGCTGTAGATTATAATGTAATACGATGTGTAAGAATTATGAACAAGCATCACCCACACAGATTTTCGTGCATACCTTAGCGTTTACTCAGCTCTCTCTCTCTCTCTCTCTCTCTCTCTCTCTCTCTCTCCTCTCTCTCCTCTTCCTCTCTCTCTCTCACTCTCTCTCTCTCTCTCGTGCGATTATTAAAAGTCATGCGATAGAGCCAAGCATGTGTTTTGTAAGCTGCGTGCATCGGATACGTACCACAACAGCACAATTCACAAGAGCATTAGAATTTAGCAAGAATAATTGTCCTCGCCTCTTTGTCTCGCCGACTCAAAAAATATCCGTGTTTTTTTCTTAGTTTTCTCTCTCGTAAGAAGAAAAAGAGAATGAGTTTTTACGGCTTAACTGGTTCACTGAGTTTTAGTAGCATAGCGAAATAGGTAATGGCGACGGCATGTGAGAGAGAGAGAGAGAGAGAGAGAGAGAGAGAGAGAGAGAGAGAGAGAGAGAGGGGGAGAGAGAGAGAGAGAGAGAGAGGGACGTTTTCCTATCGTTTGTTACGTTCTATCTTCTTTCTCCTCCTCCTTCTTCCCTTTATCTATTAATTCTCTTCTTTCATATTCCTTTAAGTATTTCCGTAAGCCGAGAGAGAGAGAGAGAGAGAGAAGAGAGAGAGAGAGAGGAGAGAGAGAGAGAGATTTTGATGATGTCACACTAGGCAAAATTAGATTAGTGCTTAATATTTTAGCTCCAAGATTTGACTGGTTAGTTTATCCCCATGTTTGGTCGTGAAGCTTCCTGGTGAACGAAGGGAAGTCGAAGCAGGCCTCAGTGCAGTGGGAATTCGAGCATAATTTAGTGGACAGTCGGGTACTGGAGCCACGTAACCTTAATAGTCATAGTAAATTATAAGTTCACGTGTATTCCTGCATAAAGTTTCATTGTATCTGTGACATCAGTAGAGCTGAAAAAAGAAAGAAAAAAAAATATCACTTTCCTTCTTATTTTCCTTTTCCTTTTTTTTTTCTTTTTCTTTTTCCTTTTCCTTTTTTTTAGATGCATTTTATTTTAAGGTATCAGAAGCATTAATATTCTAGGGAGAAATTAAGCCTTATTATTTATTTATTTATTTATTTATTTATTTATTCATTCATTTCATCTGGATTCTGTCGACCTCCGCCAGTTACAGACGAAAGCAACGCCAGTCTCTACACCGACAACTGTTCAAGCAGACAAGACACTCGTACACACAAACATTTGAATATAAAGAATGAGGAATGATGTTTTGAGACCCAACCCGTCAACTTCTCAGTATCCACAGCCGAAGCCCAGCACGCTATTTGTCGTGTAATCGTCGTGGTTGGAATGGCAAGTCAATTCAAGTGTTATGACAGCTGCACACTTCGCCGGCGTTGGTAGAGTGGAGGGAATTGTTGTCAGGGTCAGGCCATGTAGCACAACCTTCAGGAGTCGAGTAATATACACTCCCACTGTGTTTAGCATTTTCCCTCAGTCTTTCAGTCTTGCGCCATGAGATATGCCGACAGCCCCTTACAGTACTAGAAAACTGATGGATTGTCGGCTCATGAAAGGACTTGAGGTTGAGGAAAACGCTTAACACAATTGAAACAGATGATAGGCGGAAATAAGCAGGCATGTTTCATACAGAGACTGCCACGGCTTCTTGCAGCTTCCCTTACTTTCTTACGTTAAACAAGTGCAGAATGTTACTCGCCTTACGCCCATGACTGTACTGTGCATAATAACCGTCACTCGCTGCGCCTCAAGTAAGAACCTCACTCGTTTCAGCGTCAGGACACCAGTAAACGTAACTTACCTCCACCAAACGCCTGTGCTGACCAAACATTGCTGAGTGGCGCCATCTATGAACAACCTTCCGCCTTCCCTCGTCAAGCCAGGCCAGTCACCTCCCACCACCACGACCTTCCTAATATTTCTCACTAAATGTTCGTAACTTCATCCTGACTGGCGGCGACGGGCGGTGTGTGGGCGTGCTGGCGTCGCGTGGAGGGGAGGGCGAGGCAGAAGGCGCAGGAGAAGGTGGGGTGAGTTATTAGGAGGTCATCTGCTTCGTTGACTCTCCGTCTCTCTAGTTTATATGTCCAATTTGCCCATTATGCTTGACTAGAGCTTTGGGGAGGGAAGGGGGGTGGGAGATGGCGGGGAGGAATGAAGAGGGAATGACATGACAAGAAGTGCTAAAAGCGAGAGAGAGATAGGGAGAGAGAGGAGGGGCGGTGGAGGCGAGGAAATGAGTGGGTGAGGACAGGTTGGAAGAGGAAGAATGAGAGCAAAAAAGGAGAGGTTAGAGATAAGCAGAAATAAGGAAAGAATGAAAGAGAAGGGAAGGAAAGGAAGAGAGGAATAAAAGCAGAGAAAGAAGGAGCTGAGAGGAATGAGGATTGGATGGGAGTGCAACGAAGAGAGGGAAAAAGAGGAGAAAAGGATTAAAAAGAGAAGGAAATAAACATAAATCGATAGAGAGAGAGGAGAAAGAGATGAAGGGAGAGAGGGGAAAGGAGAAAAGAAAGACCGAGGAAGGGGAGAGGGAGGAGAGAAGGAAGCGGGGGGGGGGGGATGTCGTGGGGAGGATGGAAGTGTTATGTTGTGGGGAGTTGAAAAGAAAACATTTATAAGTGTGAGGAGGAGAAAATGAGAGTGTAAGTTAAGGAGACAAGAGTGTGGCGGTGACGATGAGGAGGAAGAGGAGGAGGAGGAGGAGGAGGAGGAGGTGACGAGTATTGGAGCAGTGACATCACCTCTTCCCTCCAGTTCTCTGTTATATTTCCCCCCTTTGCCTCCCACTGCCACCCCTCCTTCCCTCAGTTATCTGCCATTTTCTCCCAACTGACTGACTGATTGGCTAACCGGCTGGCTGACTGGCTGGCTGACTCACTGACTGACTGACTGACTGACTGACTGGCTATTTGGTTGGCTGGGTGGCTGGTTGAGTGACTGACTGACTGGCTTGTTGGCTGACTGACTGGCTGACTGACTGACTGGCTGACTGACTGACTGACTGACTGACTGGCTAGCTGATTAACTGACTGACTGACTGACTGACTGACTGACTGACAGACTGACTGACTGACTGACTGACTGACTGACTGACCTGACTGAGCTGACTGACTAACTAACTAACTAACTAACTAACTAACTAACTGACTGACACACACACACCACTCTCTCTCTCTCTCTCTCTCTCTCTCTCTCTCTCTCTCTCTTCTCCTCTCTCTCTCTCTCTCTCTCTCTCTCTCTCTCTCTCTCTCTCTCTCTCTCCCTAACTTTTTTTCCTTTTTCCCCTCCACTTCTCTGCCTTCCTGGTTTCCCTCACCTTGCTCCAGCCAGCCCCCGTGCATCCATGTGGCTGTTTTTCCCTCCACGTGCAGTAACGGCGTGCTTCCCGGCCCATTGTATAGTGATTGTGACCTTCGTTGGCTGCATTATGTCATTGTGTTCAACCTGGCCCTTTGTATGCGTTGTGTGTGTGTGTGTGTGTGTGTGTGTGTGTGTGTGTGTGTGTGTGTGTGTGTGTGTGTGTGTGTGTGTGTGTGTGTGTGTATCTTTATTTCTTTTTCTTTTGTGAGTTAGAGAGAGAGAGAGAGAGAGAGAGAGAGAGAGAGAGAGAGAGAGAGAGAGAGAGAGAGAGAGAGAGGAACATAAGAGTTGTGTGATAGGAGGAGGGAAGAAGAAGGAAAAGAACATCAACATCAACAACAACAACAACATCAGCAAAACACAAGATAAAGATTGACTGCTTGATTAACTGACTACTTAATTGATAAACTTGCAGCACCACACACAAAAAAAAAAAAAGAAAAGAAAAATGGAGAAAGAGAAAAACCAGAGCGGAGGAGGGAGAGGCGAAACACTGATTACACGTGAAGAGAAGCGAGTGAAAAGTTGAAGGAATTGGTCAGGATATGATGGCTTGGCGAGGCGATTAAGCTTGATGCACGACCATTGGGGCGAGGTGTCGATTATACCCAGCAAGAGAGAGAGAGAGAGAGAGAGAGAGAGAGAGAGAGAGAGAGAAGATAAAATGAACTCTGCAAGGAAGGAATGATGGAACTGTTGAACGAGAGGAAGATAATTATGAAGACACACTGCAAGAAAGGAGGGAATTAATGTGCGGGAGATGAAAGGGATGGAACAGAGGGAAAGATGGATACGATGGAAGAAGAAAGGAAAGAGCTGATCGGGGAGGAAGCAGGGACACTGATAATGAAGATGGACATGATAGATAGATATGCTAACTCTTTCACTGCTGTACAAATTTTTCCGCCTTAACGCCTATTACGTTTAGGACTATTTTTGTGCCAGGATCTTGTAAATATTTTTTGTAGGTTAAAGGACAAAATTGCTTCTTTTTTTCTTCTTTTTTCTCTCCTTTGTTTTCATGCAAGTAATTATTTATTTATCTATTTATTTATTTTTATTTATTATTTTTTTTTTACGGTGCCAGGAAGGTTAAGGAATGACGGCCGTAGCAGCGAAAGGGTTAAATAGTTAAATAAGCCACTTTTTAATCCATTTACTTCTTATATTGCGTTACTCCTTTTATGTTACGGTCATAAGCTGTTCCTGTTTTACTTTTTCATAATGTTTTTTTTTCTTACTTTCCTTTTTATGTTCAAGTTGGCGATTTTTTTTCTTTTTTTTCTCCTACTTTCCTTATATTCAAGTGTAGAGGATGCGTTTTTTTTTTTTTTTTAACTACCTTCCCTATTACGTTCAAGTAGGGAGGAGGATGTTTTCTTTCCTAATTACTTACCTTTTGTACGTTCAAGTGGGGAAGGGCCGCCGTTTTTTCCTGGTCACGTTCCTTTTTCTAAGTTCAAGTGGGGGAGAAGGCGGCGTTTTTTCTTTTTTTCTTTTTTCCTTGCTATTTACCTTCTTAAGTTCAAGTGGGGAATAGCTGATGTTTTTTTCTTCCCTGGTACTTTCCTCCTTACGTTCCGGCAGGGAGAGAGACAGAGAGTGAGAGAGAGAAAAGGGAGAAAGGGAGGCTGGGTCCGGTACAGCTGCAGGGGCACCAAACACTAACGAGGGGACAGGAGCACGGGCTGTCATGTCCGGGAGCCGCGCCTTTGACTGATGGCCGGAACTTGTACATTAACCAGGGGCACAATCTCTTAAAAGGACGTTAAAACGGAGATAAAAAATTCTTAACGTCAGCCCGATTATCAGTGGTCATAAATCGGGTGACTGAGGGAGGGAGGCAGGCAGGGAAGGAAGGAGGCAGGGGGAGGGAAGGAAGGAGGGAAGGAAGGAATCAGGGAGCAAATGCATCAAAAACTTTTACTGTTCAACAATTTTTTCTTTAATCACCTATAACTTTTTTTTTTTCACGTGTCGTTGCACTGCATTCTTTAAACACGTAGTTATGTAGAATGGAAACACATAAATACTCCCATTATTTCTCATCCTGTCTATTTTTTTTTCCCTTTGTGTGTGTGTGTGTGTGTGTGTGTGTGTGGTGTGTGTGTGAGTGTGTGTGTGTGTAAACCATTTTCTTCAGCGGTCTGAGTGGCAACAGAGGAGGACCATAGCGTTGAATGGCTTGGTAATGGCCCTGGGTCGCGACGGGACTTTGGCTGCGTTGGTGCGGGAACAGTGACAAGGGCAGTTCTACAAGTTCTCGTTTTGTCTTTTTTTCACTCTTCTTTTTCCACTCCCGCCCCGCCAAGAGCCTTCTCAGTCAGTTCACGTGCATGCTGTCTCGCCGCTGCGCCGCCTAGACAAGTGACCCACGGCGCTGACTCATGAATGAACAGAAAACAGCGACACAGTTAGAGAGGGAGAGGCGACAGACAAGCGGGCCGGGGTCAGGGCAGTGCGGTGACTTACGACATGAATGGCACACAGGGACAGCCATGCACGAGTCGCTGCAGAAAGTGATCCTTGAGTTCGTGGAGCAGTTTTGTTGAGTTTGAAATGTCAGGGAGCATTGCACTGTTCGCATTGAGGTGGCGGAGAGGCGTGGCGGTGTTCGGCGGACGATGGCGGCGGGCGGTGATGCTTTTAGTGCTGAGGGAAGGAAGGTGATGTGTGGCTTATGGTTAAAGTGCTTTTCTTGTACCGATGTTGTGACCTTTGGGTGTGTCTGTGCCCTTGTCGAAGTCCCGGCGCCACTAGATCACTAAATCACTGCGGCACGAAACAGTTAGCAGGCACCAGAAGCAATGCGTGAGTCTTTGTAACCATCTATTAGACAGTTAGTGATGAAAAAGAATACATTTTGCAATTTTTTCCCAGTTCAAGGATTGGATGTGGCTGTAGAACAAGTAAAGATGTCTCAGAGTGATTGGTAATTAGGGAAAGGTGTACCACGTGGCAGTCAAAGAGTTAATCAGTTCATTCCGATACTTGCAATTAGTGACTCATTCATAATTGTTGTTGGTATAGCGGAATAAAATCACACAATTTAACCGTCACTATGTCCTTGTCACTTGCGGCGTTTTCTATATATTTTCTATTGTCAGTGCGTGTCTTTAATGCTGTTGCTTGCGGCGCCTACTCCATCAGTTAACTAATCTCAATCCTTCTTACTGATCGCACCTCTATCCTTCTTCTCGCGGCGCCATCAGTCAGTAATCAATCTCTCTATCTTTATCACCTGTTGCGTCCTGCCTGTCCTTTTGACGTCACCCGCATTACCTGACCGGACACCGCATGACGCCAGCCTATCCACTGCATGACGTCACCAATTTCCCGCGACGCCATGCACTTCGCCCACGTGACCTTGGCGACCTCAGTGAGCGAAGCGAAGCGTGCTCGAGTGATCGGGTCGCCGGGACGTGACACCATCAACAAGGCGTGACCCGGAGTGACCCCAATGTACATCCCTCACCGCTCTCCCTGACCCCATTACCCTCACATGACCTTCTGTGTGCCCTTGTAATAGCTGAGGTGTTGGTTTATTGATAGGAAGTTCCAGCGTGATACGAAATGTGAAAATACGAAATTAAAAATGAAAACAAAATATGACAGTGGTGACGTGAATAGTTAGTTGGGGTGACAAAAAAAAAAAAAAGGACAATTCTAACATTATAAAAAATACAAGGAGACTACAAAACTACTAAAAAAAATAATGTTGGCCTGTTATTTGACCCAAGCAACACTAATACATCTTGGCCCGTACTTGTTTAACGCTTTCGGCTGTGACATGAAGTGCTTTGCAAATCCACAGAGACAATTTGTAAGGTTTTCACTGGTATTTTTTCACCGATTAGTGCTGTAGAATCCTTATTAAACTATACAGCTGGCAGCCATTAGAAGCACCATAATTACCACTTGTTCTGACGCTACGTATGTGAATTTTAACGATGTATTCTATTTCAGACGGTTAACAGATCATGTAAACATTGACGAAAACCCAAATAACTTTCACCAGAGGCTGCTAAAAGAAGCCGAGATAAAACTGAAACTTTTTGAGAATACGAGCCCCTGTTTGCAGAGTAGTCGCCATCTTATACGTACTACCAAACACACGATCCTTTAGTTTATTTAGTGTTCATTCAGTCTGATGCGCGAGACCAGAGTGCGAACGTGGTGGAGGAGGTGGAAGGATAGTCATTATAGATTATCCGCGTGACCTGCCGGGATGCGATAGGTAGGATGGGGCTCTTTTAATGGGGCAGGAGCGGCAGAGGGAGGAGGAGATAGAGGTCGTGGCGGTGGTAGCGGCTGATCAAGTGTGATGATTGGTGGAGGTGACAAGCCCCTGAGATGCTGGCGGGAGATAATTTGAGATGAGTACGTGGAGGAGATGAGTAAGGATTAAATTGGATGAAAGATTAAGCCCCACATCACCAAGACATCGATCTCATTACATTCCACTGCCATTAGAGAGTTAGAACAAGTTAAGGATGATATTTTTCACCATCATCAGGCCGTGAATCAAACAGGCACTCATCCAGCGCAATTATATCTTGTTTACTCAATCATGACTGACTAAAAGATGGGCTGATGATGGAAGCTGTCTATAGTGGCGGATGACTTAAAGGATTGTAGGTTTAGATTGGGAGAGAAGAGTGGAGATGAGAAGGAGTTTAGTGCTGTGAAGTGGAGTGAAGGAGAGAATTATTAAGGCCAGGGAGGAGAGGAGGACGAGATGAGAGGTGGAGGAATGTTGGGTTAAAAAGGCTGACATTTGATACCCGCACAGAAGCAGCTCAAGAAGGTGTAATGTGGGTTGGTTAGTGTGTCTCGTGACCACTGAAGAAAAGACACTCTCTCTTTAACACTGTCCTCTCCCTTGCCTCTCCTGTCTCCTCCTCTGACATGTTTCCTTTCCTTCATTTCTCTCCCTTTTCTTCCTTTTCACTCAACCATATCCTGTCTCTCCCTGTGTTCCTGTTCCCTCTCTTTGTTTCTCTCTCCCTCTTTTCCATCTCTGTCTTTTTCTTTCTCGTTCATCTACTTTCCTCTGTTCAGTTCAGTCCTCCCCGTCTTCCTCTTTCCTTTCCTCTCTCTTACTGCCCTGCCTCTTCTCCGCATCTTCTCTCTCTCTCTCTCTCTCTCTCTCTCTCTCTCTCTCTCTCTCTCTCTCTCTCTCTCTCTCTCTCTCTCTCTCTCTCTCTCTTTCCTCTTAAGTTTTCCCTCTCTTAACTTCCTCTTCTTCTTTTTCTCATCCCAACCTCTTTCCACCTATTTACTTTTTCATTTCCTCTTCTCTTCTCTTCTCTTCTCTTCTCTTTTCTCTTCTCTTCTCTTCTCTTCTCTTCTCTTCTCTTCTCTTCTCTTCTCTTCTCTTCTCTTCTCTCTCTCTCTCTCTCTCTCTCTCTCTCTCTCTCTCTCTCTCTCTCTCTCTCTCTCTCTCTCTCTCTCTCTCTCTCTCTCTCTCTCTCAATCAACGCATCCTTGTTGGCGGTGTCGGTGCCTGAGTTAATGACCCTCCCCCTCCCCCCTTCACTTATCCCTCAGTGCCTCCTCTCCCCCCCACCTATCCTCCTTTCTTCCGCCCAGCCCTCCCCAGCACCCACCCTAGCACCGCACATCCTGTCCTTCTCTCATCGCAGACAGCCTCGTGAGGGTCAAGGGGTCTGCTGTGGTTCGATCTTCCTTTGTGTTCGTTTGTGCTTCCCTCACGCGCTCCGTACTCAGAACAGTTTAATTAATGGAATCGTTTGGCTACACTGGCGTGGGTTAGTGTTTTTATTTATTTATTATTTTTATTTTTTATTTTTTTTAGTATGAAGGTTGGGAGTTGTAATTTTGTGTGTTTATTAGTGTGTTTGTGGCTGTCATGTGGGCGTCCCTATTTTGAAACGCTCTGCTTTCTCACCACGGCTGTTTTCCAAGGCCACAGAGATGATTAGCCGAGTTCTCAAGAGTGCTTCTCCCGTTGATAATGTAGGAATCTTGTTAATCTGTCACCTGACCCATAAAAAAAAAAAAAACACTCTTAAAAACACGTGAAACTTCAACTAGAGCCTTTCAAAGTAGTGGAGGTTCGCCGCAGAAGTGTTTCAGATTATGCACCCAAGTCTGCAGGCAGTTCCGGCAACACACAGCGGGTCCGAGACAAGTGGTGGCTGAGAGAAGAGAGAGAGGAGCAGATAACCCGTCATCTCGTCTCTCCTCATAATCTTGGGAGGATTTCAAGCATTGTCTCAAGTTTGAAAGGTTCTGGCCAGACGAAGGCGAAGGAGTATAGACGAGTGCACGGCGCGGCGGCCCCCCGAGTGTGGGTGAGCCGGGCGCCGACCTGCTCGTGTTCGGTGCCCGCCAGACGCAGGTCACACTAGAGGGTCATGGAGGGTCAGCAGAGACATATTAAGAGATACACTGGTAGTAATTGTTGTTTTATGAGTGGTGTGTGTGTGTGTGTGTGTGTGTGTGTGTGTGTGTGTGTGTGTGTGTGTGTGTGTGTGTGTGTGTGTGTGTGTGTGTGTGTCTTTATCTCTGTCTGTTCGTCTTTTCCACGTATTTGTTTTCGTTTTGATTAACGTCTGTCTGTCTGTCTGTCTGTCTTTCTGCTTACCTGTTTCTTTGGTTATCTATCTACTTTTCTGTCTGTCTGTCTCTCAGTCAGTCAGTCAGGCTCTCTCCTTGTCTGTCTGTGTTTGATTGTCTATCGATTACTTTCTCCTTTTCTCATTGCAAATTCTCTCTCTCTCTCTCTCTCTCTCTCTCTCTCTCTCTCTCTCTCTCTCTCTCTCTCTCTCTCTCTCTCTCTCTCTCTCTCTCTCTCTCTCTCTCTCTCTCTCTCTCTCTCTCTCTCTCTCTCTCTCTCTCTCTCAAACACCACCACCACCACCACTCCCTCAGACGTGTGTGGGAGTCCGCCTTTCTTTTCCTCCATGCTGTGAGTCGTGGCGCGGAGGTCTGGACGGAGATAACTTTGTATTTTGACCTGGACAGTCCCCCTGGCTTTCTTGTTGCAGAGGGCGGCTGGTCTGGTCTGGTCTGGGCTGGGAAGAAGGGTGTGGGCGGGCGGTCTGTGATGGCCCCGTAAGATGAGGCAGGGAAGAGACGTATGAAGTGATGAAAGTGATGAATACATTGAGCCGTGTAAGGTGGTGGCGGTTTTGTCCAACCTTGTGTTCTGCTACTGAGTGGTGGTGCTCTAGGTGGTGCTTACTTCAAGGTGACAGGTGCCTTCACACTTCCATCTCGCAGGTCACATCTACACCGCACATTACCCGAGTCCTGTTATTTCGTTTCTACATACATTCACCCTCACATGCATACACTCACACACGTGTAATCCTAAAAGTAATGCGAGTTTTGTCTAGTCTGAATTGCTGTGAAATGATATTTAGATTACTTATTTAGGTCAGGATTAATTAAAAACATCATTGATATAAAACAAATTTAGAAAGTCGGC
This sequence comes from Scylla paramamosain, assembly GCF_035594125.1. Classification (NCBI taxonomy): domain Eukaryota; kingdom Metazoa; phylum Arthropoda; class Malacostraca; order Decapoda; family Portunidae; genus Scylla; species Scylla paramamosain. Next base: position 8,884,846 of record NC_087167.1, on the reverse strand, counting down.
TAACCCGCCCACACACACACACACACACACACACACACACACACACACACACACACACACACACACACACACACACACACACACACACACACACACACACACACACACACACAAACCTAGTTAGACAGTTGACCACAGAGGCATAAATCACATACACACAAATTACACACACATACAAATTAGAAGAAGAAAAAATACCATATATTGTAAACACAAAACTGATAAGAGGTTTTTACATCTTAAATTACAAAATCACAAATTACAAAACATAATTGATATAAAACAAGGAAAAAGTCCAGAGTAACACACACACACACACACACACACACACACACCACTGAGGAGCTGCATCACCACCAAACCTTTCTGATGCACCACCTTCTCTATTTAATATCAGTACCAAGCTTCCACTCTTTAACACAGCAAACAGGCCACGAGGGACTCACCCCATCCAGGCAGGCTCCAGTCTTCTTCATCACCAGAGTAGCAAACTAATAGAATCTGAAGCACTGAAGCAGAACTAAGCATGAATCAGCCTGCGGTCCTCCCATCAGCCATTCCTCGAGCTACATTTGGCAAGTCAGTCAAATCCAATCAGACGGGCAGAGCAACACCATTAAGCTCCTCGGAATTATAACACACGCTACTACAACTGCCTCTAATGGGCGGTACACGCGTCCGTCTGTCTGGCAGCGGCGCCCTTATCAGCTCCTCTCACTGAAAGCCTCCTTCCCCGTCACAGGCAATCACGGCGACGCTCCACCTTCGCCATCCACACGGGGGGAGACTGAATCCCGCGCTCTGAGACGTGAATGTTGCTTTATTGCCCTCATTACCAGCTTTATGGGTCTTGATGAGGTCACCGAGCCTTGGGTAAACACTGAGTTACAGGCCCTTACTGTCCCTTTTACGAGTTGTTTGTAGCGGCAAGGCAGCGACGGCAGGGCAGGCTCGTGGTGATCGGACGCTCGTAACTAGCGGCTTGATATTTGAACTGAAAACAGGAGAGGTACTAAAATGATGCTGTGGGACTTGATTTGTTTTCATTATCGGTGGGTATTGCCAACGTGTGTGTGTGTGTGTGTGTGTGTGTGTGTGTGTGTGTGTGTACAGAGGAGGGGGAAGTTGCTGTTGTTGTTTTTAGTGGTGGTGGTGGTGGTGGTTGTACAGTAGTAATAGTAGTAGTAGTAGTAGTAGTAGTAACAGCAGGATTAGCAATAAAATAGGAGCTGTGAAAGAGTATATTAAGTGATGCTTAACTGTCTTTTAGAGAGAGAGAGAGAGAGAGAGAGAGAGAGAGAGAGAGAGAGAGAGAGAGAGAGAGAGAGAGAAAGAGAGAGAGATTGTTGGTGAGGCCAGGGTCGGATGTCTCTTTTGATTGGTGAACGCCTACACACACACACACACACCACAACACAACACAACACAACACAGCAACTACACACAAACGTAAATTCTCTCTCTCTCTCTCTCTCTCTCTCTCTCTCTCTCTCTCTCTCTCTCTCTCTCTCTCTCTCTCTCGCTTTATTATTTCACCCCCAGCGCCTCCTTGTTACGTTGCGGCGCCGTCAACGAGGCATCAGTAGGGATGTAGATGTTGGCTATTTTGGGTTTGTTTTCACTCTGGAGGACCTCAAGAGGGTGCTAGGATGCCTGTTGGGTCGTAGGGCGCGTGTGTATATGTGTATATGTGTGTGTGTGTGTGTGTGTGTGTGTGTGTTGGAGGTATTAGTAAGTACAGCACGTGGGGCGAGTGTCTCCTTAAGTAATTGTGTGGTTAGGTGTTATGTAATGATGGTTTGTTTAGTGTGGTGTTTTGCTTAGCCTGCAGGAGCACATGGTTTGCTTATTTCTAGATGGTAGATGGATAGACGGATGGATGCGTGGATGGAAGGATGGATGGATGCGTAGATAGATGTTTATATTACATAGATACATAGATAGATATTGAGCATCGTGTACATCCAGTGAATTATAGAAAACTGAATAAGAGTGAATGAATAGGTGAATAGGTGACAGTCTTTAAGTGCAAGACAGACAACAAATATCTAAAAAAAAAAAAAAAAAGGAAAAAAGAAAAAAGTAACAAATATCCTAACTTAAACCTAACCCAACTTAAAAAAAAAAACAAATATTTCAAAAACTCTAATCAAACATCCAAATCTTCAATTCCTAACACGTACGAATAATTACAGAACAACTCGTCCAAAACTTAAAAAAAAAAGAAATTAAAAATCCTCTTTACATTTATTCTAATCCTGTACTCATGACGTTTAAAGGAATCCAACCCATTGTTACATAGATTACGAGACCTTTTGTCACTGCACGTGGAGGGAAAGTGGCTTAGATAGGAGGCCTCTTTGACGGCGGGGGAGGGAGTTGGTTAGGCCGCCCACCGCCTGTCAGTAAGGAGGACAGGAGGGCATCTGGTGGGCGTAGGAAGAGGTGCTTGTAGGACACAGCTCCCTCCTTCTCCTTGTAATGGGTTTCCTGCGGGTGAAGTGTTTGTTCGCTCGTCTGTGTGTGTGTGTGTGTGTGTGTGTGTGTGTGTGTGTGTGTGTGTGTGTGTGTGTGTGTAGATGAAGAGGTCTTTCTAGGGGAATGTAGGTGTGACCTCCTTATGTTTTTTAACCTTTAGAATGCAGGTATAATCTTGAGTGTTCCTCCTCCTCATCCTCCTCCTTAGCACTCATTCTCCTTTCTTCCACCACCACCACCATCACCACCACCAGACAGCCTAAGAGAGTAAGTCGTCGCGTTATCAGGCAGAGGAATTATTGAGATCCACTTCACGGCGAGAGTGCTTGAGGCGAGACGCATAAATAACACTGAGAAACATTTCGTGTCGGTTTTCCCTTGATCCACCCCAGCAACGTTTCCATCCCCACCAGAGGAATGAACGTCCTGCTATCCTTAACCTCCTGCTGGCACGTAATGGTTCTGGTTCTGGTTCCAGTTGTGGTTCTGTAATCTTATATTCCTTCACTTTATCAGATTTCCCCGCCGGAGTTAAACCGGAGAGAGAAAGAGAGAGATAAGGGAAAAAATCCAGTTTGCACGAATGGACGTTTGCCTGCCGCGCCGTGACGTCACCAGAGGGGCAGGGAGTGATTATATCCTGATTTCAGCGTGGCAAGGAAAAATTGTGATGATTAGAGGTAGCATATCGTGGGGTGTTCCTTTTATACCTCCGCCAGACTTCCCCGCGTGGCGCCTCCCCTTGCAGTGTGGGGTGGTGGTGGTGGCGGCGCTGAGGTCTCTTCCATTATTACGTTTTCTTTAACCATCACGTTGGAATTAAGGTCTGGGATATTTTCGGTGTTATAATCCGGTAATTTTTCTTCCGCCTCTCGCTTACCTAGGTGAGTCCAAGAAGGTGTTCGGTGCAGGTGAGTGAGCCGCCTTGTTGCTGCCTTGAAGTGCGTATTCGTGCATTGGGTTAGGTTTCCTTGTATTCTGTCCGGTACATGTATGCCTCCTTTTTATTGTGTTGGGTACAGGAGGTCATGTTCCTTAGGTGGTGCCCCTCCGTGTGTGTGTGTGTGTGTGTGTGTGTGTGTGTGTGTGTGTGTGTGTGTGTGTTTGCCACTTGTCCCAGCAACATTCACCTGCCTTGCTGGAGTTCCCATCACCTTGTGTTTTTATTAAGTTGTATACCTTCACCTGTCTTATTTAACAGTCAAATCATATCTCACATGCAAGACGAATACCTTTTATTTTGGTGTGTCTTTCCTTCCAGGTGAGGTCGTCTACGCCACGCACCAACACGGGGCTGACATGCAGGTGAAGTACAGTTAGTTACCAGGAGAAAGATACAAGATGACACGTGCATGGATGAAGACTTTCTCTTTGTAACACTAGGCAGTTAGTTTAGGCAGAGTGAGATGGAAGCAGAGGCGGAGTGCGTGCGAGAAAGACAAGTAGGCAAAAATAAACATGCAAGAAGACCCAGGCACGCGTAACAAGAGAAGGGAAGGTGCAATCAGTTAGGGAGGAAAGGAAGACTGAATTAATCAAGCAAGGGTTTGAAAGTCAATACATCCGAACAAACAAGTTATGATAAACAACTTTGCTGACGTAACCTGACAACCAAGCTCATTGAAGAAGCAAAGGGAGTTAATGTGAAGGTCAACAAAGAGGCAAACTTGGAAGGAGCGAGACGGGAAGACGATACTAAGCAGAGAGAGAAAGAACTGAATGCTGACCCTCGAGATGGCCAGTGGAATGGAAGGTGGCGGCAAACACTGACCGGGAAGAAGTGGCGAGATGCGGAACGGGAAGAGAGAGAGGGCAGGGTAGAGGGAAGCAGGTAGAAAGGGATGAAAAGAAAAGAAGAGTGGACGATAAGGTAAAGAAGGGTGGGGACAGGACAAGGCGGGAAGAATGGCCTGAGACGAGAAGGCATCGAGAAACATGAGAGAACAAGGCGGGGAGGGAAGCAAGGCGGGGAAACTGGCAGGGTGGAAGGTAATAGGAGAGGATGGAGAGGTGGAGGATGGAAGGAAGCAGGAAGAGGGAGAGAAAAAGGAAAAAAAAATGTTAAAATAGTAGGAACTTAGCCAACGAAGGAAAAAGAGAGCCGAAGAAGAGAGGATGGGAGGCAAGGAAGGAGAACAGGAATATAGCAGGAAAAGATAGAAACAGGAAGGAAGAGGGGGGTGTCGGATATTAGGAAAACAGCAGAGAGGGATGTAGACAGTAAAGAAGGAGAGAAATAGACAACAGGAGGAGGGAGAAGGGCGAGAGGACAGCAGCAAGGCATGGAGGCACGGGTTGAGAGGGCGAGCAATGTTAACAAGCCACTCGAGCACTGCAAAGGAAGGTTTAGTATGCAAAGCGGGAGCACATTGTACATTCATTGCTTGCATGGGGCCTACGTGCAGCATTGTCCCGCGAAACTTTAGCAATTAGTGGATGGAAGGAAAGATAATGTGCACCGCTTTCTGTATCATACGAGTGCGGCTGATCAATATTAATGAGAAAATGCCTAAGTCTTTCGGTCGATGCTGGCGGCGGCGGCGGCGGCGGCGGGGGTGTAGGGGGGATGAGAAGAAAGCCGTGCGGTATTCTTATCCAATGAGAGAAGCAATTAGGGATAAAACTCTTCCTTTCCTTCTTACATAATCATCAGGAAGTCAATAACCTTCTTGTCTGTTGCCTGTTCCCCCTTGCCTGACTCACCCGCTCTCTCTCTCTCTCTCTCTCTCTCTCTCTCTCTCTCTCTCTCTCTCTCTCTCTCTCTCTCTCTCTCTCTCTCTCTCTCTCTCTCTCTCTCTCTCTCTTTCCTTTCCTGAGCCTCCCCCAAGCAAGCCAGCGAGTGTCCAGCAACGCGCCGCCCATTCTGATCACCCGCTGCGGGACACATTAGCACACTCCGTTCTCTCACCACGATTATCTTCAAAGGCCACAGAATTGATTAGCCAGGTTTTCAAGAGTGTTTCTCCTCTTAATAATGTAGAAATCTCGTTAATCTGTCACTAAAACTATAAAAAAACACCCTTTAAAACACGTGTAAGTTCATTTAGACTACAGCCCTTTGAATGTAGTGGAGATGCGGCGCGGAAGTGTTTCCCAGTATGGTTCATAGGAGCAAGGAAGGCCAAAACTGCGGTAATTTGACGGCCAGCGTGCTTTTGTGGGCATTAATTTTATATAAGTCTGTAATGGGAGGTGGTGTTCGGTATAATGAGAGGCTGCGACGTGATTAGTGCTGCCTTGCGTTTGCGTCTGGGTTGTGATGTACGAGTGCAGTGGAAGTTGTCTACCCCACTACTCGTTGTTTATATCCAAGGAAAGGCCTAGCAGGGATTGGGAGTCCATTATTCGCAAATAAACAGCATCTGTCTCCCAGTCTCCCAATGTATGTGTGTGTGTGTGTGTGTGTGTGTGTGTGTGTGTGTGTGTGTGTGTGTGTGTAGGAGCGTGCAGTGCTGGGAAAGGTAACACACAGGTGGTGCAGTGGGCGAGCGGCAAGCCAGGCAGGCCGGCCAGGTGTACCAGCGTGGGCGGCAGGTAACAAGGCAGGCCGCGCCACTGGACACCCGACACACCCAGCCAGCCAGGGAACTAACTTCACAGGCCTCGAGCTGAACTTATCATCTCACCGTCTTTCTTCCTCCTCTTCCTCCTCCTCCTCCTCCTCCGAGCGTATCTTCATAGCCGTAGTATCATTTCCTATGGCTAATCCTGCTCTCTTGCTCCTGTCAGTTTAAGTTTCCCTGTATAATTTAAGCCAAACCACACCCACTCTATCTGGCAGTAGCGTCGTCTTAAAGATAGCGAGGTACTTTTATAGTCACGGGGCAGGGCTCTGGGGACGCGGCGAGGCAGTGCGCGGGGCATGGATGGATGGGGCGGCAGGGCAGAGCGGACAAAGAACGAGATGGGGAGATGAGATACACGTGTCGGGGGGCGCAGCGCTGAGCATGGGGAAAGGGAGAGACGGAGTGTGCTGATAAGGACGTAGGTAGAACTGAGCTTCATACATTTTTCATCCTCATCTGTGCTCATCTTCTTATCTTTGCGGAATGTATAAGGTTATCTCTCTTTTTCTCACTCTCTCTCTCTTGCAGTGTTGACTTTAGAGTTTTTATTTTCTTGTGCGATACAGAATATTTTAAAGTTGAAAGTATTAGTTTTTTTTTTTTTTTTTTTTTTTTTTTGTGGCGGGGCGCGTGACGTTGAGAAGTGCGTGTTTATAGTTAAGTATTTGTTCTGTGGTGGCCTTGGGTGTGTGATCTTGAAGAGAGAGAGAGAGAGAGAGAGAGAGAGAGAGAGAGAGAGAGAGAGAGAGAGAGAGAGAGAGAGAGAACATGGCCCTAGTAATAATAACATTAATTATAAGAGGTGAAGAGCTATTAACAAAATGCTACTGATGATTTACAATGGATAGGGTGGAGGAAGTCTATTACGCTAACGATCGGCCAAAGATCTTATCGCCCTGAGGTAGTTAAGAGGCGTCATCACAACCCGCGGGAGAAGGGACATCTGGTGGCAGGAAGGAGCATGACGGGAATAGTGTAGAGGTTTGAAAGTCAACGGATGGAGTTAATGGTGAAGGAAAGTAGAGAGAACAGTTTTAAGTCGTTCGCTGTGTCTCGTAACCTTTTCATTGCAATATCTAGAAATTCACAGCACTAAAGGGACAACACAAGGTCTTTACAGGCAGTTACAGTGGAGAGAAAAGAAGGAAAAAAAAATTACTTGTCTCTGGCCTTTATAATATTCAGAAATGACTAGAACAAAAAGAAACATCTAGAGTGATTTGCGATTAAGGAAAGGTGTACCGAATAACAGCCAAAGGGTTAACGTACCTACGTAATTGTGTTTTCAGAGCGATGAGTTGA
>NC_087167.1:8777500-8870000 GCF_035594125.1 Scylla paramamosain | reverse complement strand
GAGGTTGCGCTTGTGCCGGTTTAATTATAATATACTGTTGCGTCTGGTGGTCCTCACGCTACTGCTGGTGTTTTCTTTGCCTCTCATTACAACTGCTGCTATTACTGATGCTGCTAGAGACTGTGATGACTGATACTACTCCTGCTACTGCTACTATCACCACTACTACCACCACTTATAGGAATGACAGCACTTTCAACCCCTACTTTCGGTGGACACTCAACATCAGGGACGGACGGAAGGCGGGGGAGGTGGCGGGCGGCGTACCGGGAGCAGGAGCAAGAGCAGATCTCAGTTAGGGGTTAGGGAGACGTCCTGTCCAGCAAGGCCCATCTAGAGACAAATAGGGATATCAGGCTTCATTATCCCAGTCCCATCCTCTTCATCGCTGCTTCATCCTCCTGCTCCTCCCCGACCTGAACTGCTTCCTATTTACGCCGCCGTCCCGTCCACCACAGGCCTCAGCTTCCCTAGTCTCGCACCGGTTTCTCCGCCTCCTTCCCGCTGTTCCCCGTTATGGCGGAAGATGGCCGTAATCGGTAGTATTTTAGTGTGTAAACTCCGCGGGTGAGCTAACGTTATGGCGGGGAGGTGAACACCGCAAGTGGCTCATTGGGCGAGGGAGAAACCTGTGTTTAGGCAGGGACGCGGGACTTCCCGGGGTCTGCACACGCTGGGAGGGAGAGACTGAGGGAGGAGGAAGCGTCATGCAAGAGTAGGTATTAGCACGACTGAATTATAGCGCGCCATGTGACTCAATTTTCCGAGGTATTGGTGGAACCCGTCGGCCGGAACTCCTCCCAGCCTCTGACGCGTGGCCGAGGCTTGGCGTGTTGACCCCAGCGTCCTTATCTGGCGTGGATGTCTCTGCCTTTCTGTCCTGGCTCGTGTTGACCCATCCACACCTCGGGACATGGTGGACTTAGCACACACTGACACACGGGTCAGATTCCTCCGTAAGTTTCATGTGGCTTTGTCGTATATTGGCCCTCTCGCCTCCCTTAACCCTTTAACTGCCGTGGTCTCTCCTTAATAATAAAATGGTGTAGTGTAAGGTATAAACATGAAAACACACTAATGGCAACAAAGGGGAGTGATCCATTAGTTTCAACCACTTAATCTCTGTTATTGTATCAGTGCTCAGTGAAATTGTTTAAAATTGTCCATAAGAAGAAATAAGTGCCATGTCATTAGCAGTTGGGTGATGGTGGGATCCTTCTAGCTGGCGCCTTGAGACCTCACCACCGCGGCACAGTAACTACCAATTCAGTGTCTCGCTATGGTGGTGTTGTGAATACTTCAAGCTAGGAAAGAGTCTGAGCTGCAGGAATGGTGCTTAGTATTTTCAGTGTCTTCCCAGTAGTAGGAGAAAGTGAGAGAGAGAGAGAGAGGCGTGATAATTGAAGCAGAGGGCCAGCTGTTAGCGGCGCGGTGTGAGGGGCGAGGTGCAGGTGTGAGACGCGGCCACTGTGAGGTGTGTGACAGGTGAGAATGCTTATAGGACTCACCGTGAGATTTATTTGGTAATCGAGTTGCTCACATGTATGCAGTAATTGATCAGTTGTTAACCCTTCTGTGATGTAGAGCGACTGATTATTACACCTATATAATCTCGAGTAAAAAAGCACGATATCGCTGAGCAACATAAAACTACTGGCAGTGAACATTTCTACTGTCAGTGGCGTCTTAAGAATTATACCTTTAAATCGCAACAGACTCTTTCCTTACGTTGCTGAGAAACCTTAGCGTCCACAAGATTAAAGATATGATAAGGAAAAATAAGAAAAAATATTGAGTGGACCAGAGCAACACATGTGACGCACTCAGCAATATGTGAGCCTCGCGGGTTTACGGCAATGCTTTCCGTACTGATAACCGTGAACAAAGTGAAAAGCTGAAGGTAGCGGCTGGGGAGGATAATAAATAAGATCTCTATTCTCTATTGTGCAGCATCCGTCAGCGCGCACCAGGCAGAACAGGCAATGTGTTCGAGGGTGAAGCAGATTTCTTGCTATTATTCCTTCTGTTATTCGTCTCATGTGTGGTCTTCCTGCTCTCATGGCTTTAAACTGGTGCAGGCCGGATCTCACCGCGTCACCTCCACCACCTGCTGACACTAACAAGCCTCGCCGTGAGCAGAAAGTCACTGAGCAGAGCAATCATTTCAGGAGAGGAGCCGTGGCGATATTGGATGCATAGGGGCGGCTGAGCGGGGTGGCGGTAGCGGACTGACCGAGTTGAGAGAGAAAAAAGAGGTGTCGGTGTAAGGGTCGGGTTGTGTATTGTGTATTGTAGAGGTGAAAGGGTGTAGGTGACGCCGCATTCATCAGTATGCATAGAAGCTTGTCATTCTTCGCAGAACCAAATTGTGAGCCGAAATCTTCACCCTTTGTCATGTGTATGCATATGGCGAGGCTCCGGGTGATGGGGTGGGGGCTGGTGGCTGGCTGGCGGAAGAAGGGAATCTTTGTGTGGCGTGGGAAAGTAAGACGGTAGGGTGAGTGGTGACTGGTGGATGGGTTTGACGTGGAAGGAATGGGGCAGCAGTGGGTGGTGGTGGGTTTGGCGTGGGAGTAATGGGGAGTTGGGGGACCGGCGGCTGGTTGGGAAGGTCGAGGTGACAAGGGAAAGAGAGACTGTTGATGTAAAAGGGCGGGTGATTAGGTTAAGTCATGCGCATTGTGATGGATGTGTATGCTACGGGTGATGTGACTAGAGGTGCAAGGGCGTGGGTGATTGTACAGGAGACTTCGACGTGGCGCCACACCTTCACTGGGGAAACGGCGAAAAGAGAAAAGGGGGAAAAGAAGTAGAGAAGAAGAATATAAGGAGCTAATTTTTCTTTCTATCTTTTCTTTCTCTTATTTTTTTTCTTTTTCCTTTCCTTTTATTTCTTCCTTCCTTCCTTTTTTCTTCCTTTTCCTTCTCTTTTCATTCATGTCTTACGTTTCTCTTATCTTTTTTTATCTTTCTTCTTTCATTCGTTTCTTTTACTTTCTTTCTACCTGTCTACCTATCTTTCTTTTTCTCCTTCTTTCTTTCCCTCTTTCTAACTTTCTTTTTTCTTTCTTTCTCGCTTTCTCATCCTCTCCTCTATGCCACTGCAGCACGCGATGGATTTAAAATGACGTGATCTGATTAGAGTTGCACCCACAGTGAAGGAAGAACAACAACAAGAAGAACGAGAAGAAGAAGAAGAAGAAGAAGGGCGTGACTTTTGAGAGGATTGGTGACTCAGGCTGAGGCAGGCATGGCTGAGTCCGGGTGTACGTAGGTAGTGCGGGTGCTTGGGTGTGAGTGACGCGGCAGTTCTCCTCTAGTGTCTGAATGGCAGGAGAGAGTGAGTTAACAGTGGAGGGAGTCTGGACATCTAGATCAGCGTCGCCTGTCTTACAATATTCCTGCGTCATCCCTCCATCCCCTCACCTCCTGGCCTTCTCTCTATCAGTTTTCCTCCATCAGCCTTTCCTCCTCCCCTCCTTCCCATCTTCTCCAATTTATTTTTTTTCCTCCATCATTTTCCACTATATTCTTTCGTCCACTCTTCCCTCGTTTTCTTTCATCTGCTCCATTTGTGTGCTTCCCTCCATTCTTTTCCTTCTTTACTCCGTTTCATCCCTTTGGCACTTTTCTCCACCATTCCTCCACTTCCCTCCACTTTTTCCTTCTTTACCCCTTCATTTCTTCCGTGTAGCACTTTCCTCCATTTCTCCACATCCTCCCATCAGTGCTCTTCCACCTCATCCTTCCACGAAGCTGCAAATAAAGACGATCTCGTGGGTCGTGTCTTTTCACATTGATGCGTCAGAGAGTGGGAGAGAAAAGGCTCTTACTTAAGCATTCGTCTGGCGTAGCATTAGTAAGGCAGGCTCGTTGAAAGGTCAGCCCAGTCGTCACCTCCGAGTAGGAAGTAGCGGCGCCTTGAATAACAATAAATCAATCATTTCAAGTTGGGATCCGTAGAGGCTGCGACTGAGACAGGATCCTGGTCATTCATTGCGGTGTCTTTTGAGGAAATCTAACCCGAGGAATCGCAGGTAAAGAAAAGAAACATAAAATAGAAAAAAGAAAGAAGAAAAGAAGGAAAAATTACTACGTGAATTGTTAGTTGATGATAATAAAGAAAGGAACGTCAGCACTGCCAGTAAAGGAAAGAGAGAACATAAAATAAAAAGAAAGAAGAAAAAGAAAGAAAAAAGGCAGGAAAGATAGAACTAGTTAACAAATGCGTAGAGACCAGCCTAACAAAACCTCTCTCTCTCTCTCTCTCTCTCTCTCTCTCTCTCTCTCTCTCTCTCTCTCTCTCTCTCTCTCTCTCTCTCTCTCTCTCTCTCTCTCTCTCTCTCTCTCTCTCTCTCTCTCTCTCTCTCTCTCTCATTCATTTACACTTCAGGCAGCAGTTTAACCCACACCGCTTCATTGTTGTACAGTGAGTAATGATTCACGCCGCGGCAGACAGGTGTGTGTGTGTGTGTGTGTGTGTGTGTGTGTGTCAGTAAGGCAGTGAGCCACGTGTGGGAGACAGGTGTAGGAGTAGAATTATGTCGCCCCTTCCTTGCCTGGCCACACCTGACGGCTTCCCTCTACTTTGCCTATGTCGGTCACACCTGCTAGATTCACTTCATTCACCTGTTCAGCTGCTCGCCTCATTCCTACGGCACACCACAACACTCACCATGACGGTCCACCTTAAGCCTCTCGCCTAGCCCGCCTTCCTTTGCTCACTCTCGGTTAGAAGTTGAGCAATCTTCTTCATTTACCCGTATTATGTTTTTAGGGGTTTTCCGCACTCTTGGCTCCTGAGATGTGCTGAAACGCTCCTTAAAATGCCTGTTAAATGATGGATGTGTGTGCAGGTGCTGGAAGTTGAGCCAAATTCTTCACTTAGCATTAACGTATTTGTAGGGCGTTTTTCCTTACTCTTGGCGCCTGAGATGTGATGAGACGCTCCTTAAAATACCTGGATAGTGATGGATGCTAGTGCTGAATATCCCCCAGCTCCTCAGCAACAGTAAGTCTTCCCACGGTTATGTCACTACCGCTTCAAGTGAATATGATGCATTTTTCATCCCAAGGCATTCGAGTCAATTTTCTGTCACTTAAAGGCAAACCAACTGAGAAAAAAAGTTCCCACAAGGTGCACACATACACACACCTAATGGGGGGCGGTGTATGGGTGTCGTGGGATTGGCGAGGGAAAAAAAAATAAGGAACCATTAGTATATTTTGCTGTGAGTGTGGCTGCGCTTTCCCTGTGGGTCTGGGGAAAGGACTATTATGGCAGCTAAGAGGGGGAGTTCCTCACTAAAACCACGACACCTCTGACCTTGACAACTCCTTTCCTTCCTCCACAACTCCCTACCCTCTCGCCTTCGCCTGCGTCTCCTCCACCTCCACCACCACGACCATCACCACCACCGCCACCACCTCCGTGCCTCCAGACCCAAGAGAGTAGGAGCACCATGAAGGAAAAGACACATAAAAGGAGCACCAGAACACAATGCATGGAGAATTCATGAGGGCTTAAAGAAAACATGGCGGGAGCTTTGAGTGCGCAAGACTGCAACTGCACGCACGGACCTCGCACGCACGTAAAAAATGCAGGAATAAAAAGCGAAAGGCCCTTGAGCGCCGCCGCAGTGCCTCCATCTGGAACGATCTGCCTTTGTCTGTCTTTCCGACCTTCCTTTAAACGTAACTCCTTTTAAGAGACGAGCTAAATTGGCCACATCCAGACGCCATATTGCTGTTGCTTTTTCGGGCGGCGGTGACTAAGTGGAGTTATTTTTTTTTGTTTATAATAACGGAACTAGATTAGTCTTCCCCGGACACTGGTGCTGTTACCTGCCGAGGCGCGGTGATTACTCCCAGTTTTTACTTATATTTGATATTGCATCGTCGCCCTTGGCTGGTCTCCTTTATAATTTGAAGAAAAAAAAAAGTAGTCACAGCGGCGAGCCACGTATACTATTACTGTTAGCTTCGGGGAGGACTTAAATTGAACACAGCTTTCTATTAAAACTCTTATGATTTTAATATTTCATCATTTTTGTCCAGCCATCCTAACACATGAAAAAAAGCAGTCACAACGACCTTCTGTGTATACTATTACTGTTAGCTAAGGGTGGGTGGGGGACAGCTGAGACTGAACACAGCATTCTTTTTATATTCCTCTGATTGTAGTATTCTATCAGCACTCTGTGTGTACTATTAGTGCTACTTTTCGAGATGTCTTAGAACAATACTTCTTTATTTCTTTATACCTTTAGCTGCCAATAGTTTCGTCTTTTTAGTCCGGCCATCGTAACACGGAGAAAAATCACCGCAGCGGGCCCAGAGAGAGAGAGAGAGAGAGAGAAGAGAGAGAGAGAGAGGAGGAGAGAGAGAGAGAGAGAGAGAGAGAGAGAGAGAGAGAGAAGCAGCAACACCATAACGTCCATTCAAGACCACGCATCATTACAGGCAACATTTAGTGCCACCAGAAATGACGTGAGGTAAGAGTGGTTGGTCTCCATTACCACGTCCCTTCCCCAGTGTGATGTTTGGAGGACTCCGTGAAGGGAGGACGCCACTCAGGCAGCACAGGAAGGAGCTTTGGATCTAGCCTTGCAGGGAAGAAAGAGAGGGAAAGAGAGAGAGAGAGAGAGAGGTTAGGGAGTACACAGACTGATATGCTAGGGGAGTTTAGCATTGTGGCGTGTATAGAGAGAGAGAGAGAGAGAGAGAGAGAGAGAGAGAGAGAGAGAGAGAGAGAGAGAGAGAGAGAGAGAGAGAGAGAGAGAGAGAGAGAGAGAGAGAGAGAGAGATAGGCGTGGTCATGATGCAGGATGGTGCGGGAGTGGTGGGTGGGCGGACTGTGGGTGTACGTAACTTAGGAAACCTGAATTGTGGGTGTAGATGAAGGTGTAGGCATGTGTAGTAGTGTTGTGTGTGTGTGTGTGTGTGTGTGTGTGTGTGTGTGTGTGTGTGTGTGTGTGTGTGTGTGCACATTTTAACATTCTGAACTGATGTAAGAAAGTATTCAACGTAGATAAGGGGCGTGGTGGGGACTTAGGAGCGAGCGGGCGTGGGTAGGAGGGCGTGTGGGCGAAGTCGTGTGTGTGTGTATGTGTGTGTGTGTGTGTGTGTGTGTGTGTATGATGGGGGTAGGTAGTGTGGCCCTCCGGAATGCACATGTGACTTTATAAGGACGCGTCACGAGACCAGCGCCGCGTCACAGCTGCCTCCTTATCGTCATACCATCCCCTCTCTCTCTCTCTCTCTCTCTCTCTCTCTCTCTCTCTCTCTCTCTCTCTCTCTCGTCCTGTATTTTACTTTTATTTTTCACAAGTTCCCCATTGTTCTGTGTTTTTCTTCACTTTTCCTCTAACTCAATCTCCTGTAACTTTATCTCTTATCTATTGTGGGGTTTATTTGAACTTTTCCTTCCCTGTTTACGTCTCGCGGCATTCACACTCTTAATCACATCTCACTCAGCCGCGGAAGTGTTGTTTTTTTCTTCATTCATATTCTCCTCCTCCTCCTTCTTCTCCTTCTTCTCCTCCTCATCCTCATACTTTTCCCACTCTTACTCCTATCCAGTTTCTCTCTGACTTCCCCGCTCTCTCTCTCTCTCTCTCTCTCTCTCTCTCTCTCTCTCTCTCTCTCTCTCTCTCTCTCTCTCTCTCTCTCTCTCACTTTTCCCCTCGTGTTTTGTGTTTTCTTTACGAGTTTTCCTGCTCCTCATTATCTGTTTTCCTGCGATTCAATGCTTTCCCCATCAGTCTTACACGGTCATAAATTACTATTATCACGTGACTCATTCTGTTCACTCTCACATTCGTTGTGTTACTGCTTCATGTTGTTTGTTTATCACTTACTTATTTACTCTTCTATTTTCAGTCACGTCTTCCCTGTTTTTTTTTTTTTTTTTTTTATCTTGTTAATCGTTCAATTCTGCCATTTCTGTTATGTTTCTGTTATGTTGATTTTTTTTTTACCTGTCAATGGCCACTCACCCCCTTTTTTATTTTTTTTTTCATACAGAGCACTTTTTGTTGCCCTTGGCCAGTATCCATCGCACACGAAAAAAAAAAAAGTTCCTTGCGTCATTACCTCGTGTTACCCTCACAAATCACGCGTTTCACTTCACCTTCTTCATTCCAGTCTTAACTCCTTCAGACATTCACCATTCCATCCATCTTCCTTCACGCCCACCAACTCTTCCTTCCTTTCCATTCCCAAGTGCACACAAAAAGAAAAGGAGAACGTATTGCCATCTAGCGGGCGTCAAGACATTCTGGCGTCCTTACATGACAATGATAAACTCCCTCTGCCCCAGGAGACCACAGGGGGCCCACTAGGAAAGGCCAAGACGGACTCTGCTTGGGACGAAAAAGAGAGGGGCACGGCAAGGCAAGGCAGGGCAAGGGAGGTTAAGGCGGGCATGGCAAAGGTAGATGTTAGCTGCTGGGTGGGACGAGGGGGTGGAGATAAGAGGGTGAGTGGTGCAGGGGTGGAGAGAGGTGTGGAGAGACAGGTGAGGAGGGGATGGATTGGTGTTGAATGAGATAGAGAGATGTGAATGGCAGAGACAGTGATTGTAAGATTGTGTGTGTGTAGGTGGGGAGGCTGAGAGAGAGAGAGAGAGAGAGAGAGAGAGAGAGAGAGAGAGAGAGAGAGAGAGAGAGAGAGAGAGAGAGAGAGAGAGAGAGAGAGAGAGAGAGAGAGAGAGAGAGAGAGAGAGAGATCTGACCTAATGACCTGGTGTGTGTGTGTGTGTGTGTGTGTGTGTGTGTATGTGTGTAGCTGTGTATCTATGTGTATATGTATGTGCGTGCGCCGACCGACACCTAACACCCCGCACGGTTGGCCTGGCATAAACATTCATCCCAACTTTACTTACTCCTCCCGCCGCCGCTGAAGTAGACAAAGGCGAAGAAGAGGAGGGCGGGGTAGTCCTACAAACAGCGCCATCGGGACCCCAAGTGCACATAACTGAGTCCGAAAGGGTTTTTACGAGGCTATCAGTTTCTGTTTATTTATTTTCCTCGAGTAGTTTAGGCTCTGGCGTGTGAAAGTGTGTTCGGTGAGCGTGCCGCGGCCCACACACAGAGGTAAACATCTCGCCCTTGGGAAACACTGATGGAAAAAAGAAAGAAAGAAAAAAAAACATTGAGAGCATGAGGCCTAGTGCGGGGATATATTTGGTTGCGTCCGCCGGTGGTGAGTCCCTACAGGGGCACACTTGGGCCATTAGTAGTGCGTGGGGTGGTGGTGCGTCTGGGTAATGTATCGTGGTATTAATTAAGGAGTGTTTGCGTTGCGATCTGCGCTTATCTTCTATTTATTAATAAGGCTGATTTTACTTTCATCTTGAGGCATAAACATCTTGACATAACAAGGAAAACATTGGATTTGTTTTTAAAGATGTGATGAATATGTATATACTCAACAAGGAAAATTAACATTAAAATAAAGAATAGATATGATAATAGTATACATGCACATCAAGGACACTTGGAATATGGCAAAGAAAGTGATAAGTATTTATATGTTGAAGAAACAAGAAAACTAACACCTTAATTAAGAATATTTGTGATAACACTTTACCCAACAAAGGAGACACTCAGCTGACTAGCGTTTTGTATCATTAACTTATTGTATTTCTCAACATTTTTTGCTCGCTTGTTTTTATCTGTGTAACATTTACTATCTCAGTCAGTTGACAATTAATCCGTGCACAGAACATACCACGTTGAGGCAAAACTGCTTACAAACTGATAACTCAAGATTGAAGTGTGTGTTTAATGATCACTTTACCACGTCGAAGGTAAAAGCATATTGATGGCGCATGCACATATTTAGAGTTTCTGTATGTAAACACACACACACATACACATACACACAGAGAGTCAATGTTATGTGTACCAGAGAGAGAGGGAGGCGCTTTCTTCTCCGGCTGAGTGGTGTGTGAGTGACAATCGCAGCTAAAATTCCTTGCGTTTTGGCGACAGCGATGCGAGAGAGAGGGAAGGAAAGGAGGGGCATCGCTAAATGTCTCCAACCTTTCTTTACCCTCTGCTGGCGGGACGCTGAAGCCAAGAGCCAGAGTAGAGCCTGCTGTATCGCTGGAGGAGTTATTGTCAAGTCTGGTGGGGTCAGTGTGGGCCTAACCGATCGTGTGCTGAATAAAGTTTGACTGAGAGAAGTTACGCCTTACGATCCCGCTGTTACGGTATCCTATATTAGTCTTGTAGGGTTTAAAAGGTGGTACTAAAGGTGCAGGAGTTAGCGTTGCAGAGAATAGCACTCACTAGTTTCTCGTCAGCAGTGGTAAGTTGTTGCCGCAGGTGTGCCTCGCTGAGTGTGGCGAGGCCTGTGTTGCGGTGGACCTCTTTATGGGGCAGCCGCAGAGAAGCTTGCTGGGTGGCTGGCTGGGTGGCTGCGTTAGGCTTAGTACAGCTTTGAGGCAGCGTTCTTGTAACTAACCATCTCACTGTCTTCCCTTCTTCCCTCTCTCCTTCCCTTCCCTCCCTCCCTCTCTCCCTCCCTGTTGGCCTCACCCCGCGCCTCCTCAAGTGGCAGCTAATCTAGAAAGCTAATAATCTTGATCCTCACAACAGTTTGTCTGTGTGATCATAAAGGCAATCTGGGCATGTTACACTTTTATGATGCGTGTTTGTTTTTTCTCTCTCGTCACACTTTCCTCCTCATCGGGCTATCGCCATGTTTAGGCATTGTGTGCACCAAAGAACAAGTGATTGATGATTGTATTAGTGCTAGCGGTGGCATGACCTCTCCGCGCCCTGCACTGGAGAGGGAGGCAAAGGGCCGCCACCAGGGGATGGCACCCCGCGGCAGCGCCTCGAGACGGTCGTGCTGAGGCGTCGTGCACCGGGCGGCGGCTGTCACGGCTGCTAAGGGAACCAGGCCGCGGCGAGCTGAGCGTGGCCTGCTGGCTGGCTGGAGTACAGTTCTCTCGTAGTAAACCTAGTAAAGTATTGTTATTTATGGGTTTTGTCCGTTTCACTCGTAATTGTTTTTTTTTCTTTCTTTTTTACCGAAATTTGATCTTAATATTGTCAAAATGTGAGGCAGACTGACTGACTGACATGGCGCGCTTAGTAATAAAGATACGAGCATACGAGAGCATAAGGATGCTGGCAGAAGCTGGTTGGGTTACACGAGGCTCCTCACGTGTCTTGTTCATAAATGCCATGCCACGCCATCCATCATCGCTGTTCATCAACTCAGCCGGCCTTGTATTTAGGCTTTCTCTTGTGCTAACGCTGGACATTGACTGCTTGCCTGCTGCATTCCTCCATTATTCTGTTTGTGAACCAGCTGTTGTCTTCTCTTCCTTCTGTTCCTTCTCTTCTACTGCTCTGTGAACCAGCTATTTCCCTCTCTTTCTTCTGTTTCTTCTCTTCTACTCCTCTGTGAACCAGTTATTGCCTTTACTTCCTTCTTTTCTTTATCTTCTGTTGCTCTTTGAACCAGTTATTTCCTTCTTTTCTTTCTTTTCCTTCTCTTCTGCTTTTTTGAACCAGTTATTGTCCTCTCTTCCTTCTCTTCCTTCTCTTCTACTGCTCTTTGAACCAGTTATTGCCTTCTCCTCCTTCTTTTTCTTCTCTTCTACTGTTCTGTTTGTGAGCCAGTTCTTGCCTCCTCTTCCTCAGCCCCGTTTGTGCACCGAGTCTTTATCTCTCTCTTTAATCTAATTTCCCATAACTTGAACACATCACACTGAGTCGTAACATGATCATTTACAACATTAACCTTGTTTATGTCACCTCTGGCACACACACACATTTACAATCTTAAAGTCCTCGGTCTGGTTGTGCCGCGCGACTCGTCTTTATAGTGATTGCAAATTAAGTGTTTCTCTCTCTCTCTCTCTCTCTCTCTCTCTCTCTCTCTCTCTCTCTCTCTCTCTCTCTCTCTCTCATGAATGTGTATTTTGCCTTTAAAAATGTCTGGATGCCGGTCAACCTAGATACGAGTATATATATATATATATATATATATATATATATATATATATATATATATATATATATATATATATATATATATATATATATATATATATATATATATATATATATATATATATATATATCTTATTTTTATTATCAATGTTGTTTTTTGTTATTTTTTGTCGTTGTTACATTACTTTTGTTGTTGTTGTTGTTGTTGTTGTTGTTGTTGTTGTTGTTGTTGTTGTTATTATTTTTATCATCATCATCATCATCATCATCATCATCATCATCAGCTTAATGAGCGCCGTTACGTTGGCGCCATGGTGCGTGGCCAGCCTTGGGTGGGGGCCGGTGAGTCAGGACGCCAGGCATCGCTACACGCACCTGGAGGCCGTGGGGTCCCTTCAGGCGTGCCGCTGCTGCCGCTGGCTTGGCGCAAGACTCCTGACGTCACGCGCCTCCGACACCACCACGCTGCTGGCGGCGGCCTCGTGGCAGCTCGCCCGTGTGTGTTTTCTGATTCCAGGCACTGAGTAATAGAAGAAGGAATTCTGGTAATACTGAGTCATGATAAAGTCTCTGAGCAGCGGCGGAACCACGCGTCACAGCACACAGCTCATCTTATTTCTGTGACGCCTCAGCACCGGCTGCCTGCTCTCCTCTGTCCTTTTTGCGCTGAAGCAGGCGTGCCGAAGTCAGGTCTCTCCCATCAATTTTCTGCACCCAAGCCATCTAGATATTTCCCACTTAATCTTCCTGTTTTCTTCCTCCTACTCCATCAGTCATCCCGGTGATAGCAACGTTTTCAGTTCCTTCCCGTCGTAACATGACCCAGGAATTACAGCGGGAGGATAAACAAATGACCCATCTTTTCCTGAAGGACATGAGACTATTTCATGATGTATTAGGATTCTGGAAGTTCCTCGTCGCAGCAGTACATCTGTCTTGTATGCACGTGTTTAGAAATTATATAAGAAATTATTCGATCGTATTTTTTGCTCGTTATGAACAAAATCAAGAAGTGGCAATGAGATGCTGAGGATGTTGAAGAAAATAACAAATTTCAGATATTCGTGTCTTGTACTAGTGTGTGTGTGTGTGTGTGTGTGTGTGTGTGTGTGTGTGTGTGTGTGTGTGTGTGTGTGTGTGTGTGTGTGTGTGTGTTGTACCTTTCTGAATATTTTGCCACGGAAGAGAAGTATTTATTATAAGGCACTTTTTTTTTTTTTATAAGGCACTTTTTTAAACAATTCCCATCATCTCTTGTACTTTAACACTCCCTATACATATTTCTATTACATGTACAGTATATTGTAGCATTATGTAACTGAACCTGAAATGAAGCCTGATCAGAACACCACTTCATCTCCGGCTCTGTGGACTGCAGCAAGTATCAGAACGCCGGGGAACATTCCTGAGCCTGCAGCCACGTGCCCCGCGCCCCCGCAGCCTTGCCTTATCGAGGAGCAACCCACCGCCTCATAATTGACTGGCTTATCCAGCTCACCTTTTTGGGCTGAAATATCCAGGACAAGCATAAGGAACCTCGAGCTTCCCCTTCCCTTTCTCCCTATCCTTCCCTATCCTCGCTTCCCCTTCCTTCCCTTCCTCTCCTCCCCTTCCCTTCCTCTCCCCTGTGGTTAGCTGAAGTGATATGGAAAAGGAAGTGTTTATAAGGTTCAGAATCAGCGCATCAGCACATCAGGCATCTGGTTAACTTGATTTGTTCCCTGCGCATACCAGCACCCGCTCCTCTCTTGCCGTGACCTGACCTGACCCGACCTTGGCTTGTATTGACCTTTGATCTGATCTGAATCGACATGCGCTATCTCAGTTGTTGTGCAAGACCTGGCATCTGCTGTGCTGGATTCGGTGTGAAGCCTCTCTCTCTCTCTCTCTTCTCTCTCTCTCTCTCTCTCTCTCTCTCTCTCTCTCTCTCTCTCTCTCTCTCTCTCTCTCTCTCTCTCTCTCTCTCTCTCTCTCTCTCTCTCTCTCTCTCTCTCTCTCTCTCTCTCTCACTTTCTTGCACCGTGATCTTGTTAGTTACAGCACACAGGCAAGTTATGTCAGAGGAGGAGGAGGAGGAGGAGGAGGAGGAGGAGGAGGAGGTAGAAAGTACTTAAGGTTACATAGCAATAACATACCAAGAGCCTTGTTTGTGTATAAGGACCTTCTGAACTACGGCCGGGAAAACAGGACAGGATAGAGGAGGAGGAGAAAGTCTGATAAGTGTTAGTGAGGAAAGACAGGGAAGGGTCGTTAGCTGTATTGAGGCAGGGATGATGAAAAAGTACAAGCAATACGACACCCTACACGGAGAGGTGATGGGGCCGGCAAGACTGACTGAGGTGATGTGAGGAGGAGGAGGAGGAGAAGGAGAGGAATGATGGCGAGCAAGATAGACAAGGCAAGCAGACACGAACATAAAGCAACGGATGAAGATGGATTGGGGCGAGGTGTTGAGGTGGAGGTGCACCATAAAAAAATAAAGAAAGGGAGTCCAAAAATAAGCGTGAGAGATGAGAAACAAGAAAAGACAGTAAGTGAGTGAGTGAGTGAGTGAGGGAGGGAGGGAGTGAGAGAGGCAGAGTGGATGAGAGGCGAGGCGAGGCGGTGAGAGGGGCATAACTCACACTCCTCAGACTCATACCTCATCCCGGGGCGCGACAGGAGGCTGTAAAAACTCGAGCTTCATCAGGACGCCCCGGGGAGGGATAGGAATGGAGAGAACTCAAGGTAATCCTGAGAATCTGAAAAAAAAGAAAAAAAATATAACTACTTATTTAATTCCTTTGACGTGGTGTTCACAAGGGGGATTATTCCTTATGGACAAAGACCTGAAGGATTAAATTTCTTTGCATTGTCTAAATGGAGGATGCGTGATGATCTACTAGAAGTGTTCACGAAATATTCAGATCCCATAACATCAGTGCTGGAGATTATTGTGCCCTGGATGAAGCGTTGCAGGAAGAAGTGACCGTTTCGAGGTAACTAGCGCATTCTCGTCCATCTAAGTGAATCAGTTGCTCTTCAGTCACGTCGTTAGTGTCAGTATTGGTGTCAGTAACCCTCTGTCCTCATGGCTGTTGATGTCGTACTAATTAGGCTTCCACAATAAATTACACACTTGGACTAATTTGCATGGAAGACATCACGCGATATCTCAGCAAGATTTAATAATTCTGAATGCTGTTATAAAATGTTGGATTTTTTCATGTTGTGAGAGCCTCGTGCTGCTTGCTGTGCCCGGATAATATTCCTTATGTTGTTTTGCCTGGTAAAACTTATTTCGTTTCTATAAAAATAAATATATGAAAGTTTTTCCATGTTGTGCTTAATACAAATAGTATCTTCCTGTCTTCCCAGCCACGAGTGGAGAGAGTAGGGGGTGGTGACGAGTTTTAGCCGGTAGTATCTTTTGTCTATTACTTCAGATTGGATAGTCAGTTACTCTATCACAAATATCCTCGTAAGGAATAAAAAATCTGCGGTATATATTTCTTTATGAAAAGGCGGAGAAGTGGCCAGGTAGCGGGTGTTCCTCAGCCCCGCCAGTGTGGAGTGACGGCGAGGCGGGAGTCTGGAATCGAGTCCCTGGGAGGCGGCAGGGTGTGCTCACGTCCTCCAGGCCTTTGTGGGGGAAAAAAATAAAGTGCAGCTGTCTCATATTCCACCCCCCCAATGGCAGTGCAGCGACCTGTTACGAAAATATACCAGCAGGAAGCATCGACTTGGCATACAGACAGGTGAAGATACAGACCTGTACCAAAGAACGTCGCCTTTCCTTCCATGAAACGCTGCAGGAATCAGGACATGGACTGGTGTAGGTTTAATCCTCCGCGGTGCTGGCAACATCCACCACCACTGCTCCGCCTCGCCTGGTGCAGAATGACAGAAGGTTCGGCAGCAGTTGAACCTAAAGAAAAGGCTCAAAGTTTTGCTGTCATTCATTCTTCCATTGTGCTTCGAGTCAGTATAAACGTAGACTTGCAACTAAAGTGCCAAAGTCTGCCAAAAAGTAAGGCGTGAATTCCGCAGCAGGTCTTAAGGAGGAAAGTCTTGACAGTTATCGGCACGTTAACTGACAGCTGAGTTACTGGCAGGACTGTTACAGGCAGGCACGTGGGGCTGCTGCACTCCATTGGTGGCCCCTCGCCCTGCGCTGGTGACGGCGGCCGCGGCTGGCTAAGGTTAAGTCACCAGTTGTTTAGACATTTAACCTAATCATAGCGGGCGCTGGTTCTGCCTTCCACTCCCTCCCACTGGCGACCCTTGCCCCTCCCACTACGCCTCCCCTTCCTTCCCAGCCCTGCATTCCACGCCTGCAGGTCGCTCTACATGCCTACTGCCTCAGCTGCTCATGGTTTTCCCTACTACACACACACACACACACACACACACACACACACACACACACACACACACACACACACACACACACACACACACACACACACACACACACACACACACACACACACACACGACGTGATCTGTTCGTGATGAATCTCTGAGGCACACTGACATTCAAAAACTGCATATTGTTAATTATAAATGTATGTGTAAAAGGCACAGTTTCCATATACGAGAACCACCAAGCTGGGAAACAACACAGGAGCAACACGGCCATCACCTCATAAACAAACACACTCAAGATAGAAAACGGGTATCCCATGATTGAAAACTGGATCAGATCTCCTTTACCAGCCACTGATTCTCCTGACCCTGGGCTGCGAGGAGGCGCCGGGCTGGGGGAGGGGAGCAGGAGGAGTGGTGGCAGCAGTGGTGGGGGCGAGGGAAGGCTGTCATGCATCATGTTGTGGTGCTCTTGACGGCGTGTTTGCACCTCTTCCTCTCCTCCGCGGCGCCACTCAGGGTAGAGAAGCTGATGAGTGGCAGGCCCGACTTGCTTGCGTTGCGGTGACGGTGGTGGTGGTGG
This sequence comes from Scylla paramamosain, assembly GCF_035594125.1. Lineage (NCBI taxonomy): Eukaryota > Metazoa > Arthropoda > Malacostraca > Decapoda > Portunidae > Scylla > Scylla paramamosain. The sequence goes on along the minus strand of NC_087167.1, from coordinate 8,853,098 downwards.
TGGTGGTGGTGGTGGTGGTGGTGGTGGTGAGGCAGTCATTTTTTATTATTGTTACTGTTGTTGTTGGTGGTGGTGGTCGTGACTAAGGAGAGTTTATTCGATTGATTGAGGTTTATTGTGTGGAGGTGACGATGGTGGTGGTGGTGATGCGTGTAGGGAGAGGCAGGGAGGGTATGGTGGTGGTGGTGTTGAATGTTCTTCTGTGGGTGATTGAATTTTCGTATGGTTGTAAGAATGAACTGGAAATGACGGTTGCAAATTATAAAAGGTAAAAGAGATATTAGTTGTGTTAGTTGTGGTGGTGGTTGCAGGAGTAGTAGTAGTAGTAGTAGTAGTAGTAGTAGTAGTATAGTGTTGGAAGTAGTGATAACAATAGCACTCGCAATAACAACAACAACAACAACAACAATAACAACACTAGTGGTAATGGTTACAGTACCCAGTTGGTGCAGGAGAGCTGGGCAGGTAAATGAGCAGGAGTGGTAATGGTGATGTCAGTGGTGGTGGTGATAGTGGTGGCACTAATGGTGGTGGTGTTAGTGGCGGTGCATGATAGTGATGAGTGATGGTGGTGGTAGTGCTGCTGTGTTGGCGATAGTGATGATGATAGGTGCTAGTAATGGTGGAAGAGGTGTTAAAAGAGGTGACACTAGTAGTAGTAGTAGTAGTAGTAGTAGTAGTAGTAGTAGTAGCAGCAGCAGCAGTACCAGTATAAATAGTAACAGTTCCAATTGACAACATTGATATTGCGTAGGTGTGTTGTAGTTGTTGCAGTTGTTGCATCAGTAATAGCACTAGTGACAGTGGTGATGGTGGCGGTGATAGTAGCAGTGGTAGCAGCAGCAGCAGCAGCAGCAGCAGCAGTTGTTGTGGAGTGAGTGAGTGGCGTGGACTTTCTCTCCGTGTTTGGGTGTGGCGCTGCGACCGTCACCTGAAGGAGGGCTGTTGTCTTGTGTGACCGACCCTGCCTCTCCCCCTCCAGCCTCGCCTACCTCCTGCCCCAAATATCCCTCCCATGCCTTAATTCTTCGCCCTCTTTTGTGGCGAGACTTACACACCTGCTTGAGCCACACTGCAGCAGCCTCCGCCAAGTCACCACTGTGGACGCTTATTCGCCGTAGAGACTCTCACGCTCACAAACTCTCTCTGTGCCTCTGCTTATTGCCTCCGGGTGATGCGAGGCGGCTCTCATGGGCAGAGTGGGCGTGGGTGCCTGGCAGGATGGTTGAGGATCCTGACGACGGACACGGCTTTGCTTACCCCCATCCTTCAGGCCAGCGGGCGCCCTTCCTTCCTCAGGCACTCGCTGTTCACTATCTCACCACTCACTCCACTCCGGGACGCTTTGCCTCGCCTCCCTGCGCATTAGGAGTCAGTGCCATCAATCTTGCGGCATTGTGACTCACCTGATTCACTGCGGTGATGGATAGCGACGCTTCCTGTACACCAACTGTTCTCCTTGGAATTAAATGTAAATTATGGTGAATGCTGTTTCTCGAAATGTTGATTCATATTTTTTTTTTTTTTCCTGGACATAATGTTTAGGATTTAGATTGTTCCCTCTAATTCTGGATAATACAACACGCTGTGCACTAACAACTACCTTCTGTATGAAATAGTTTACATTAGTAATGGTGTACTCAGTTTTCAGAGTTATATCTTGTAGGTATCTTCTCCTGAAAGGGATGCATGGACTGTAGATCGTCCCTCATAGCTAATCCTGGGTAACAACAAGCATTGTGCTGTGTGTTTCTCAATAAAATAGTTTAACTGATTGTAGTGTACGCCATATAAAAAAAAAAAGATCATGCTGCTTTTCCTAATGACGTTTAGAATATATATATTAGTCTTCCTGTTTGATGTTCACGACTAACACCAGTTAAATTTTCTAGCACTGTCTTTTTGTGATCAGTTACTTAACATTCATCCTGATACACCAGAATCCTTGAAAGTTACAGCACGTAGCTTTCCCTGAAGACACTCAAGAACATATACCATCTCCTCCATCCCTGCCATCACTCTGCATTCTATTCCTTAGTGTCTTATTCGAGAGACTGAATCATTGAACATTATCTCATCTTCTGTCTTTGGTGCATGTGAGGAGCAGAGTGACAGAGCAAGTTAGGAGGGAGGGGTGGAGTGTGACGCGTAAGGCAAGGAGAGTGTGAGCATGTGTGGGCTGCGAGGCTGTATATGCATTTGTGTTCGTAGGGCAAGAGTGAGAGTGACAGATCAAGTGTCTAGAGAATTAAGAGCAGGGGGGAAGAATGTAGTGACTGTAGAGAGAATGGAGGGAAGGAAGAGAGGGCAACGTGTTTAACAAGATGATGTACTACAATTGTATGAAATAAAAAGAATACTTGCATGTAAGAGGAAGGTATGTGGAAGGGAAGGGTTGTGTATTGAAGAAGGAATAAGAGGAAGGAAGGAAGGAAGGAAGGAAGTGCATATCACAAGACGATCTGTTATAGAGAGACGGGAAAGAAGGAAGAATCTACAGTGGAAGGGAGAAGGAAGGAAAATCGTAGTGTGAGAGAGAGAGAGAACAGAGCCTGAAAAAGTGAATGTTTGAATGTAACGCCGTAAAGTTTGACGCAGAAAGAAAGAAAATGGAGACCCGTAAATTTTGGGAAAACGTGAAAAGAATGATAATTATGACATGTGGTTCGAAAGTAAATGAAGAAGAACACTGGAAAAGGTGAAACAGAGGAGGAGAACATTAAAAAAGGTAGAGAAGATAGGAAGACTGGAAGAAGAAGAAGAAGACGAGATGGGGCACTGGAAGAAAAGAGAGGAAGACTAGAGCAAGAGGAGAAGAGGGTCACTGGAAGAGATGAAGGAGAATAACTGAAGAGGTGTAGGTGAATAAAAACACACACGAAGTAGAGGAGAGGAACATTGGGCAAGGTAAAGGAGGCGGGAGGCACAAGAGTTGATGGGTGATGATAGGCACGCGAGGAGTGGAAGAGGAGGGCTGGAAGATACTAGGACAGGAGACTTGTTGTGAAGGATGGAGGTGAAAGAAAGAGAAGAAGAAGAAGAAGAAGAAGAAGAAGGAGAAGGAGGAGGAGGAGGAGATAATTTTTGTTTTTTACTCTTTTTCTCATCTGTAAAAGTTGATGATTATAATAAATTTGAAAACTTAGCTTAGTCGACCACAACCACCACCACAGCCACAGCCACAACCACAACCACCACCACAACACCAAAGACAACACGAGAAACACCCACAAGAATAGTATAGCTGGTAATAATGATAACACCCCTACAAGTGCCTGAATGAAAGGTGCAGTCGTCACCCCCTTGAGAGCTCTCCTAATTGAGCCCCGAGCACGCCCATCACGCCGCCAGTCATAAACAGAACGATGGTGCTTGACGCCTCGAATGTATATACCCGCGTCTCTGCCAGGTGGTGACGGTAGTTAGTTGCAACACAGGTGACTATTGAAACTCACCTGGAAACAACAACGCTAGGCCAGTTGAAAAATTGAACTGAAATATTACGCATATAAGATCATTTTAAAACAAGTAGGTGTTGATTGTAGTTTAATGTGGATTGTAAGAAGTGTAAGTGATATTTAAGATGCATTAGCCGCTGTAAACTGTATTTGAAGCAACTATAACTGGAATTAGAGAGAGAGAGAGAGAGAGAGAGAGAGAGAGAGAGAGAGAGAGAGAGAGACATATTAGCCGATTGATAGAAATAAATTATACCTTGTAAGAAAAAAAAAAAGGTTAAGCTCTACTAGGCCACTGGAAATTGCCCTGGAAGTAACAACAACAACAACAACAACAACAAAGTCCAAGCACAAGAACCACACAAAAAAAAATAATATATATATATACAATCATTCCAAACAAAGAAGCACTAACTGTCGTCATAAAAACATCACGCAAGACACACAGGGAGAGAAGCTAATTAAGATACATTGTCGCTGGAAATTGTGCTGGAAAAAACACCGCATCTCACAAATCCAGTCATAGAAAAAAAAAAACAGAACCGAGAAATGGATACAAGATAATAAAAAAAAAAAAAAAAAAACAAGCAGATATTAATGATGGTAATAAATGCACCCTGTAAGACATTCGTATAAATGAAGTGATGAAAATGTACGAGCGACTGCGAGAGGAGATAATGCTGATGTGCTCCGGGCCTGGAGTGGCGAGGCAGGTTCTATGGAGCCTTGACACATGACAAGGACAAAGGAGAGGAACTAGTTTTGAGCCAAATATGAGAGAAAAAAAAAAATAAAAAGAAAGAAAGAAGAACTGGTTTGAGGAAGCATGATGAATATGATTAGAGAGAGAGAGAGAGAGAGAGAGAGAGAGAGAGAGAGAGAGAGAGAGAGAGAGAGAGAGAGAGAGAGAGAGAGAGAGAGACTAACAGACTAACAATATAATCAGCACATTCAAGGCCCAAACAAACAAACACTTAAAGAGATTTAAACCCCCAAAGACAACTAAACTTAATCTGACCTAAGCTGCCACATTTACTTCCTCTAACTAATGGGGCGAGGCTGTCTTTTTGGCAGGGTGTGGAGGAATTAAGTGTGGTACTGACAAGGCGGTAATCTTGCATAAGAGGAGGCGTGTTTTTGTGTGACGCCATCTTTGTTCCGAATCGCTTTTATTGTTACTCTCATCCACCTGTTTATGTCTCTCGCAATACGTTACTTCTTGCTGAGAGAGAGAGAGAGAGAGAGAGAGAGAGAGAGAGAGAGAGAGAGAGAGAGAGAGAGAGAGAGAGGGGTAGGGAAGAGTAACTAAGCAGATAGACAAAGACAGGTATTGTGTGTGTGTGTGTGTGTGTGTGTGTGTGTGTGTGTGTGTGTGTGTGTGTGTGCGCGCAAGTGATACAATACTAAATCAAACACTCGTAGCGAACATCAACAACCTGTCGTAGTGAACTTAAACATCCATTCATCCTCACTTCTCTATATTTATCCACCCATCCACTTGTTTTATCTATCCACCTAACAACTTATCCACCTATCCATCTATCCACTTCTATCCATACCGCTATCTACCTCCGCATTCGTCTCTATCTATGTATGTACCCGAATAGCAAGAAGCATGAGAGAGAGAGAGAGAGAGAGAGAGAGAGAGAGAGAGAGAGAGAGAGAGAGAGAGAGAGAGAGAGAGAGAGAGAGAGAGAGAGAGAGAGAGGTGCCCAAATGGAGTTCTTGGACACAGTTAAGGTTTGGGCGTTGGATATGGGAAGTGTGTGTTGTGTGTGTGTGAGAGAGAGAGAGAGAGAGAGAGAGAGAGAGAGAGAGAGAGAGAGAGAGAGAGAGAGAGAGAGAGAGAGAGAGAGAGAGAGAGAGAGATCAAGGAAAACACAAACTTCAAAAGGAAGTGATTCACGTTTGCTACCTAGAGTGAGAAAGGAAGCTGCGATGGAGGGGAGAGGAGGGAACTCTTAGGCAAGGCAAGGAAGGAGAAGGAAGGGAAGGGAAGGGAAGGGAAGGTAACAGCAGAAAAGGAAACCGAAGGAAATCATAGGGAAGGTGGGTGTGGCAGGTACGTAAGGAGGATGAGGAGTTTTGAAATAATGGAAAGGGTTAAAGCAGAAAGGATAAAGGTAGTAATGGTGGTGGTGGTGGTAGTAGTAGTAGCAGTAGTAGTAGTAGTAGTAGTAGTAGTAGTAGTAGTAGTAGTAGTAGTAGTAGTAGTAATAGTATTTACAAGAACAACAATAGTAGTAGTAGTAGTAGAAATAATAATAATGATAACAACAACAACAACAACAACAACAACAACACCACCACCACCACCACCACCAACAACAACAACAACAACAACAACAACAACAAACCAACCACTCGTGTACCTGACAACCTAACAACCTCCTTTTCTTCACAGGTGAGGTGATAGCACGAGGAAAGAAAGGCTGACGCGGTGACGTGGTTGATGCTGATAAGGTAATTTCCTCTCCCCTCCTCTCCCCGACCTGCCTCAACAACCCACTGGTGTGTAGTTAGGTAACCAGAGGGCTGGGTGGTGGCGGCGGGCGGCACGGGGTGTCTGTCCCTCGCCCCGCCAAGGCACGCCCGTGTGAGTCAGTCTGGTCTTAAGGTTCTGGGGGATTCTGGTAACACTGGGTCGCTGGTGGGCTAGATGCGGTGGTGGTGGTCGTGGTGGTGGTGGTGGTTGTCTGTGGGTGATGTTCTTAATGATGCTTTAGAATTCAGTTTTTCTTAATTTATTTTTTTCTTTCTCTGTGATTTATTTATTTGTTTATTTATGAGTGTATATATTGCTTCTCTTATTAGTGCTCTGGCATTCCTTGTTTTTTTCATGTTTTTTGTTTCATTTCTTTCTTTATGATTTATTTATTTATTAATGTATAAACTACTGCTCTTACTACTACTACTACTACTACTACTACTACTACTACTACTACTATTGCCACCACCACCACCCCCACCAGACACATTTCCCCTTCCTTCTCATCGCAGTATCATCATTTGCTTTCTGCCCTGCTAAATCGACGTGCTCTCCCGGGTACTGTGTTATGCAGACGGCCTCGTGCAGCACGTGGGCCATTAGGTGAGAGGACGCCACACAGGGCACGGCACGTATTTACGAGGCCGTGTGTCAAGGGCGGCACGAGGAGCACAAAGCCAGGAGGTCGACCCCGGTGTACCTGACCAGAGTCTGTATGGGGCTGGATCAGTGGTGATATTATTGCTGTTGTTGTTCTTGGTGTTGTTGTTGTTGTTGGTCGCGGTGGTGGTAGTAGTGGTGCCATGTTCTTCGTTTTCTTCTTTTTCTTTTTCTTTTCCTCTTTTTTTTTTACTTTTCTTCTTCTTCTTCTTCTTCTTCTTCTTCTTCTTCTTCTTATTATTATTATTATTATTATTATTATTATTATTATTATGTTTGAAGGTGTTTGTAATTGAAGTACTAATTGTAATCGCAGTAACGGTGACAGTATTAGTAGTAGTTGTTATAATATTAGTAGTAGTAGAAGCAGTAATAGTTAGTAGTATTTATATTATAATTATTTTGTTATTATTATCGTTAGTAGTAGTAGTTGTTCTTGTTCTTGTTGTTATTGCTGCAGTTGTCGTTGTTGTTATCATCGTTGCCATATTAAACCCCAAAACATTAATAGGTAACGAAATATTCATCCAAACATCACGACCTCAATAAACAGTAACCCCAAATCATCATGTTTACAAACCTTCACTATTTTCTCAATGCATCTATTTAATTACACATCTGACCCTCCCCACCCCCCACAACACCCCCGAATCCCCCATCCCCCCACCCCAGTGTCACCAAGCTTCAATGTGTGCCATGCAGTGTCGCCGACTTCCCACTATCAGGTGCCAGATAGCAGAGGGGCGCCCGGTGGTGGTGATGGTGGTGGTGGTGTTATTAGGCGATAAGGAAATAGATGTAACTTGTTCCCTATAGTGGCTGAAGGCGATAAGGCCACAATAGCGGATGGTCGTGTTTGCCTGTCGTGAGCAGTGGCCAGTCGACCTTACGCAGGGAATAATGGCTTGACAAATGAACTGATATTGAGGGACAGGGCCATGAGGGAGGCAGGGAGGAAGGAGTCTAAGTGCACTAAAGCCATCTCGTCCCCACAGTAGCCGGCGGGTTGCAGTGTGGTGAACAGAAGCGTGTAAGAACGCAGGAGTGTTGCGAAAAAAGAGAGCTTTGTTTCGTCCGGCAGTTACTTCGCGTTATGGCGGCTGAGGCGGCGGCGCGTTCAGTGAAAGTTTAGCAAATGTGTACCTCTTCAGGCTCTGGTGGCGGCGCGAGTGTGGGTGGGTGGTGCAGTGTTTGGTCGTTTCAGAGTGGCGTGTCGTGAGGTGCTCCGTGAGTTTTGAGTGTGTAGCTGCGTCGTGTGAGTGTCGCTGTGCATCTTGAGAGCAAAGGAAAACTGTACAACGAGAGCCATTCATGTTGTATTGAATTAAACAGCTAAACGTTCTGATGTTAAATAATGTGAAAATAATACTCATTAGAACGAAACCGTGTACTAAAACCAAAGGGAAATAAGACTGACTGATTATTCTCCTGACAATATTTACAACACTCCTCGGATTTTACACTTGATACAATACATTATAATAATTTAAGTCAAGGAGGTTATGGTGCATACATAAAACCATACATGAACACTCACACTTGTAATGCTAAAGAAAACAGACCCATAACCCACTCCCATCTCCCCCATGCATTTCCTTGTCACCACCATCACCACTGCCTTCACTTCCCCTCCTCCGCTTACTCACACCAGGAAACTCCCACTCAGCCTCGACACACACGCGACACTACACACCCATATGAAGTGTCTGTATACTCACACCGATAACTCATGATTTATACTGACATGCACAAGATTTAAAGAGCTGAGCGCAGTGTTATTTTAAGAGTCCACTACGGCGTGTGTAAATTTCTTTAAGTATAGAGGCGTTCTGTAAAGGGTAGAATTAGTGGTGGTGGTGGTGGTGGTTGAAGTGATTTTTTTTTTTTTTTTATTATTACGGCCATAGAGGGTGTTGAGTGTTGCTTGAGTGAAGGTGTTGACAGTGTGTAAGCAAAGGAGAGTACATTCAGAGGTGTTGACTGATTACCTCTCTGGGTACTTGTGTATTTTGAGGTGTTACGTAGAGTTGGCAAAGTCTGTGTGTGTGTGTGTGTGTGTGTGTGTGTGTGTGTGTGTGTGTGTGTGTGTGTGTGTGTTTGGCACTCATGAGGGCATCAAGTGGGCATTGTTACCACGGGGGACGGAGGTGCTGTGAGGGGCGGGCTAGACGTTGCGTCACGGCAAGGGAGCGTGACGGGATGGTGACTCACGCTGGTTGTGTATATGTGCTGTGTGTGCTGTTTGCTGTTTGTTGTGTGTGTGTGTGTGTGTGTGTGTGTGTGTGTGTGTGTGTGTGTGTGTGTGTGAAGCAAAATGTCTTACTTGATTTTCACTCACAACACCCTAACAGATAATCTTTCCTTATCATTCAGTGTTTTCATTCTTCCTCATGCAAGTCATCCTTCATATCCAACTCTATAAGATCCAATCTCTTCTGCATCTCCTTTCATCGCCTTCTTCCTCTCTCTTTAACTCGCGGAATCGTTCCCTTCATTGTCGCCTTCCTCGCACACAGTTTACAAAGTCAGCAGCGCCCCGACACAGACGAGGCGACACTGCTAATCAGAAGCGAGGCGAGCTGACGCGCTGAATGGCGTCCGTGGCCTGGCACTCGAGGCAGAGGCGGCGTGGTGTCCAATAGGAGGTGTTCCATCATTAATTCTAGGCCGACGCACCTGTCAGTTACCTGTTCATTGTACGGAAAAGAGAGGGACCTGGTTGGCTGGCAGGTCACGTCCGGGCGCTTCACTTCAGGGGGGGAACTGGTGTCTTGGTGGGGCAGGGAAGGGGGGTGGTTGTAATAGGGATGGGTTAAGGGATGTATGGCAGCTCCTTGAGGTGTGTTGCCTCGGACTGCCTTGAATGGGCGGGAGTGAAGGGTCGGCATCTCCTGCAGGGCGGGATGGGCTGGATTAGGATCATGGGAGGGGGACCCGTCATCAGCGTGTTGTGGATGGGACAGGAGTGTCTCCCAGAGCCACACTGCAGCTGCCGCCCCGCCCTGCTGTGATGGCCTGGCTGTAGGCTGGTCACTCTGCTGACCCCCGGTGGCCGTGACCCCGGGGATGGAGGTCTGACAACTTTGACATTATTCATCCCGCGTGGTTGGCCTCAGCGGTTGGTCAGTCTTGTTGGGAGGAGATGAGTGTAGACTGCTGACCCCAGTGAGGGAAAATGGAATCCCAATCCCTGGAGGTTACAAGGTGACGGGGCATTGATCCCTGCTTGGCAGTGATCCCTGATTTCAATTCAGCGGCACAGGCCAGTCAAAGCATGAGATGTAGAGGAGTGTTTGTGTGACCCAGCGGTACAGAAAGTGCTTGCCGAGACTCCCTCTCTGGCTGGGATTGGGGTGTCCGTGAGGGGTGACAGGTGTCCTCTCGCTGGTTGTCGCTCCACGTGTCTGATCTGTAACTCTCTCTTAGTTGCTTCGCCTCGCCTGTGCCCCTATGTGTGTCCTCCCGCGGAGTGACTCAACACCTCCGCCCTGGCCAGGAGAGGCGGACGGCGTGATGTGCGACATATTTGGCTGCGAAGTGACTCACGGGGCGTGCTGGAGGCTGTCGCAACGTGCACGTGGGTGTGGGCCATCTGTACCTGTCTGACCCAGCACGCGGCCACTCCACTAAACACCTTGATTACCATGTGCTGGGCGCCTTGATTAGCATGCGGCGCAGGTGAAGCGTAAGACAAATTCGTGACCTTCCTTTGATATGTTTGCTGTGAATATAAATCAGTCACTCGTTGATTGGACGAGAATAATGAGAGTGGCTTCACTTTTATTTTGAAGATTGAAGACTGACCTTTCCTTGACACGTCTGGAGAGAGAAAAGTTGATATTACTGACTAGAAGAACAAGAAGAATATAAGCAGGATTGATTACTTCCAGCACCGTAAGAGTCATACAATCCGTAGTTTAGCAATTATGAGGTCTTATTAGCACCTGTATAATGTTAAAGAGGAGGAGGAGGAGGAGGAGAGGAGGGACGCGTGGCTCATGTGATAAAAGTTTCGGATGTGAGCACTTTGAGTCATCTAATTGATTGTTGGTGGTTGAATAGCACAATTATCGCGATGGAGATTAGATAGAAGTTAAGGTCAGCTGTGTGTGTGTGTGTGTGTGTGTGTGTGTGTGTGTGTGTGTGTGTGTGTGTGTGTGTGTGTGTGTATGTGTGTTGTTGTATAATTGAGAGCGTGTGGTATTTAATGTGTCTGGGAGGAGGTGGGGGTGGGCAGCCATACCTCGGCAACTGGTGTGTTTGTAGTGACTCAGCAGACATCAGCGGCTCGAGTGTTTACCGACCTGAACTCACTCAAGCGGCCCCTCACTCACTTAGCCGCACTCCCGCAAAGGTCACGCTGCGGGGCGACCATCAAGCCATTCACCATTAATTATTAGCAGATAATCGCGGGTTGTAGCGCCGTAACTTTGAAGCCTCGTGTGTTTATCTCGCGATGGACGACCCAGGCACAGTCCTATTCCTGACGCAGCTGTGTGGTTGTTCGCTTCCCTTGGAGTTAAGAGACTTTCTCTATCACTAACAGCCGTTTGGTCTGTTACTAGTACACAGTCTCCTCTTTTCTAACTGCCTATCTCTCCTCGTAGCGTTATCAGTAAGTAGCTTCCTTTTCTTGAGCTCTACAGTACCTGCCTTCCATCCCGAGGCTCCCACTGCGGTAGTGCTCTTCAAAAACACGTCCATCTTACATTTTATCTTGAAGTAGCGAGCGACCGTCCTTCTCCCCTCCCCCGCCCCTCCCTCGCCCGGCCTCGCCTCGTACTGGTGTCTCCTGCTGGTCCCTGCACCGCCTCCGGCATTTCTGGCACTGGACCTTGGCAATCTGGTTCGCCTGTGTCCCCCGCGGTGCCTGCACCCGCTGCTCGGCCCCGTGAGGTCACTTACATCATTGGCGTGACCCTCCAGGTGTTTGTGTTTGTCAAGAAGGAATGGATCAGAGAATAGTGGCACATCATCAGCAGTGCACCTGAGGCCTTGAAAGGCTTACTGTTAATTGTTTCCCTGGCAGGAGTGACGGCAGAGTGAAGCAAACAACCGCACTCTGCAGTGAATGAATGTCATAATCAGCGTGACGCCTCGGCTGCTGCCAGTTAAGGACCCCCAATCCCTCCCTGCGGCGCGTGGACGAGCATGATAATATATAGTGTTCAACTACGGTACAGACATTCCTTTCCCGGACGGCTGGTGTGGGCGACTGTAGCCGTACTGCTTGTGGCGAGAGTCATGTGTCCGGCTACGTGATAAACATAAGCGAGGCGGCACAGCAGTGTGTGTGTCGCTAACACTCTTTGGTTCGCAGTTAGGAGGAACACCAGTCATAAATATTTGAAGCGGTTCATGGAGCGCTTCAATCCCTGCATGGCGGGCTGAACAGTACCCCTACCCCCCTGCTCCACCCCCCTTTGGTGCTCCCTGCTGGTACTGGCTTAACTCAACGTTGGGAGAAGCTTTTCCGCCTTTTAACATAATTTAGATCCAAGTCCACGTCAGTAATGTCTCTCGTCAATGACAAATAACGTGACACAATTTGCGAAGACTGTCATCAGTATATGTTAATGGTGTTAAATGTAATTACTTGTTTTATTATTGTTATCAACATGCCACGGGAGGATTATTGTAGGATTTTTGTTAATCTGTTGATAGTACACTGAATACTTAGATCCTTCTTCCATATAACTAAAACCAGGCAGCTTATAGATGATATGACGAGAGAGAGAGAGAGAGAGAGAGAGAGAGAGAGAGAGAGAGAGAATCCTCATATAAGTATAACGGCAACACTTCCTGCAGGAGTCACGTGCCTTTGCAAGACTTGAAAAGGGAAAAGTTGTCTGGAGAAGTATTCTTACACACACACACACATACACACACACACACACACACACAAACACCGTTAGTACAGTACACGCGCTGCTCAAGACAGGTTAGATGGTTCAGTATCAGTACTGGTGCACCGAGCCTCGCCCTTCGCTGCCTCTCAGCTCCACGACTCTTGGAAGCCTCGTCTCAGCTGATGTGTCCGCCACTTGCCATAACCCAGAGGGGAAGCCTGCCGAGGTGCACAAGTGAAACAGAGAGTTGTATTTCAGCCGGACGTGGGAAAGTCTGCCGCGAAGTGCTCGATGACTAAACGTGGTGTTGAAATGGTGTTGTAACTGGTGACGTATTTGTGACGTCAGAGTGATGTCATGGCGGGAGGATCCACTCATTTGCCTCCTTGAATAACAACCTGAAGGAACTACTCCACGGCGGGTGATGAGCTCCCCAGCCTCCTGTGGGAAGTAGCGGACGTGAAGCTTCTCATTCCGGCCCCTGGGGTGGTCGGTGTCACTCGGGGCAAGGAAAAGGATACGTTGCCTCACTGTAAAGAGGTCAGGACCGGTGAGAGTTGCTGTCATTACCGTTGAGCGCAGGTGTTTGGTCCCGCACAGGTGAGAAACACATTCCTCTCCCCCCGTCCCCGTCCCGTGTTGCCAAAGGTGCTTCATTTCATGCCATCATCTCGCTTCACGTCGCCGCCGTGTGTGTTTCCCTTCTGAAGGACGGACAGGCTTTGTGGCCAAGCACGGCTGAGGGGGGAAGAGTGGTTAGCGTGGCCGGCGGAGCGTAGAGTGTACTGCTCCCAGCCCCCACCCGCAGCCGTATTGTTGGAACGTCTTGTGGCCGCGGGCTGCTGTGGGGTGGGGTGAGCCTGGGGCCAGCCAGTATAGAGTTGGCCAGTGTTGTGCACGGAGCCCCTGCACCCACCGCCCCCGCCCTCCCTCGCCGTGAGGGTGCAGGTGTCCGAGTGTGTGTGCGCGAGGTAACTGCTACGAACCTCGGCGTGTGTGCGTGTGTGTGTGTGTGCGTCAGTGAGTGGGCAGAGTCCCGGGACGGGGCAGAGTGGGGTCCCTGGGCGGAGGAGAAGGAGTGTTGTGGGCGGGGAGAGAGAGAGGGAGGGCCGGGCAGTGTAGGCCGCGGGATCCCGGCAGCAGTCAGTTACGCCCGCGAGTCAGACGGTGTGTGTTGGGTGCGGTGGTGTGTCGGCCCCGCTGCCCGCGTAGTTAGTTAGTTCAGTGTAGCTAGTGACTGCCTCCCGTACCCTGCCCCGCTGCTGGCTGAGGTGTCCTTGCCAGCTGCACCATGTCGACGCACCATTACTATCAGGAGCGCCTGGGCCTCGACCCTACCGAGGCCCGGGCCAATGGTACCCGCGACGGCAAGAACACAGGCGCGGACTTCAAGACGTTTGGTGGATATGAGGAGTCCCTCAGCAAGTTCAAAGGTATAGTCTACACACTCAACATCTACCAATTGATAGGTAGGGGAGAACCCGTCACGTGCATGACCTGTACTGGTGTGTTGCGTGCCGTGGACCTCACCTACCTGTACCTGGCCAAGCCGCCGCCCCCCGCCTGGCTCACCTGTCCCATGCACTCCCCTCCTTCATCTGATTGCCACCAGAACCCAACAGACACCCTTGTTATTGGCAGGGACAAGTATCCCACTGATATTTTTAATGTCATTCTCAAAACCCCAATGATTGTGAGTAATACAGACGAGCAGGCGGAGAGTGGCTGGCGTGTAGTGTACCACCTGTTGGCGAGGGACGGGAGCAGCGGCGAGGAGGCTGCTCCGCTTGTCCTCCTGTCCCTGCCCCCCCCCCTCCAACATTACTGTGCTGTCCTCACCACAAGTGTCCATCACCACTATGTCAGCGGTGGGCATCCTCAATGTGTGTGTGAGCTGCTCGTTGGCCAGGGAGGGAAGAGTGCTCAACGTGTAGAGGCTTCCAGCGTCCCGTGTATAGTGATTGTTTAGTGTTGTAGCAGTGGTGTTAATGGTAGTAGTAATAGTATAGTAGTAGTAGAATAGTTATCGTAGTAGCAGCAGTTCTAGTATCGTGGTTATTGTTGTGTTGTTTGGTCAGGGTCGTGGAAGCCCCCTGATTGTTTTGGCGCCATTAACAGCAATGTTGTTTTATAGTTATTGGCGTGTACTAACGGTGAATGGATTGGCCTCGCTAACAGTGTCAGTTGTGGCCCTAAACACTCATGTTGTTTGTGTATAACCCGCAGTAAACTTGTGGCATCGTGTAATTGATTGTTCATGGCGAGTCAACAGCCTTATTTGGCATTTAAATGAATTGGTCTGAGCCAGTTACTTTCACATACACTCAGAGCAGTGAATGGGACCAGCGGAGAGCAGGAAGGAGGGACGTTCTCTGTATATTTGCCATTGTAAAGATCTTGATGGCGTTTCAGTGTCCAACCTCCATTAATTTTAACTGCTTTAGTGCAAGTTGTTATTGTTATGGTTTGCAAGGATGTTTTCATAATTCTAGTGATAGTTTAATGACGGTTCTGCATTGTTAATAGGAAAAAACACGCTTGACAATCTGACCAGTCATCTCTCTAGCGCAGACGGAAATGAGCCTTAGTACTGCCACTTCTGTCTGTCTGTCTGTCTGTCTGTCTGATGCTAAACTATAATCTTGTCAACACCTGGGCTTGTCTGGCTGCCTTGGATGAGGACGTTCTTGCATATGACATACAAACTGTGTCAGGAGGAAGCAGGGTGTCGCCAGCCAGCGGGGTTAATGTTCAGGGAAGAGAGTGACGTAAGAGTGAGATGAGTCCCAAGTTTCCTATTGTTGTGACATCTCATCCGTGCGTTCAGGAGGAGCAATGAGATGGTAATGCCGGAATATATTTATGATTGCTATTCCTGTGCTGGAGTGAGGGAGAGTTTATTTATAGTGTGTGCTGGTGTGGCTTGAGGAAGGGGATATGTTATGTCTGGAGGCTTCCGTTAACAGGATGCGCCTTGGATGAGTTGACCGCCCTTGACAAGTAAAGCGGAGGCTCTCGTTACCAGCAGACTCACCATGATGACCTGTCAATGCTAAAAAATACTTTGGTTTCTAAAAACTAAGCATATTATTTCATTTATACATATCTATCTTTGCGTATATTCTCAACTTTATATGAGGTACACATTAATACCTCAAAATACTCAGGGTTTTAAAGAAGCATATTATTCTATCTTTACATACATATATTCGTGTATATTCTCGACTTCATATGAGATACACTTTAATACTTCAAAATACTCAGGTTTATAAAGAACTAAGCATATTATTCCATTTATACATATCTTCGCATGTTTTCTCGACTTTACATACGAGAAACACTTCAGATTCAAAAAGTAACGTTAGGAGCATAGATGCATTGAGGTGGCCTCGTTTCCATGGTTGGGGGGAAGATGCAGTCATGTGAAGGAAGTGCGGCGGGAAGAAAAGCTGCAACATATTCATTAAAGAATCGTCCTTCCCACGGTAGCCTGACTCTCTCTGGCCGGCAGTGAAACGTGTGCTTGGTATGTTCTGAGTGCTGCCGGAAAGAGTACACTGGGGACGTGGCGCGGGTGTGCAATGAATGGCGGACTCCTTCATGAGATCCTCCGCCGTCTGTAGATTTATGAAGGACGTGAGAGGTGTTGAAGCATTGAGACTAATGATGATAAGGCTAGGCTGTCTTAGTGTGCCGTGGTATGGTAATAGGCACAGTGATAAAATTTGTTACGTAAGTGGGACATTTAAGTTTCCATAGTGATAAGAATAAGACCAAATTTGACAATGATAGGAAAAAGTGATAAAATTATTGTGTTTTAGGAGTGAGAAAAGTAAAGGGTTATCTAATAGCAAGACAACTAGCCTGAATAAATGTATAGCACTATGATATACGAGAAACGCCAGGAAACGTTACTAGTCTGATAACAATAAGAGAATCAGGGTTCTCAAGTGCAACCAGATGTGACTATACGTAAAAAAGTAAGGATTTCTCTAACTTACCGCCACTACTAGCCATAGAGAGCCTGACCCGCGTGCCTATTAGATCTCGACACACTGGACGAAGAGAGACGTGTTTGAGGACTGATGGTACACTAATGCGCTGGCGTGAGTGGGTTTCGTGCCTTCCTTGTTGGTTTATCATGACAGCATTACGACTGTGTGTGTGTGAAAGGCTTAGTGTATGATGTCCACTAATGGCGGCACGTGTCTGTCTGTCGCAGCGGGGAGTGACGAGTGAAAGTAACACGTGCTTGAAGTATAAAGAAGTGTTTAGGCGGGCGATACAGACGGTGGGAAGACTGGCGCATGGCAGATAACGTGACGGCAGATAAATGTGGGAAGATTTAAACCCCAATAGAGGAACGTTTGGGAAGAGGAAGAGTAAGAGGAGGAGGAGGAGGAGGAGGAGTAGTGACGCGTGCTGAGCTGTCCAGTCTGTACTCCACCCTCTTGTTATCCTTGCTCCACCTCGCCCTGTTTTGCCCCGTCACTTCCACCAAGTTTCCCCCGCCTCGCCCCGTCACCTCTCCAAATTTCCCCTCCTCGCCCCGTCACCTGTAATTATCTCCCCCATCTCCCCTCTGTTTGCCCCGTTCATGCCCCGTTACTCTCCCTCCTGCTCCCCTCTCCTTCCTCTCCCTCCTGCCGCGCCCCAGGATGAAGTTCCAGCGTTGTGGCTGTGTCTGGAAAGTGGACCGCCTTGAATAGCAGACGTGGAGATTAGAAACATTATGTAAAGCAAGTACCAGTAACATAGAGATATAGGTCATGCATTATTCTACTCCTATGTGTGTGTGTGTGTGTGTGTGTGTGTGTGTGTGTGTGTGTGTGGTAGTAAAGGAGTAGTAGAAAATTCAACTTAACAATAGTGGAAAACTCGGAAAACTGTGCGGTAAAAAGACTGGAAATTACCGCTATGCTCTTCCTCAGTTGTGTTTAGGGAGGAAGTTGGAAGTTCCCGCAAGGTGAGGGGTCCCATGCAGTCCTCTTTTTGAACTTTTAATAAAGGGGATACAGCGTACACCTGCAGCTGTGTCTTGTGTTGATTGTTGTTGTTGTTGTTGTTGTTGTGCTGTTTTTTTATCATTCTTTGCCTTTTTCCTTGTTCTTGTTTTTGTTCAGTTTTCGTTTTTGTTCTGATTTGTGTCCCAGATTTTGCTATTGTTGCTTTTCCATTAAAAAAAATACATACAATTTTGAAAACATAGACGCAAGTGTTTGTGTGTGTGTGTGTTTGTGTGTGTGTGTGTGTGTGTGTGTGTGTGTGTGTGTGTGTGTGTGTATGTGGCACACACAAACACACACATATACCTGGCGAAGCAACTGGCAACTCACGACCTTCCACCACCACCACCACCACCTTGGGCTATAGTCGTAGTAGTCACTCAGTCACAGGAGGGCGGAGGGCTGCGGGGTGGCGGGTGGCGGCGGTGACCTGGGGGCGTGCAGCGGGGCCAGGGGAACGTACCACCGTTAGGACTGCAGGGGTGTGGTGTCTCAAGCCATGCAGAACGTCCTACATGTCAGCGCTGATACTGGGATGCCTTACATTCATTCACACAGAGAGAGAGAGAGAGAGAGAGAGAGAGAGAGAGAGAGAGAGAGAACCTAGCCTTACCCAGAGAAAGGACCTAACAACCTAACCTAATCCAACACAGAAAATAAAAAACCAATCTAACCACGAGAGAGAGAGAGAGAGAGAGAGAGAGAGAGAGAGAGAGAGAGAGAGTCAGTCAGTTATAGGTACTGAGGTAGTGTGGCCTTGCAATATATGTTTACAGTCTCACCACCGCCACCACCTGCCCGGCCAGTGACCCCACCACCACCACCACCACCAGCAGGCCTCCTTACCGCGTGCTTATCTCCGGCCTCAGATTAGGTGGTGTTAACAGCCCTACCTTAACCCCGGGCCCTGCAGCCGTACAAGAGTTTAATGTAAAGCCTCTCAAGGGAAGAGGATCAGAGTAACACTTCGTGACTCCACTTGGTTTTAACTTTTTGGCCTGAATATTTTACTGTGTTATCCACTCAGCACGTGAACTTTACACACACACACACACACACACACACACACACACACACACACACACAGAAATTATATCAGATTTTATTGTTTATTGACCAATTATATCAGATTTTATTGTTTATTGACCACTGTTTTCTATTTGTTATCCAGAGGTTTAAACAATCACTGCTCGATTACAGAAAAAAACAGTATAAAGCCACACAGAAGCACAAAGTAAAGCAGTGTAAATGTAGGCTAACTAAAATGTAGGCCAGTATATAAACACACACACACACACACACACACACACACACACACACACACACACACACACACACACACACACACACACACGCCTGCTTGAGCGGTGGCCCCGTCGTTCAGTAATCATCCTAATACTTGCAAGGTTACATCAGTGATCACTCAATTCCCTATTTATTTTGCTTGAGAGTGTTTGCTTATAGACACAAATTCCAGTGGTAAAGTGATACTTGCCACCACTCGCTGTCTCCCTCACTTGTTTGTTTGCTGGTGGTCTGGCCTCTCCCTCTCTCACTTCCCTAACTACCCTTGCTATCTCTCTTCCTATCCTCCCTCCTTCCTTCCCTCGCCTTCACCCTTTCTCTTAGTGACTCATACAAACGATCCTCCCCCGATGTATATATTATCGCTGTCAAACCCACGGAGGAGTGCTTACGCTGACCTTGGGGGCTGCAGACACCGGCTCACTAGGGGCTGGGAGGGGAAGGGACGGGGATTGGAGGGGATATTGTGTGCAGGCCGCAAACTTCCGTAAATGAGTCAGTGGTGGTGGAGTGAAGTTTGCAAGGCTTGGAAACTCCTGTAGAGGGAAAGTTTGAGGGGGAAGAAGGTTGTTGTGCAATTCGGTGGTGGGTCAGGGATAAACTAATAAAAGACTTTGAGTGTTTGATAAAGGGGAAAAAAGAAATACAAAGTGGCTATTAATTCTTTGTACTGCTATGCTCGTCCTTTGTTGTTATTCTGAGTATTGTGGAAATTGTTTAGGAGCAGGAAATGATAATAGGTTGATTTTGCCATTCCCAGGTTGCACAAGTATGTAAAACACCGTAATACAGATTATGGATAAAAAATTGTTCAGTAGTGAAAGAGTTAAGCTGTGTTCGAATTTTAGCACTGTTATTTAAAGATCAGGAGGATAAACAGACTGATGCCGTTCAAGAATATACACCAAAAAAATATAGAAAAGTGGTGATTATGGATGAAAATGTCCAGTAATGAAAGAGTTAAGCTGTGTTTGAATTTAGTCATATTATTTAAAGACTGAGAGGATAAACACAGATAATTAACACATGTTTTTCCTGGATTTTCTCTCTTTTCGACCAAGGTAACGTGGATTAAAGTGCAAGAATATACACAGTGACTGCCACGTGTTGGTTTGATGGCTTCTTGCAGCTTCCCTTGTTTTCTTATGTTCTCTCTAATACCAAAAAAAGGTTGATTGTCTATATCGAGAGTACCTACTGAACCACGCACTGCTGCTAGTAAACCATTCTTCGTTATCTTCAGCTGTGATAGGAGAAAGGAAGAGGGCGTGTGGAGTTCTAAGGAATAAAAAAAATAAAAAGCGTACGTGTTTATCAAGTTAGAGGAATTATTACATTGTTGAGTCATGTATCTGTTGTTCTTTTGCATTAATTTAGTATGGTAATCTTTTATATGGAACTGGGAAAGGTCAATGCGTGGTGTCACCGTCAGGAATGGAGAAGAAAGTCATGTAGTTGATAAGTTTAGAGGAGTTATTGCATTGTGGGAGTCGTGTATGTGTTGTTGTCATGAAGGGACTGGAAGGATACGCCGTTATGGCCCTCACACCAACAGTGCCAACAAGGGAAGGGCAGGAAGGAAGCATAAGGTCACTGGTGGCACTCCTCCTCCTTTTCCTCCACCTTCCCCCTCCTCCTACAACCACCACCACCACCACTACAACCTTCCTCACCTTCACCAAAGTCACTCTGAAATTTTTCCCCGAAGCAGCAGTGCATTCCTCCCCCTCCCCCTTCCCCCTTCCCTCCCTGCCCCCTCCCCCCTCCCCCCAACTTGGCCTGTTCTTGCTGGCGGCGATAAACTTTTCTCTTGACTCCACCAGCCCACCCTGTCCCTCGCTCCTGCACCCTCCTTACACACACACACACACACACACACACACACACACACACACACACACTGCACCACCCATCTCAATGCCCAACCTATCTCAGTCCAGCCCACCATCCCTTCCCTTCTCTTCTCTTCTCTTCTCCCTTCCCTCCCGGGCCTTCCCCCTCGGCAGACAGACCAAATTAGTCCCACCGAAGTTATCTCAAACTCGTGCCCTTATTTAAGCTCCGCAGGCTCGTCTTCATAATTATATCGGGTCTGTATAATTTTTTTTCCCTCCCCCGTGCTTCACCCTTGTGGCTGTGGCGCATTTCACTCGTTCCTCTCAGTACCACGGTATCGCTTTTATTGTACTGTAGATATTACGGAATATAAGTAAAATGCCATTATACTCTAGCTATCATTACATACAGAGGTAGAAGGCGATACTTAGCGTTATCAGACTGGTAAAAATGGCTTAATTATTCATCCTGCGGTAAAAATGGCTCAATTATTCATCCTACATTATTACATCTTATCTATTCGATGATAAGTAACCAAGATGTGATTTTGTGACGTTTGAAAGCTGCATGTTGTTCTGAATGAGCTCAACTGGCGTGGCTTTAGTGTACTGTCACAGCCATGTGTACACTTAGCCAGGTGACTCGAGGCTACATCCTGAGTTTGTGTGAGTATAATGTGGACGATGACGCAGATGATGTGGGCGGGAGGGCGCGAGTGTACCTTCTGTGGGAGTGTGGGTGAGGTAGGATGCGTGGGTGCTTGTGACTGCGTGGGCGACAGTGGGTGATCTAAGGGAGGTGAGATCAGGTGATGGAAGCGTGGGCGAGAAGCGGTGGGGGGTCGGGGAGTGGAATAGTGGAAGGTATGTGCATGTGGGTGGATGGGTGTGTGTGTGTGTGTGTGTGTGTGTGTGTGTGTGTGTGTGTGTGCGTGTGTTGCAGGGTTCGTTTGTCACAATATCCCGTTTGCAAGATTTATGATTCTTACAAGAAATAAATATTGTAAGGCTTTTTTTTTTTCTCTCTCTCTCTCTCACACACATTCATGGCGTCACAGAAAAGAGTGCATGTATAATACACTCTTGGCGCTAAGATAGAATGAAAACTAGTTATATGCAATACGAGGAGAGAAATTACAGCCATAATACAAATGAATAACAAACGTGTACATCTTTCTACGAGGTGTGAAGTGCAATAAGCAGTGATAATACATGCACGGTTAGATTACGAGGCAGATACGACGTGTTAGAGGAAAGCTTAGAGTGGGATAAGCTTCACGTCACCCCTCATCCCTCGCTTACCCTGAACTGTTGCACTATTTTCATCTTAGGACCGGCACTTGACTATCCTTTTTCCCCCTCCTGAATTTGTCTCGCGTCCATTGACCTGCCCAGTGTTGCGATAGAAGAACATATTCATCCTGCCCCTCATTTCTGTACACCAATCTATCACCCACGTCTATTTCCACTTTTTATACCCATGTCTATCTCAGCCTGTCCGTCACTCCTTCCCTCCTATACATCACATTGGCTAGGCGTCCCTCACCTTCCCCTGCCTCGCCTCGTGCACTCTGCCCTATCGTCCCTGGCAGGTGCAAGGGTGGCTGAGGATGTGTACCTACTCCACTCCACAAACCGGTTTCCCTAGAGTCGCGCCAGCTAACCCCGATTACCTTTCCCGATAAGACAGTTCACCTCCGCGGCGCTAGAGGCAGGTCGGTGTTCCTTGCTGCACAGGACAGGACAGCGAGGGTCACAGGACACAGGAAGGTCAGGCGGTGGATAAGGAAAGACAGATAAGGAGGGTAACTGATGCAGTGATGGGTACGGCAAGGCTCAGAAAGACAGGCGCATAGGAAGGCAAGCAGACAGGGAGGGTAACAGTGTACTTAAGTCCTCCCAGCTTTCAAGGTCACGTACTGTACTCTGTCTGGTCCATCCCCCTAAAATGTTTTCCCCGTCGCTAAGGGTTGATTGTTCTTGCTGCCTGCACTTCTCCGCCCTTCCCTCAGTGTCCCTCGTGCCCACTAGTGTTACTTCTTATCTCGCCTCCCATCTCGCCCTGTGCCTGGATGCGTCTGCGGGTCTGGGCCGAGCGGGACGGGGAGGGGTGTTGTGTGTCGGAGCGGCGCTGGTAGTGGTGGGTGGTCCAGTGTTGAGTGCTAAGGGACAGGTGGCGTCACTTACTGATATAAACACGTACATTCATTTCTTATCTCGCCTGATAACAAAGTTGATGTAAACTGTGTCACTAAGCATTCAGTTATTCGTATTAAACTACAGAATAAGATGCGAGTTTCCGTAAATAAGATTTGCATTATGTGACAACTTTTTTTTTTTATCTCCTGACTACTGGGAAGCAAACGGAAGCCATGAATGGGTGGTCAGTTGCAGGGAAGGACGTGTGGGTGGAGGTGACATTAGGTAACCCTGTGGAATGATGTTGAGTTGATGTCATATCCTGGGTGAACAATCCTGGCCAGTCCCGACGCGGCCCGCATAGAGGCAGCATCACGCCGCCCAAACTCCCGCAGCCCCCACCACGCCACACAGCACTGCGCCCCTCCGCGCCACGCACCCTGAAGTGTAACCGTGAAGTGTGCGAGTGGCATCGTTTACACTAAGCAAGAGTTCCCCTCCTCGGTGGGACGCGCTTGCCGGTGTGAGGGGAGGCAGTCTGGTTGTGAGTCGAGGCTTTGCTGTGATTGGTGGCGATGGAGAAGCACAGGCGGCACTCCTCGGTGGACGCGGCCCCGGCCAAGCACAACGGTTCCCCGGACAAGGTGCGCAAAGTGAGCTACGCAGGGCACTCCTCGGCCACCAGGATAAGAGCCTACGAGTACAACATCGTGCCCCGTAGCATCGTCAACCTGAAGGAGGAGGATGTGGAGGAGGAGGACCCCCAGAAGATTCGACGTCAAAAGGGCATTCCCTTCGAGGAGGATTTCACTCTGAAAAACAGTAAGCGATTGAATCAGTTCAGTAAAGATAACGTTTGCTTAGGGTCGGAGCACAAGGAAGGCGTTGTTCACAGTTTCAAGGATAACTGTGTTTTATGTCAAGAGCTTTTATTCCCACGACCTGGTGAAAGTCGAGTCGTTTTAGAGCTCGGGAGTCCGGCAGTAATCACGGCCGTCCACTGAGGGGGCGGTGGGTGGGTCGCAACAGAGGGCCGCACGCATGGGAGGTCAGGGCGGGTAGCGGAGGTCGGGCCCACTTAGCCCTGAGTAGTGTAAGGTGCAGGTCATTCACAGGCACAAAGGCAGACTGTGAATGAGGCGCTTGGCTCGGGTGTCTGAGGATGGTGGTAGGAGGAGGAGGAGGAGGAGGAGCAGAGGAGTTAGGAGAGGCTGAAGAACTTAATAACACCGCGTAAGAGTGTGGCCTGGTATCAAAAAACATGTAACTTACGTAGCTAATGAGCCTGAAGAATGTGCTGGGGAAGATTTAACTCCTGACGCGGCACCACATCCACCACAGCCCAAATCGCATCACGCAGCCCTCGCACACCACCGCACACACCCTACTCTTTGTTACACCTCCTTCACCTCCTCGCCCGATACCTGACCACGCCATGCCCGGTCAATTGGATAAGTACAAAATATTCCCTCCGTGACTACCACTCATCGTAACTTAACTCCAGTCTCCCTCCACGGTCTTTCTTTTCTCCTCCTGCTCCTCCTCTTTCTCCTCTCTCTTCATTAGTGTGTGAAATCGTACCGCTGTAAATCCTGCCTCTCCAGATCTCACTAGTTCCACGCCACGCCTCACTCAGTAAGCTAGACACGTTCTACAGTCGGCCATGATATATCCCTCACCATCCCGACGAATCTTATAATACCATAGTAACTTATACAATAAAGTCTCACTAGTCCTCGGCCCTCCACTCACTTCACTCCACCCTCTCCACCACCTCCACTCCACCTCTCCACTCCACACCGCACACGTGGGACCCAGACGAGCTCACCCCTTTTTCGTCGCCAAAGTGAAGGAAAGAAAACAAAAAAAGGGCACTCGACAAGCACAAAAACTCTCCTTGGTGCGAATGAATGTGGTGAAGGGTTGAGAAGGGAGCGTGTCTGGAGAGGGAGAGGGAAATACTTGGGGGGAGAGAGCGAGAGAGAGAGAGTAGAGGGGGAAGAGGGCATGCGGGCGGTAAGGAGAGAGAGAGAGAGAGAGAGAGAGAGAGACGGTGAGTCAGAGTGGGGGAAGGCCTGCACCGCGTCCTTTCCTTTCTCTCTCTCTCTCTCTCTCTCTCTCTCTCTCTCTCTCTCTCTCTCTCTCTCTCTCTCTCTCTCTCTCTCTCTCTCTCTTCAGGCAAAGCACCGGTGCACGAGTTGTTATGAACTAGCCACAGGAAAGCTTTGGTCTTATCTTGAAGTCTTGCATGTGTTACCTAATTATGAATGTTAAGATAAATGTCTTGTTTAAGTTCTGATGAGATGTGCAGCTTAAGGGAGAGAGTAAGAGAAGGGGGGAAAAAAGTTGTGCGTGTTGTTTTCTTACTTAGTTGGTGAAGGAATTAGTTTTGGTTTCCTTATCTCTTCCTTCTTCCTGTCCCGCCACTTCCCTTTCCATCTCCACCCTCACGTACTCACTTCCTCTTCCGTTTTCTCTCAGTTTCTCCCCTCCTTCAGTCCTCCCACACACGCCTCCTCGAAACTTTGTCACTCTTGTCAACTAATAGCACCTCCCTTCCCCCCCTCCCTCCTCCTAGTCCTGTTTTTTATCACCGCCATCACCTCGGCGTACACTATCCTCATCACTATTCTCACCATCACATTTGCCAGTAGGTCGTGTTCCCCTCGTTACCTCCTCCCCCTATCAGTTTACCTTCCCTTCAGCAAACGATCATGGAACCCTCCTGTAGCGGCGCCTCTTTACTGCCGTGCCATCCTCATGTTCTCCAACCTGAGTGGACATGTAGTGCGGGTCTCTTAAATTGGTGTAGTAATGTGGTTATGATCAGAAGTGAACTGTCGTACTTAACATCCGTATTTAGAAATGCTTTGCTCTCTCACCAAGATTATTTTCAAACGCCACTGAGATGATTAGCCGCGTTCCCAAGACTGTTTCTCTCGTTAATGATGTAGAAATCTTGTTAAACTCATTGAAATCGTAAAAAAAAAAATAATAAATAAATAAATAAATAAATAAAATCTACTTAGCATAGAGTTGCTTCAGAATATTGGCTTAATTTCCGTTTAGCGTTTTCCTTCAATCTCAAGTGATATGGTAAGAGTCTAATGACGTAAGACTGTCACTGGATGAAGGCTTAAGTGTGAGGGAAAGCTTCTAACGCAGTGGGAGTGAGTGCGGTGTGTTACTCAACTCTCGGCCGTAACTCTACCTCAGCACTACCACCCATCACATTTCCAGCACCGCAGCACCGTAACTCCAGCCTGAAGAGCACAATGATGGTACTCTTCCTATAAAATCACCACTTTATGACTCACGACATTGCGGTGTAGTAAACTCCAGACGTGCCAACACTGGGGAAGCGTCACGCCTTCTGGATCCCTCGCCTAGCAACTCCCCAGCGCCCCTCCATGTGTCCCTCCTGCGTCCCTCGTGTCCATACGGCTCCCGGCACGCCTCCCATTACGCTAACTAGACCTTCCGCGCCACGCCCTCTGCTGCCGCCTGCCGGGTTTACACTTCTCGCGTGTCAGTTGCTGCTCATTAACAGAACGCTGGGAAGGCCTTTGTCATGCACTGGATTCATAGAGACTGATGGTGATGGTGGTGATGAAAGGGAATATAGACTGATGATGATAGTGATGATGTTGAGAATGAAGGAGCGATGGTAAGGTGACGGTCAGTGGTCAAGTATAAATTTATCACGCTGACTTCCGCTGTTCTTAGAGTTGTTCCCTCAGTGTTCAGTCTCGTGATCTGTTGAGAGAATTAGATTTATGGATGGGGGATAATACTCGTAGGTGGAAATAGGTAGGTAGATTTCATACAGGGACTGCCACGTGTAGGCCTGATGGCTTCTTGCAGCTTCCCTTATTTCTTATGTCCTTGTGTTCTTATGAGAGTCTGTCATTGTTAAGTTTTGTAAGGAGATTTTCAGTAGATCAGATGACTAAACATTGAGAGGGAAACTGCAAAACTGAAAGTGAAGGAAAAAGGTTACTAGACTTTTGAACATGGCTGTACATACGTGCGTGCAAGATTAAATACCAGGTCTCGTTAATTTTAAGTATCAGCACTAATTACTATATGAAATAATGTGGTAGATGACTAGAATGAACGCAGTTAATGTACGAAAAGAAAAAAAAAACGAGAAAAAAAATGCTAGTTATATTTAAGACATTTAAAATCTCCAACTTTTTATTTTTATTTTTTAATATGTTAGCGCTCGTAGAATCAATAATGAACTTTTTAAAGGTTCACCAATTCATGGCCAGGGAAGATAAGTGGATACATAGAGACAAGCCACCTGTAAGACACCTGGCTTTCTGCAGCTTCCCTTCCGTTCTTATTATGTGTTAAGATACAGAAGTTTATGAGTGTGGGCATTATGGGTGTGAATGACGGTGGTTATCAGGAAGAGTTGCCAGCACAGTAGAGTGAACCAGAACACTTCCAAGCCAAACACTGAGAAATAATTCGACCAGGTAACCTTCTTTATGGCCGTGTTGTTACCTGTGTTATCCCTGGGAGCTGTAAAGGTGTTGTGTCCCGGATTGTGAGCAGGTTTAGCAGTTTCTGGTTCAGGTGCGCTCGCCAGCCTTATCAAGCGGCAGTAAAACATGTCCCAAGGAAACTTTATGTTAATAGATAAGGAAAAAATAAAAGTAGCATTAATTGATAAGGAAAAAAATAAATAGAAGGCCGTTTCACGTATAACACGCACGCCATCGCAGACTCGTATAACACACACACACACACACACACACACACACACACACACACACACACACACACACACACACACACACACACACACACGTTGAAGAGAAACTAATAATAAAATAATAATAACAATAATAATAATAATAATAATAACAACAACAACAACAATAATAAGCACCTGAATCATCTTTACGAACCAGTTCACAAAATTTGCATATAAGTAACCTCAATCTTTTATTCTTACACGAACAAAGGAAAGACAGAAAACACAATAATTACTCCTTTGTTTCCTGCGAGCGAATTAACAAGTCAAGACATTGGATACCGTGCTTGTTGCGGTGTTTCCCTTTCCCTGTCAGCCCGGCAGGAAGAGGGTGGGCATGCCGGGCTGGTACAGGAGGAAGAAGTAAGACAAACCACAGTTGCGGGGTGGGGCTCTAGGCGTGGCACGAGGCGGCACTGCGGTTTCCGGCGTGCCACTAAAAGCTGTGACGTGTCCCTGGTGGGGTGGCGGGGGAGGGCGCTGGAGGCGAGGGAATTACCAGGTGGCAGCAGTTTGGGTCGTGATGTCAGGCCCTTATGTGTTTCTCCCCCTTTCTCCTCTTTCGCCTTGTTTTCCTGGTCTCTTCTTCCTCCCTTGCTTCTATTTTCTCTTACATTGTCCTTGTCTTCCTCTCTTCCTTGCTTTCTGGTTTCCTTTCCTGTTGTTTCATTCTCTAGTTACTATTCATCTCTTCCCTTCTCACTCACCCTTTCCTCCTCCTCCTCCTCCTCCTCCTCCTCCTCCTCCTCCTCCTCCTCCTCCTTTTTTGCATTTTTCCCTTTACAAACTCTGGTCTTTTTTCTTTTCCTTCCTTTCCTGCCTTGGTGTTTGGCACTTCGATCGTTATCCCTCCCCTGTATTTCCTCCCTCCGCCGCCCTCCTTACCCCTCATCCCTTACCGGTGCCCGCCACTCGCCGCTCCGCCAGCACCTTTGACACTCGGTGATACAGGAGCCGCAAGACGCTTACTCCCACTATTAGTTCCCTGTGGCAAGCGGTCGTGGGCAGAGATGCGCCTGGGGTGTATTTTGGTCTTTGTTGTGGCCGCATACATGGGCTTATGGGAGGTGAAAGGGGAGACTTAATGGCGGTAGAAATATGTAGGCATGATTACATTGTTGGCGTGGAGATAGCATGTTGACTGGTATTGATGGGGTACAGAGACAGGGAGGATGAGCGCTAGGCTGGCAAGGCAGGCGGCACTCGCATGAGGCACCTTGGCACGAGTTGCTGGCACTGCACCCAGATGCCACGGGCGCGCCGCACTGGCCGCTGCCTCCTCACCTGTCTGCGCCGTTAGCCTGCCACAGTCTGCTGCTGCGTGCATGATCGTGATAATTACATAGTCACCCCTCGCCGGAATGATTTCGGTGTATTTTAGGAAGGTGGGGACCTAGTTCGTGCGCCAGCCTGCGGCCAAGCCGCCGCCGCCTGGCCTGGGCACACAATTAGCCACATTGGTAGCCTTGGTGGTGTACCCTTCCCGCCCGCCGCAGCAACACGATGAGGCGCCGCCCGCTGCTTCACACCCAATGTCTGTTGTTACCTGACCGGCGTCAGGTCCCGAGTCTTGCCTCACATTGTACTAGCTGCTTTCACTGTGCTGCTGCACCTCGAGGCTGTGCCACGAATGCACTTACTCTATTTTGCTCCTCTGCTTCCAGTGCCTTCCAGACAGCGCCTCGCCACTCCTCGCGCCAGGCCGGTACTTGGGCTGTTCTTCGAGTGCGCTTTGCCAAGTCTCGGGTGTTTCTTTGCGGGAGGGAATGGTGGCCGGTACTGGCAGTCACATCATCTACTATTTCTGTTTCTGGGGAAGACCAGTGACGGCTCGCGTTTCCCCATTTTTAGATTGTTCGTAATAGCAGAGTGTGCGAGGTAGCATCGTTTGTATTGGTAATGGTTCGCTGAGTTACGAGTTTGTTGTGACGCGGAGAGAGAAAGAGGCTGCAGGCTGCGCCCTGGAGGAAAAAAACAAGCGCACCAATTGCATCACTCGTGTGTTGCGTAAGGCGTCCACGTAGGTCGCGTGATTCCTGGCACTGAGGGCGGCGCAGTGGCCGAGGTGGGAGGGCCGCGCCACCCTAAGTATTGTGCGCGTCCCTGTCGCTGCCACGCTTACATCTGCATCCATTGCCTCACCCACTCAGATTGTCCACGTTAAGGATATGACTACCACGCCGCCGCCACCAACATCACCCCAGCTGTGGCGCCCTTAATAAGCGTGGGACACAGATCGAGAATTGTAATTGTAGGTTAAATGTAATTATATATTCAAGGCGTGCACCAATCACAAAGCAGAGTATTTGTGGCGGTGTCGTGCCCGTCCTCCCTGCTTGGGGGTCCCGGCGAGGCGGTTGCTGAGGTCAGCCAGCGGTCAGCCGAGGCGGTCTGGGGAGAAAGGTCACCGTGGGGTGGGAGGGGAGGTGTTTGGTCACGCAAGCGTTGGCATCAAATGGATAATGGCTGTGAGCGCATCAACACCACCCACACCCACGCCCTGCACACACACACCCACACCCGCGCCCTGGGGGTCATCTTCTCAGGACAGTCCCAGCTGCAGCCCGGCGATCCGAAGGGCACGGGCAATGAACACTTCTAGCTGCTCATGACATGAGTAATGCCGCCTGTCTGTGAGGTCTGACGTGCAGTGAGCAGCAGCTCGGGTCGTGACCAGCGTGGCGCCTCGTGTTGACACAGTGGGCAGGGTGGCGGCCCTGCCTCTCACCTGTAGCTACAGTTGCTGCTTTGCTCTCCACTCTTCCCGGTGGACGAGTCTCGCCCTAGATGGTTCGTCAGGGCTCCTGTGTCAACAACCGACGCTGTGTTGACCGAGAGGCTGAGTAGCAAGGCTTTCCTGAGGGTCTGCCCCGCCCAGCACCAGCCCGAGGAATGCAGCGAAGGTTATGTTACTGGCAATTTAAACACAAGTTATTCCACAGCGGCCCACGTGCAGGCGCGTGCCGGTGTAGTAACTGAACCGTTGACTGTCAGCGTTGTTATCGAAGTGAATGGGGAGGAGGGAGCTGTCATATGAGAGGTCAGCTTGTGTTGATGGTTCTTTTATGTTAAAGAATATATTAAACATGCACTCTCCTAGGCCAGTGAGTCATGCTTTGTGTAAGTGCTGTGGACAACGTGGAGGGAGCGTGGAGATCAGATCCTCGCAGTGCAGAATTTCTAGACAATGGACAATAGGAAGCAGCGGTCATGCAAGTATGTAGGTCCCTCCCTTGGACAGAACCCACCGAGTCGAGTCCCTCTACCCGCTAACACACCTCTCCTCACCCACCTGCCGGGCCCTCGTGACCTATCCATACTCTCCCTAGCCATTAGCCATTAGCGTCTGGAGTCGTTTTACTGTGGAGAGAAATCATGTCTTATATTGAAAGGATTTGGATTATATTTATATTTTTTTTCGATAAGATTGTGTGACGTGATTCCATTGAGGTGTGAGATCTGACAGGGATTAGTGGCGGCCTGCACGACGTCAGGAGCCAGGTGTAAATGGGCGTTGGGGGAGGGGGCATGATAGCAAAACCTGTTGGTGTGAAGCGTGAGAACAGAGAGCTTAGAAGAGTAGAATTAGCGCCCTCAGCAATCTGATATTCACTAAGTTTTATTTAAAAGGAACGTTACCGGTTTGGTGGAAAGAAGAAAGAATAAGTTCACCACTCGTCCCTAGCTAGTGTGTGTGTGTGTGTGTGTGTGTGTGTGTGTGTGTGTGTGTGTGTGTGTGTGTGTGTTTACCACCTCTCCTTACGGGCTACAGTCTACGTTGATTAGATTACCCCTTTTGCCTCCTCCCTCCCTCTTCCCTCATCACTTGCATTGCTTACTCGTGGCGGCGGAAGTGGTGCCCGAGTGGGAGTTGCCGGTAGTGTTGCTGCGAACGACTGTCACTGGCGAGGTCACCTGTATCTGGCTGGTGATTGTGTGTGGACCGGTGTGCGAATAGATTTTCTCTCTCTCTCTCTCTCTCTCTCTCTCTCTCTCTCTCTCTCTCTCTCTCTCTCTCTCTCTCTCTCTCTCTCTCTCTCTCTCTCTCTCTCTCTCTCTAAGACAGTGTACATACCATTTCTTTTCTTACAACTCTTCCAATCAGATATGAACAAGTGTAGACTCTTTCTGTTATGAGAGAAGTTGATTTGTACAACGAGGTCTATAAACCACTTCACTTTTTTTCTGCTTTTTTTTTTCTTCTTGGGGTGTCGCTAATTGCTGCTGTTGTTGGCATTGCTGGTGGTGGCAGTGGTGGTGCTGTCAGTGCTGTTGTAGTTGTTACCACAGCAGTTTCATACGTGTAGCAATTTGGGTTGGACTGACAGAGTTTAAGAGGCGGGATTCGGCTCGTCCGTCACGGCCAGATGCGGATCGTGACCGCCGCCCCGGGTCAGGCGGTGATGCATCGCGTTGTGAACGGGATCGAGAGGCAGAGCAGGTGGTGGAGCCTTTTTGAGAAAGTGTGGAGGTGAGAGGAAGGCTGGCGCGTGGTGCCCCCACTCTGCCCTGCACCACTACGGCTCGAGTATCACCACCCTCAGTCCACCTTGAGCAACACGCGTGTAGTCACATTCCTCAGGGAGGCTCGCCTGTCCACATCATGAACAGAGGGAGGCAGGAGCACCGTGAGAGTATCGCCTGGAGAAAGGAACGGTAATTTTTTTTTTCTTTTTTTTTTCTTTGGTCCATGGTTGGCGAGGGGGAGAGGGCGGCTGAATCGCCCGTTGTTTTGCTGCAGGAATGTGTAGCGTTTACTCAACACAGTTTTTGTGTGCACTCTCTCCGCGCCTGTCGCAGTCATGTAGCTGCTGACAACCTGCGCCCCGCCCCTCTCACGCCCCACAGCGATGTCTTTCAATTCAACTTTTCCTCGTCGCCCAGAGGTGCCGTGGGAAGGGCGTCGAGATGCTGCACATCTCACATCACACATTGCACCTCTGCAGGGTGTAAGTGTGACGCTACAGAATGCACATTGTTTCAACGAGTAACTCTTTAAAGAGCTTAGTACTTGTATACGCCTCTCAAGTGAGCCATTCAGTCAGTCTGGCATTTAAGATTTCATTCATCTTCCACTCATCTTCTGCCTTTTGAAACACCAGGGGAGGGGGGAGAGGAGTAAGGGGGAGGGGTGACTGCCAGCCCCTCAGCCCCTTAGCCAGGGCGCCAAACGAACCCGTCCCGGCGGCTCCCTGGCCCTCGGCGCCTCCCATGCCTGTGCACTTTCACTATAGGACCTTTATTACGTCACGCTCAGATGCCCGATAAAAACTAGCCCACCGCTGCCGGATGGTCGTAAAGGTTGACTTACACCTGTTGTGCCGCCGCGTGAGAACCTGTGTTGCGGCGGTGATCCCGAGGCCGCCTCCAGGCTGGCCGTGCCCCGTGGGACTTGACTCTTAACCCTGGCCACACTGCTATTTAATGTGTGTGTGTGTGTGTGCTTGTGTGTAGTTTTAATTCTAATATTTCACTGTTTCCTTTGTGTTGCTGCAGCCAAAACACACACCCGTGAAACATTCCGTCAGGCAGGGCAGGGATGTGAGTGATGGTGGCGGTGGTGGTGGTGGGTGAAGAAGAGAAGGCTGTGGGGAAGTCGGCCAGACCTCAGTGCTGACTAACCGCTCCCTCCGCCACTGCGTGAAGGAGACGCCAGCTTAACGTGGGGAAACGAAGCATCAAAAGAACTCTCAATGTAGAAGAACGGTCATGCAGGACGCCTTCTGTAGGTAAAGCAAGGGATGGAGAGGGAGAAGGAGAAAGATGGTGTACAGTTAGCGTCTCTCTCAAGCAAGGCAGATGTGCGGTAAGGGCGGCAGATGTGTGTAAATCAGTGTGGTCATGCAGTGGGCGGCGAGGGGAGGGCTCTTAAGGGTGGGGAGATGGGCTTAGCCGGACACGCCTCATTAAGTTTGCTGATGAAGACGGAGCAAGGCAGTGTCCCATGGTGCCGCGAGTCTAGACGCCAGAGGTTGAGGTTGTCATTTCGCTTCCAGGAAAACTAATCCTCTGAGATATTGCGGTAAGCCACAGGGGGAGATGGCGGGGAAGTGGACGGCGCTGGCTACGGTGACGAAGATAAATGGAATAAGAATAAATTGGATTTGTAAAAGATGAGTTCCATGTTGATAAATCGAATTTTTTCCCAGTGTAGGGGAGGATGTTGAGTGCAGGCGTTTAATAGCTTGATAAATCTTCACTTAGTCTCATCGCAATAAGGGTGATAATGTGATAGAACGCTTGCATTCCTTCATGTAACTTTAATCATTAGCTTCATTACTAAAACTGTTAATAATGTGATTTTGAAACATGTTAGGGAAAAAAGAGGAGGAAACGATTGTCCTGTTGATGGAAATGGAGTAAATAACAGGTGGTGAGTTTCCGTGGCGTGGACTGAGTGATTAGCATGAGAGGAGAGAGGGAGAGTGGGAAGGGAAGGAAGGGAGAGGAGAGAGGGAGAGAGTAGGAAGGGAAGGAGGCAAGACTTGAGCGGACCATACTGGGAGCAGCGAGCCAAGGGTTGGAATTAAAGAGCTGAAGACTGAGGAGATCGTCACTACCTTCACAATTAACACAACGAACCTCCCTTTGTCTCCTCCACCATTACTATCACCACCACGACTACCACCACCACCACCGCTGCTCTCTTTGTGTTGGAGTCACCTTGCTATCTATGGGCGGCCTTCGCTATGCTCCCTCATTATGCTAACGAAGGAAACTCAACCTTCTTCCCAGCTAGCCGCTCGACCTCCCCTCCCGCCCCTCAACACCTGATCGACCGCTGCTCTTCATTCTCCCGTCGACCTCCCCCGCCATAGCTTTCTCCCCCGACCGCATAGCAAGCCTCCCGACGCGCCTTCCACACCACTACAACACACCCTTCACGCCCTCCGCGCCTCCTTCGGTTATCTGATACGGTTCTCTCCCCTGCCATGCGTGTGAGTGTAGGGAGATTGAAATTTTATACAGGTGCGGAAGGAAATTGATGGATTAACGTGGTGTAATGACAAGAGATGCAGATGTTTGGCTTTGTGACTGCAGGAAATGACTAGCTGGCGGATTGTGTTCAGAGGGAAGGTGAGAACCGACTATAGAGTTTCTATAGGAACGTTTTCAGAGGGGCAGGAAGTGCTTGGTGAGTGTATTGGGCTGGTGCAGTGAGCGGCGAGGCTGGAGAGGCACCGCGCACATCTCCAAGGGGACGTCGGTAAACTCCGAGGGTCCCTGTGACGCGCCTTGGGAACACCATATACGGAGGAGGTGATGGAGGAGGCGGACGTCACACTAAGGGCGCCACCTTCCCCCAGACGCCGACCTCTCAGACGCCACTTGTCCGGCGACTCCTCGACCGCATCAAGACTCCCTCGGAGGGTGATAACTCCTGTTGTTGGCTGCAGAAGGGGCGTGAGGCGCTATCAAGCCCCTCGATGCAGGAATAGGAAGAGACGCGTCGCGCACTCTGCAATTTTGGCCTCATGATTTATGAATGTTGTTTACTTTAGGATGGTCACTAAATACACTTGATGTAGTGGATGTGTTTAGGTGAAGTGGCGGGGACTAAGAGGCGCCCTCAGGTCCAAAGGTCAGGGAGCAGCGAGTAACAGAAGCCCCGAGCAACGCGAGAAAACCAGAAAAATGGTGTTGAGATTACATTGTTGAGCCGCGTCTTGGCTACTGTTACCCGCCGCGCGGCAAGGCAGGGGCGGCGGAGAGGGAGAAAATGAAGAGGAGGAGGAGGAGGAGGAGAGTGGTTTAGTCTTAGCAGTTTTAGGGCTAGAGAAATCTGAGAGAGAGATAAATGAGGAGGGACGCTAAGATGTAACGAGATGACAGGGAGAGACGGAGTACTAAGTGGCAGCAAGAAGAGATGACTCCAGAGTGACACTGAGGAGTGGCACTCGAAGCGGCGCGTTTGATAGAAGGGGAGTGGAATTACTACTTAGACGAGACCACAGGCAGGGCGTGAGGGCGGCGTGATGCGGGGCAGTGACTGGCGGGCAGGAGGGAAGGGACAAGGGTGGCGGAGTGGGCGGCGACAAGACTCGGCGTGCCCGTGGCATCTCCTCCACCACGATTTATTTTCTTCACTCTATCATTTTTCTTTGCTCTACGTGTGTATGTGTGTGCGTGTGCGTGAGTGTGTACGTGTGGAGTCAAAACAAGCGTAAGGGATCCGTTTGAAGTGTGCGCCATTACGAGTGGCGTGAGTGGCGTGTGTTTGTGTGTGATGTGAGCGTGCGAGTGGAGCGTGCAGGCGCCCTCCAGCTTCCCTCTATGGCGTGCCTGCCGTTCTGGCCCCGTGTTGTGGCTACAGAGACACCCGGAGACATCCCGCGATGGCTAGGTGTGGTGGCCGCGGCGCAGGGCTGATGTGGGGGCTGCGATGGGAGGGCTGAAGAGCTGTAGGAGGGTAGTGTGCCGGGGAGCAGGGGTAGGGAAGGAGGGAGCCGGCCAGCCAGCGAGCCAGCGAGCATGTGTAGTCTTTTGTGGTTGAGTGATTCACCCTCTCCGACTGACCCTCACAACAGCGTCCTCTGAGGGGCGTTGCTGCTCTCGAGCCGCGGTGACTCATGCAGTGGCGGGGCGGGGCGGAGCGGGGCGGGGCGCGCAGCCGACAGGTGGATGGAGACAGGTAAAAGGAGATTAATTTAGCGGGTTAATGTTGTTGTTTTCTGAGTAAAGTCAAGCGAAGTGCAGGTGGGGAAAGTTGTTCGTCAGGCATGAAGAAACTCGGTTCATGCTCCTGGAGGCGAGACGCAATGCTGGGCGGTGCTTGGTTCAAGTATGGAACACGTGGCGACGAGAGAGTGAAGGAAGGAATGACCATAACAAAGCCATCTCCGTATTACACTATCGCTGCGAGGCTTGTGTGAGGCGCTCGCTGTTCGTGGCGGGTGTTTACCTGCGACTGGCGGCCGAGAGGTTCACACAGTGGACTCGTTTACTGGACACTGAGCCAGACGGAGCTCCTCTGGTGAGCCAACATCCGGCTGACAAACGAGAGGTTCCTGCAAGCTTGTGTTGGTTTGGGCAATGGCGTGGCGGGCAGCGGCTCGTGGTGGACGAATGAGATGCAGATAAGAATGGATTTGATGCATGCAGTGTGTGTGTTGTGCTAAGGAAACTTGCCAAGATGAAATATCATATATCAGTTTCAGGCGCGAGGCACTTCATAACTATCATAGCACAGAGTATGTCTGGGTTTGTTTGTAAACGAGATAACCAGATTTTGTTGTGGTGGTAGAGCCTGCTGGGAGGGCTGGAGGTGGTTGGTGGTCTAGGGGTGGGCTGGGAGGGGGGGAGAAGCTGAGAGGTGACCCGCGGGGCGTGTGCTTGTGTGGCGGTGGTCGAGGGTGCCCGAATATGGTAGGTGGAGCCACACGGGTCGGTCAGCAGGCCGCCCTGGCAGCCCCCGACGCGCCCGCTGGCTCCTCCTCCTCCTCCTCGTGCTCTCCTTCCAGCCTCGCCGCCTCTCCCTCCCCATCTCATCACAGCACTCCTCACCTTCGTCAAGCAAATCATCACCATTGGGCTTATTTGCCTCTCGCTTCCATCCTCCTCACATCCAATTTTCCTATTCACATACACAATCTCTCTCTCTCTCTCTCTCTCTCTCTCTCTCTCTCTCTCTCTCTCTCTCTCTCTCTCTCTCTCTCTCTCTCTCTCTCTCTCTCTCTCTCTCACTCCCAAGTGTAGTATTTACTCACTCCCAACCCGCATCTCGTCCCTCCGCGGCGCCTCTGCTCCCTTGTGTCGGTCAGTTGTAGGCGACGACCACCCGAGGAATGCTGTGGAATACTAACTCACCCCCGTGCCCTCCGCCAGCCTTCCTGCCGCGGCCATAGCGAACCAGCCAGTGCCTCTTTCCCTCCGCTAATGGGATCAGAGGTCAGTCAGGTTATGGCGGCGGTTCTTCGTCCAAACCAAACGCCAGAACAACCTCTTTCGGCCTCTCGACTCGAAGGTTATGTGGTGAAATAGACGCTGCAATATATTCAAGGGATTTCCTTTGAGAGAGAGAGAGAGAGAGGGAGAGGGTTGGGTGGGGTATCCAGTCACCACGTACGTATCAAGTATGTCCGGAATTTTGTAATGTGAAAGTATTAATAGTCACATGTCTTAATTTGTCCTTGATGAAGTAGTTAGGTTACTCGGAAAGGCTCGGGAGGGACTGAATGAGTGGGCGGGTAATGAAAGGGTGTTGTAGGGGAATGGGAGGGTACGGGGATGGTCTACGTATTGAAGCTGGCATGTGTGGGGGGGAAGGAAGTGATAGTAAAATAATGCAAAGTTGATAGAAAACGAAGCTAGTCTTGTGATGTAACTGCCATTTCACGTGATATTCTGCTATGGTAAATCTGTCAGAATGTCTACTTATCCATTGAGCTGTCCATCTATGCAGTTTGTTAGAGGGGGACGCGAAGACAGGAAGCGAAACAAAAGGTAGACGCGAAGGAAGGCGGAAACCTTCTCGTACATGTACATGGTAAGACACTGAGACGAGGATAAATCTCTCTTCCTCCCATTCTTCGCGGACAGCCTTTCATCCAGTATTCCCGCCCGCCCTCTCTTGCCTCTCACGCCGTTTTTATTCAGGCCGCCATTGTTTGTTTGTTCCTTACGTCCTCTCATCATCCACATCTCTATCATCATCTTCCTCCTTCCCGTTCTTTCGTTATCATCTTTTATCTCCTTACCTCCCTTTCCTTGTCTCCGCCTCGGTCACAGAACGAAATATAAGTTAAAAAGTGATAATACATATGATTTAACTGAGTGTAATTTAATATGAAGTCTCTATTGTGTTCGTATTTTTTGTCCTCCCTTGAGTTTGTGATGTCAGTGTGATGACTTGCCTGAGTGCGGGAGTGGCCAGGCTCACATTTTTACGCAGTTTACAAGATGAGGTGAAGGCTTTGTATGACCTGTGATTAGGGAGGGGAGCAGGAGGAGGAGGAGGAGGAGGAAAGAGATGGGCGGGGAAGAGCAGGAAAGGGAGGGACGGGCCTTGTGGAAGAGGTCATGAGTTGTCAAGGTTAGGTGGTGGTGGTGGTGGTGGTGGTGGTGGTGGTGGTGGTGCGGCGCTGGCTGGAATCGTGGGAGATGTATTGTGGTGGTGTGTGTGTGTGTGTGTGTGTGTGTGTGTGTGTGTGTACTGGAAGAGGAAGTGCTACAGCTGACATCCTTTCGAGTACTCCCCCCCCGCCCCCCAGTATTCACCACCATCACCACCACCTGTTGCCTCATCATCACACAGCATACCTGAAGCTACACACACACACACACACACACACACACACACACACAGACGAAAAAAAATATTATTAACCACTAAAAAAAATAATAATAAAAAATAAGAATAAACTTCTGAAGCACCTGCAAATATTTGACTCAGCAATACATAAGCAAAGCCCGGATGACGGTCACTGAACTGGGAAGAAGGTGGAGAAGTGGAGGAGGGAGAGGAAGGCATGTGGAGGAGGAGATGGCGGTGGTGGTGGTGGTGGTGGTGGTGATGGTGATGCTGGAAATTTCCCGGATATACATACAACACAATTAAATCTGTGACCCGTCTCTGTATGTGTGTGAAGTGTGACATGTGAGGCTGTGGTGTGTTGCATGCGAGTGTTGCGTGCGTTGGGTGTGTGTTGCGTGCTTGTGAATGACTGCGTGTGGGATTGG
Source organism: Scylla paramamosain (assembly GCF_035594125.1). Classification (NCBI taxonomy): domain Eukaryota; kingdom Metazoa; phylum Arthropoda; class Malacostraca; order Decapoda; family Portunidae; genus Scylla; species Scylla paramamosain. Next base: position 8,813,914 of record NC_087167.1, on the reverse strand, counting down.
GTGGTGAGGAAATTTGCCTGAGCGCGGCTGATGTACTTGGCCCTGTTAGCGTGCGTGGGAACAGAAGGAGCAGTTTATTGTGTTTATGGAGTATGAAGGAAGAGGAAGAGTTGAGTGACTGGGGAGATGGGAGTAAAGGAGGGTGGCCAGGAGGAAGTGAGGAAACAGGTGGTGCTGAAGGAGGAGGACGAGGAGTTGGAGGAGAAGGAAAATGTAGATTAGAGGATAATGAAAAAAAAGTAGGAGAAAAATGTGAAGTAAATGATGGATAGAAGAATGATGAGGAAGAAATAAAGAGAATTAAGAAGCAGAGAATAAAAAAATAATTAACAGAGAGGAGAATGAAAATAAGGAGCTGGTTATGGTGGTGATTTAGAAAGAGGAAGAGATGATGATGAAAAAAAGGTAGAGAATTAGGAAGAGTTGAAGGTGAGGATAGAGGAAAAGAGGAGGCGGTGTATGTGAAGAATTTGGAGAATGAGTAATGAAAGAAGAGGTGGAGGAAATGAAGAAAAAGGCGAACGAGGAAGAGATGGAAGAGGTGGAGAAGGCAGTAGATAAGAGGAGAAGATGGAGGTTCGTGGTGGTGGTGATGGAGGAGGAAGAGGAACATGTGAGGTGCCCTTGCCCCAGGGAGGGGACGACCCACTCTGTCTGGCTGCTCTCATAATCCAGGCCCAGCCACCACCACCACCACCACCACCATCACCACCACCACCACAACCACCACCACCACCATCACCACCACCACCACAACCACCACCACCACATAGTCTCGCTCAATATAACCTTTTTAATGAGTTTTTTTTTTTTTTTTTTTTTTTTTTTTACTCCCACTTGTCAAATAATGTCCCAGTATTATTTGTTGCTTCCTCCCTTCCATCCTCCCCACCCACAAGCCAAGCCATGCCGCGCCCCTCCTCGCCAGTCCTCCCCGTGTCCGCAGCGCAGGAGAATGAGCAATTAGTCAGTGAATCACCCAGTCGTGTATTAGCATAAGACACGAAAAGGCGATTAGAGAGACTAACGCTTATTCCTCACATTACCTGGAGGGTGTGCGTGTGCTCGTGTGTGGGGGGTGGATGTGGGGGGAGGGGGCATGTCAAATACTCTACGTCACCAGTCGTGGCGCTGATTAAAAGATGACAGGTTAGCAGTAGCCGTCAGTACCGGGTTGCAGGTAACGGTGCTGCCTGCAAACCCTCGGGCTCCCGTTGGCCTGAGCCGAGTGGACAGCTGACACCCGCCCATCTCACCTCCCCCCCTAACCTAACCTAACCTAACCTCCCCCCTAACCTAACCTGACCTTTCCATCCACCCAACTAATCCAGGGCTGGTCAGTAAGCAAATACCAGAGGAAAATCCGCATGTGTGAGGAGGCTAACCATGTCATCGCTGTTTTCTGTGTGGGGCGGGACACAAGGAAGGTGAACGATTCGCTATATATCCTTGGCTGTGATACGGATGTCAGCACTGAGGCTATGCACCATTCACAGTATTCTTGCTCATTATTCCTCCTCCTCCTCCTCCTCCTCCTCCCCCTTATCCTTCTCTTCCAGTTTCCTTATCCCCCTCTTTCATCATTATTTCTTTTAATCGTATACAAAACAGTTTTATCGTCATCATCATCATCATCATCATCATCATCATCATCATCATCATCATCATCATCATCATCATTCCTCCTCCTCCTCCTCCCAGGCCTTCTTCAGGAGTCAAGTTCCTTAGTTAATCTCTGACAAGTCCTGCATGCAAACATTTCATTAGTGTTATCTCTTCTCTTTATGTCCGAGTGTCCTCTGTGCATTGTACTGTGGGTGATGCGCGTCTTAAATCGTGATCTGCACCTTTCAACTTTTATTTATTTATTTATTTATTTTTACTATGTCACTTCATTTAGTATTTGAGTCTGGGGTTGCGTCTGTGGAGTGTGTTCCTTCGTGTGTGTGTGTGTGTGTGTGTGTGTGTGTGTGTGTGTGTGTGTGTGTGTGTGTGTGTGTGTGCGTGCGTGTGTTTCCTTGCAGCTGGGCGTCAAGTGTGCAGTGGAGGTGCTGGCGGGGTCATGACGTGGTGTTTACATATCATAATTTCGCCATATATAGAAACACTGAGCTAGGCAACCCTCCTCTCTTCTCTCCTTCCCTCCAGCACGGCCTCCAATACTTCAATTTTCAACCCTCACTTTAAAATTATTTCCTCAACCTTCTCTAGCCCAATGCCGGTTATTACTTTCCTCTCATTTCCACGCAAATCCTTCCTTTTTCCATTTATCGCGCCCTGCCTGCCGTCCTCCTTCCTTCCTTGATTGCAGCGCTCGTAAACACCGGCCAAGGTTGCTTACGTTTGTCTTAGAACCATAATTCTGAAACCCTTCTGTCTACGCCTCCACTACATTCAAAAGGCTGTAGTTGAAGTTGGGTTTTTAAGACCGTTTTTACGTTTCTAGTGACAGATTAACAATTTTTCCACGTTATTAACTGGGGAAGCACTTGTGAGAACCCTGCAAATCACCTATTTGGCCTTGGAAGATAGAGAGTGAGCGAGCAAAGTGGTTCTGAATTCTGACCTTACTGGGGGCATTGCTCGGCCTGATCTGCTTCCCGTCCGGCCGGCAAGAGTGGTGCAGGAATATTGATGCTGCAGTGTTGTGAAGGAGGATCCGATAGCAGTGATGGACAAATGCAGGGCCGAGGGCAAGCTTTTATACGTCCGGGGTGGAGGAATGTGAGACTTGCTTTTTTCCTGTGATATTGAGATTGCGAGGGTGGTGGTGGTGGTGGACGTCTCGAGAGTGGAGCTTCTACCATTTGTCTTGTGTGTAAAGGAGTCTGTGTGTTTGTGTGTGTGTTTCCTTGTGCAGGAATGGCTGTGTTGATAATGTGAGGTGAACGAAAATGTATACTGTGAGATTTTCCACCCCGTCTATATTATACGTTCAAAACCCCCACGAAAGTCGTTCCTGCTTGTCATATTAAGTCACGTTAGCTTAGATCAGGAGTGGAAGGGTTTATTTGGGGTGGAATCTTCATTAACGAATATTTGCTGGTGGAATTTGCGTGGAGGTGGACGAGTGTGTTGTATAGTGAGGGAAAGGTAAGGTGATTGTGTGTGTGTGTGTTAGAGGAGGGAAGGATGCGAGTGAAGGTACAGTGAAGGTTGTGAATGACATAATGAGGAAGGCAGGATGCGTGTGGGAAGGAGTGATGGGAGAGATGAGGGGGCAAGGGATGTATTATGCCTGGTTAGATGATTAATGTGGTGTCAAGTGGGTCTTGTTTCATTACCCTCTTCACTTCGTCTTCCATAAGCAGTCTCCTCTCCCTCGCACTTCATCTCCGTCCTCCTGCTGACCTTTGCCTTCTTCCTATCGTTTTTCCAAGTTTTTTTCTTTTTTCTGCTAAGTATCTTCTTAGTTTTGCTTACTGTTTGTCTCCACTGCCGCACTGTCTATTATATATACAGTATATATTTTTTTTTATTTTTCATCTTCCCTTTGCCTTTTCTTCCCTTTCATTCTTTTTTCGTAGCCTTTTTTTTTTGTCCCTTTGTGTTTTTCTGCTTATTATTTCCTTATTTCTGGTTGCTGCTTGTCTCCATCTTCGCTTCGTCTATTATAACCTTTTTTTTTTATTCTTACCTTCCCTTCCCTTTTCTTCCTTTTCATTCTTATTTTCGTAGCTTTTCTTTTTTCATCCCTTTTTATTTTGATTCTGCCGCTCTCTGTCATCTTCCTATTATCTTTACTTCTTAAAAACCCCTCCCTTCTCTTCCCTTCCCCTTCTCCTTCCTTCCCGTCCCTTCTTGCCAGCAGTCACCTTTTTTTTCGTGTGACATTCCCACCTGTTCCTCGCTCCTCTCCCTTACAACTCCTGTCTCATCCGTCTTCTCACCTGTCTTGGCACCTTATCAGTCGCTTCTTTGATCGTGAGAATTTCAGTAACACCTCGACGCCTCTGAGCCTCCAGGTGTTCGTCGGCCTCAAGACCTCCTCTCTGTAGGCATCTCCCTCCCTCTCTCCATCCCTCACATTCGCACCTACCCTCGTCGCGAACACAAACAAACCAATATATTTATCACTGTAAATATAACTGCCTCGAGTGCCGCGATAATAAAGGTTGAAAAGGACTCTCATTCAGTACACTGGAGGCTTAAATTTATCGCCTTGTTCTGGTAGATAATTGTGTGTGTGTGTGTGTGTGTGTGTGTGTGTGTGTGTGTGTGTGTGTGTGTGTGTGTTTGTAGTGATACGCATGCTGCTCGAGTCTTCCTCCCTCCGTGTGTGCCGGCGAGGGTGGAAGGGGATTATTTCTCCCGCTGAACTGCTTCATTGTTGTTGCGTTTGATGAAGGTGAAAAGAAAATTACACAGCAGTGGGAGGTGTGGGGAAGGGTGATCTCACTGCCGGCGCTGGGAAGGTAAGGTAAGGCTGGATTCTCCTTCACTGCCTCCCTGACTTTGCGTCTTACGAAGGTGTTGTTTGCTACGTGTTCTCTCCTCTCTGTCTGGAGTCCTCGGGGGCTTACATCTGTGGACTAGTTGCTATACATAGAGCTCCGCCTCATCATCGCAGCGTGGGGTTCTGGGGCGGCGGAAGGATAAACACGAGGTGGGAAAGGTCAGGGGTTGAGACGTGCCATATAGCAAGCAGGTGAGGTCAGGTTACGGGAAGGTGTGCAGCTGTGACTATTATTGTTTTTTGTTATATACTCTATTCTTCATTTAGTTGTCATGGTAACGATGCCATAAGTTCTTAATTTGACTACAGTGGCTCTTCAAGGATAATAAATTGGTCTGATGGGAGGCTGAAGTACAATTTGCAGGCAACACTGATGGCAAAGGAAGTAACGGAGCAGAACAGGTCTTGTCGTATTTATAGCTTAGTTTTCGCTCAGTATTACCGTGTGGCGTCACTCATATGAAGAAGCTAACTTGGTACGGTTATTGGTAGTCATCACGTCAAGGGGAGGAAGGGGGGGCGAATGAGCGGGTGGTGGTTAGCGAATAAGATTGTCTGTGCAGGCATGTTGGGTGTGGCATGTAGGGAGAAAAATTGTTAATGTTATACTTTCATTCATAACAGTCTGGGATTCAATTGTAATGCTACTGATGCTACTGGTTAGTTAAAGGGCAGGTGGCTGGATACCATTATTAATACAGGTAAGCTAGATGTGACAGGAAAGAGAGAGAGAAAGAAAATAAAATAAAAGAGCGATGTTACTGTTATATCTTCGTTCATAATAGTCTTGGCTGTAGTTCTAATGTTATCGGTACGAGCAGACTGGTGAGGGAATGTCATTAATTTTCCAGGTATGTTGGGAATGACAGGTGAGAAAAAGATGATGTTACTGTTATGACTTCATTCAAAATAGTCCTTGTTTTTAGTGGACATCGAAGGCCACATGTTAGTTAAAAGACAGGTGAGGGAATGTCATTAGTCGCATTGCTAGTATGTTGGGAATGATAGGTGGGAAAAAAGCAGTTGTTATTGCTATATCTTCAATGAAAATAGTTCAGGTTAGCGATGCCACCTGTTAGTTAAAAGACAGGTGACCGAAAATCATTAGTATGGTTTGACAGGTAAAAAAAAAAAAAAAACATAAACAGAAAAGAAACTTAGTAATACCTTCATTGAAAAATAGTTCATGTTAGCGATACCACCTGTTAGTTAAAGGGCGCTGACCGGATGTGATTAGTAGTGTAGGTATGTTGGGAGTGGAGGGTGCAGGGGGTTTAGTTCCGTGTAGTTAGTCAGCCATCGATATGAAGCCTTGTCGCTGGCGGAGGAAAGGTCGCAGAGGGGGCTGACTCACACACACTCTGGTTCCTCAAGTATCTGACACGTTCATTCTTATTTGCCGGAGCTAAAGTTGACCGGTGGATAAGTTATCAGAGTGCGTGACGTAAGAAAGATGTCTCACCACTCAGACTCTCTTTCTCTCTCTCTTTCTCTCAATGAAAAAGATACAGTGCTTAAATGTTTGAAATTAAAATACACATAACTGTCCACTTTATCATCCGTAAGAAAATAAAAGAAAACTCGTTGACTTTGCATTAGAAAAGAAAAGGTGATTAAGACATGAACGTGTTTGATAACGGACGAGGAAGAAAGAAAGGAAAATAAATCCATAAATAGCCATCGCTCAGTGCAAGGAAGAGGGAAGAGGTTTAATATTAACGCCGCGACTTGCAGGGTATTTTTTTCCTCGTGTTGTGTGTCATGGCGCGGGGGACACTGACCTGTGTGTGTGTGTGTGTGTGTGTGTGTGTCCGTGGTCTGTTATTTCCTCCTCATATTTCTCTCTCTCTCTCTCTCTCTCTCTCTCTCTCTCTCTCTCTCTCTCTCCTCTCTCTCTCTCTCTCTCTCTCTCTCTCTCTCTCTCTCTCTCTCTCTCTCTCTCTCTCTCTAGTGTGCTTAGTTTTAACACAGCCTCTCACAAGTGTCAGGTATGCTGTTGCTTGTCCTTCCTTTGTGTTTCTTTGTTCTTCTCCCTGAGCACCACCACCAGAGAGGGAATGGGAGGCGGGGGGGAGGGAATGTTATTATGAAACTGGGTCACTGAACTGTTTTTTTTTTTCCTGTTTATTAAGGTAATGTTATAATTTGTTAATTACTTCAACACCTGTACGTCTCTCTCTCTCTCGCTCTCGCTCTCGCTGTGTGTGTTGTGTGTGTGTGTGTGTGTGTAGATGGGTGGCTGGGTGTGTGGGTGTCTAACGGGCCAGAATGAAGGGTATGTTGATGAGTTTCTTAAAGGTACCGATGCGTGACTCGATTAGCGTGTAGACAGGTGTGCTAGTTTTGTTCCCCTCCCTCGAGTAACCCACACTGGCGCGCCTTGGGAGTTGGTGCGGTTGTTGTACTGTAAGAAGAGATTAGGATCGCATAGGACTCGTAGGGAAGGGAAGAGAAGGGAAGGGGAGGAGAATAGAAAAGGTTTGCCGTCTATATGTAAGGTGCACCGAGTGGCGTATTTCATTTAGTAAAGTGTAATGTTGGGATTTTAAACCTTTCACTGCAAGACGAGTTTTTTTTTTTTTTTCATAACCACCTACAACTTCCCGGACACGTTATTATTATTTATCTATTTATTTATTTATTTATTTGTTTTTACTGTTATAATTTAAATAGTTGTGTAGTCCAGAAAAAAAAGTAACATATTCTCTTCCTTTCTATCTCTCCATACCTAACCGCTTTTCTTTTCTTATTTACAGCGCTTTTAAAATGATTCTAGTAAAGAGTTTAAATCTATGTAACGTAACATGTTAGATTCCACTATTGCTCCACGAACCACAAAATAAAACTTTCACAATATCCTGGCGCCATGAAATCCTATCATAAAATTCACACACACACAAAAAATATATATAAATAAATCCTTATACAGACTATCACCTGCAATTATATAGGCTTCAGGTACAGCAGGTAAGCCACTGATGGGTTGAAGAGGCAGTACACAGGTGAGGTGTAAACATCGGTGAGTGTAGGTCAGTGTAGGGCTCCTCATGTGAAGCCGCGGGGATTAAGCTCTGCCTTTTTATCGACTTGGTATGTAATGAGAAAATTTGAGCCATCGATCACAAATTGGGAGTGTGATAAGGGGAAGGTCAAGGGGTGAGTTACCTGTCCGTGATAGCGACGGCAAGGGAAAGATGAGGTAACTTAAAACTCACGCCTGATAGAGAGAGTGCGAGACTGATTACAGGTGACAGGTGAAAGGTGCCCCCGTGTAGCCAGGCTGGGTGGCGTTCCTCGTTACATATGAGGGAAGGCAGAAGTGAAAGAAGGCTTGAGAAAACCAGGCAAGATGTACACGCGTAACATTTTCATTACGCAACACAGTAGTACTAAGATTATTGTTAACATTTAGCAACGTCAGAACAACAGCCGCGCCTTTCAAGATTTGCACGTCTTTTGTGTTGTTATCTGCTGCACAGCATCTCGGTACTTTCCCCGCGCGGGCGTCTTCCTGCAGGTATGCGGATGTAGTACTCACTGGACAGAACGTGCTGGCAGGAACGTACACAGAGAATCCGAGAGAAGAGGAGAGGAGAGTGAAAGCCTGACAAGTTACACAGTGCAAGAACGGCGTTATGAGAGGAGAGACGGGAGAGTGGGAGAGGAAGGGGTACGAGGAGACAGGAAGGAGGAGGAGGAGGAGGAGGAACCAGCAGGAGGGCTTCCCAGCTGACCCGCGACGAGGGCAGCGCACGGCCAGGTCCCCCTCGCGTCCGGGGTCACACTGCCGTTGCTCCCGCCCCGCTGTGGTGGTCCTCTTTTGGGCGTCGAGTGTGTTTGTATATCGGCGCCAGATTGGTGTCGTGGAGAAGCCTGACCGCTAGGGGGCTATTGTGTTCGCGTGTTGCTGCGGGCGGGGGCTGCTCGCTGTTTGTGTTAGGTGAGCTGATGCACCGGGCGGTGGAGGCTGGAGGGAAGAGGCTAGAGAGAGAGAGAGAGAGAGAGAGAGAGAGAGAGAGAGAGAGAGAGAGAGAGAGAGAGAGAGAGGACGTACATCCCTAGCTCCGTCTTTGTTGTGAGCCGGTATGAGAACTGCTCCACCCTCCTCCTCCTCCTCCTCCTCCTCCTCCTCCTCCTCCTCCTCCTCCTCCTCCTCCTGGGTCTCTCTCTCAGCGAACGACTCCTCCTCCATCTCCGTCCTGCGCCGCCGCCTGCTATCTCCCTCGCCATTAGCCCTGTCCCGGTACACCGCTGGTTGGGTGGGTCAGGTATCTCAGACGGCCTCCAGAATCCGGCCTCCACCTGGTCCCTGCCCGTCACTGCCTCACCTGGCCCACCTGGCTCACCTGGCTGGCTCTTGCGTACCCACCTGTTCGTTCATGCGGTCCTTCAGCTTAGGGTTTAACGTTCATGCGAAATTAGGAAGCATCTGAAAGAATTACCGGTTGAAGCCGATTGAAGCTTACGTCCGGAGTGTTTTTAAAGAACATCGAGGTTAGGAATGAGGGAGAAAGAAAGGAAAGGAATGTTAGGGAATGCGGAGGGGAAAGGAGAGGTGAGCGGCGGCAGGGAAAATACAGTAGCTGTGCATAAAGGACATGAGGAGCATTGTGACTAGAATTCAGTTTGTAGATTGGACTTTTCGAGTGGCCGGTCGGTGGTGTGCGTCTTAAATGGGCGGTGTGTCATTGCCGGTGCGGGGCTGCGGTTGTGCGTGTGCGTGTGTGCGCATTTGTACGACTGTATTGTCATAGAAACCTGAGCCCTTCTCAACACACGCACACACACACACACACACACACACACACACACACACACACACACACACACACACACACACAGAAAGAGAGAGAGAGAGAGAGAGAGAGAGAGAGAGAGAGAGAGAGAGAGAGAGAGAGAGAGAGAGACACCCCACTCCTTCATTCCTCCTCAATTCAGGTGGAGTGAGTGAGTGGGTGGGTGGGTGGGCGCACAGGGCGGGCGGAAAGGAAGAAGACAGGGTACAGTAGACGGAAGAAGAGGGCGTGAGAGAAGCTTTATAGTGGGCGTGTTGTGGGCGAGGCAGTGGGCGCGAAAGGCTACAGATAAATAAAAGAGAGGGTGGATGTGTTTTCTGTGGGTGGCGAGGCGGGGATGATGGAAGAGAGAGAGAGAGAGAGAGAGAGAGAGAGAGAGAGAGAGAGAGAGAGAGAGAGAGAGAGAGAGAGAGAGAGTGGTGTGAATGGTACACGTATGTTAACCTTGTCTAATTGTGCTCAGGTAATTAATGAGTCGCTGGCCAGGTGATGGATAAGGTAAGGGTGGAGGGGGGTGTTGCTGGCTGTGAGATATGAATGAGTACTGAGGTGTGGCTGGGTGTGGCTTGGGGGGGATTAGGGGGGGTGGCTGGTGGCCTGGATGTGGTGGATGAAGGGGGTGGAGCGGAGGAGAGGATCATCGTGGGTGGTGTATTTATATCCGTGCCAAAGGAGGAGGTGGAGGAGAAAGAGTAGGAGGTGGAAGGAGGAGGAAGAGGAGGTGGAGAAGGAGGAGGTGGAAGGTGACGTCATGGTTTTCAACTCACAACCTGCACCTTTATGACGTCATGCACACGCCCCACGAGACTCGAAGCAGGTGTGGCGGTCAGGTGTGTGTGTATGTGTGTGTGTATGTTAGTGTTATGTGTTGTCAATATTTCTATTGGACAATACATAAAACTGCTTTATTGTTTTGGGTATTGCGATTTTATTTATTTTTTTCTGCAAGTTTGTGGCTACTCGTCCATCTGTCTGTCTGTCTGTCTGTCTGTCTGTCTGTCTGTCTGTCTGTGTGTGTGCACGTGGGTAAATTAATCAGGGGCGAAATGTATGCTTATCTATTTGTTACATTTCCATTCTCTTAAACAACGAAGGCAAACTGAGGGTAGGCCTAAGAAAAATCCAGGCATATCTTAACATGTACGAGTATAGCACATGACTAGATATACTTACACATTGGATAACTTTTAAGTATAATCACACAAATAAAATAAACGAGGAGGAGGAGGAGGAGGAGGAGGAGCAAGAATACTACAAGACACAGCGAAGGGTTAGTGAATACAAGAGACCACTAGTATATACATAAAGGGTTGATGGGAATGCGACACGTGATATAAAACAAACCATGCATGCAGGCGAGAGGGCGAGAGGGTGTATATATACGGTGAGGGGACGCACTGAGGGCCTGGCTGCTAATGAGTCGCGGCGGAGCATGGGTGGCAGGCGGCGCTGGGAGGGGCGGGGCGGGGCAGGATGAGGCCCAGGGTGTTCTCCTCGCCCCGCTGTCCATCACTCCTTCTCAGTGTTTACAGTTGGCTCTGCCCCGACTCCCGAGGGACGCCGGCACCCCCTTTGAAACGAGAGAGAGAGAGAGAGAGAGAGAGAGAGAGAGAGAGAGAGAGAGAGAGAGAGAGAGAGAGAGAGAGAGAGAGAGAGAGAGAAAATCAGTCAGTCAGTCTTTAGAAATTGTTTGTTTGTGAATGCGTCTGCCTCTCTCTCTCTCTCTCTCTCTCTCTCTCTCTCTCTCTCTCTCTCTCTCTCTCTCTCTCTCTCTCTCTCTCTCTCTCTCTCCCCCGCCGCCCTCCATCTATTCTCCCTTACTCTAGTTTAAATCATTAGTGTTTTTTTTTCTTACGTAAGATAAGATTTTTCGATTCTCTCTCTCTCTCTCTCTCTCTCTCTCTCTCTCTCTCTCTCTCTCTCTCTCTCTCTCTCTCTCTCTCTCTCTCCATGTCAAGCAATGCCCTCAGCAACACCGATTTACACACACACACACACACACACACACACACACACACACACACACACACACACACACACACACACACACACACACACACACACACACACACAACCCACCACTTTGTTGCCCTCACCCACCTCCCATCCATCATCGCATCCCTTCCTCACCTCCCCTACACACGCCGCCGTCACCCCACACCCGCGCCCCCCGCTGGCCCGCGCCCCTCCACCAGTAACCCTCTCACTCCGTTTTCTCCGACAGAACCTAAAGGCGCGAAATTAGAATGAAGGATTAGTTGATCTTATCTATGCCGTTTTCTTTCGTCTTGCATTTTTCTCCTCCGATTGCAGTCTCGCATACCAACACACACACACACGTCTACTTATTTATCTATTTTTCTCCCAAGTGCGTGTGTGCTGGGGCTTCTCTTGGGATTTCTAGTATATACCTTAGAATTGACACGCCACCCCACACTCTCATATCTGCATTCAGGTGGCCGGCCCATTAGCGCCTTGTATTTGTTTTTTCTTTTATGCTTGTTCCTGCAAATTCTCGTGTTTTTTTCTTTATTTTGTGTCGTGCGTAGATTTATTGCTCCCTCACCTGTGCATTCTTTCCTCCACCTCCTCTGTCTTCTCCTCCTCCTCTTCCTTGGCCCCCTCTTCCTCTTCCTCCTCATCCGTGTTTATTCTACCATACCTCTTATTTCACAATTGGAGTGTGTAGTTAATCGCATACAACCTCTTAAGAGCCAAAAGATCTGCGGCTCATTGTTCTTCCCTTGTATTCCTTTGTGCTCCTCCTCCAGGGCACTCATTCCGTCCACCTCTCTCGAAGCTCGACGCTATCAGGTTTCTAGGAACACTTGAGATTATCCGCGTTCTCCTCCACCTTGTTGACGCTTGAGGTGGAACGTGGCACGCAGATACACGAGACTTTGGGACAGATGAAGGGGAGGGTGATGTACGGGACAGAGGGGAAAGAGAGGACTCAAGGAGGGGAGGGTATAGAGGGAAAGAGGAAAGGAAGGGGAGTGAGCATAGCGAGAGAGAGGAGGAAGGAGGTATGCTTATGTGATTATGAGATTAGGTTTGGCACTAAGTGGAGAAGAGAGGGATATATTAGTGATCTAGTGAGGATTAGGAGGAGTTACGGGGTGTGTGAGGAGGCGATGAGAGTGCTGGTGAGTGGTGAGGGAAGGAAGGAAGGAAGGAGGGAGGGAGTCGTGGCTTATCTTAACCCGTGCACTATATGACCTTAGGCTTGTGCCGCAGAAAAAAAAAAAAAATATATATATAGATGAATAGTTAAGTCAATAGATATAGTCATTGAAATATTCAGGCTCTTACTAATTTACTGTGTCGAAGTGGCCCATCATGGCACGTCTGGACCCACCACGACCACCGCAACACACTTACAAACGCAACAAAAACATGTGTCAGTTTTCTCTTTTAATCCGTTTTCATATTTGGTTATTTGGAGCGACCCGATTGTCTAGTTGCTCCCCACGTCTCTGTTGCGTCCCTCGCCAGACTGTTCACACCAACTGGTTGTATTGTTTTTTGCACACCTGATTAGATATAATGAGGATTAATTACCTACGACTGGAAGGGCTGTTATCGCGGCGACTCGTCTTGAGGGCTAATTACGAGAGTGAGTCAGCGGTGTGTGTGTGTGTGTGTGTGTGTGTGTGTGTGTGTGTGTGTGTGTGTGTGTGTGATGGAGCAACAACAACACACGTTATGTTACCTGTCGTCCTTGTGTCGTTGGGTGCCTTCGTAATGAACGGCGCGGCCCACTCCCTGGTCATGCCTGGTGGTGGACTGGCGGGCGAGGGGTGCAGTGTTACAGGGCGGGATTACATGCTGCCCGGGACTGTTACACTGCCCTTGTCGTGAAGAGAACTCTGTGTATTATAAACAGTAACACGTATTGCACTATTTAATTAAGGGCGACTCTTTAAAAGTTTGTATGTAGTAGGGGAAGAAAATGAAAATAGTAGTTGTGTCCCTGAGTGTGTTTGTCCGTGTGTCTGTCTTTCTGCGCGCGCCCACCCACCCGTTAACACATGTGGGCGTTAACATGGCATGACTGTAGACTTCCATGTTGTTTTCTTTAATAGCAAGCTTTTCGTTCTGTCATTGCTTAACCCTCATTATCGTCATGGTGCCCCTCCCCTGCCCACATCCCTCCCCTGCCCACATCCCTCCCCTGCCATCCCAGCCCTGCTAGCCCTATCTCGGGACACATCCTATACCAACACCAGTGTCCCGCGTTCCTCTCTCAGCGGTGCATCCCGGGCCCTCACACACCAACACTACCGCTGTTATAGACTCCGGACACAAGCTACTCTGTCATTCTGTACTCCAGTTGTTTGTGTTGTGCTGGCTGCTCTACACGTCTCTGAACACTGCCATTCAGACCACCAGACACGCGTCACTGTTGATTTTGTTGCTGTTGTTGATACTACTACTACTACTACTACTACCACTACTACTACTACTACTACTACTACTACTACTACTACTACTACTACTACTACCACTACCACTACTACTACTACTACTACTACTACTACTACTACATGTAACAGTTTTATCATACACCTGCTTATTACCACTACCGGTCACCACACACACACACACACACACACACACACACACACACACACACACACACACACACACACACACACACACACACACGCACACACACACACACACAAGCTGCTGGACAAGTTTAACACTATCAGTATCAAATCGAGGGCTTGTTTACAACGGTGTGTCGAGCGAAGACTTGTGGTGCGGGTCCAGGCAGTGCCCCGGAATAACTGTGCGTGCTTACCAGACCCAGCGAAACGTAACTTGCCGTAACTCGCCAGCTCGGACCTATCAATACTGTGGTGCAAGTGCCTCGAGTGCCTCATGACTGCCAAACTAGTGCCTCGTAACATCCCTCAGACAATCGGGTGTTGAGTTTGTATATATTTACTGCTCCTTCACCTTTGCATTTTTTTTTCTCTTTTCCTTCTCCTTCTCCTCCTCCTCCTCTTCGTCCCTTATTCTTTCCTTCACTTCCTCATCAATTTTTAAGGGAGAAATTTTTACCTTACCATACACTCGTGAAACAAAAGTGTACATGTTCTTTCTCTTTCTGCTTAGTGATAAGTCTCAAGAATAGAAAAAAAAAAAAAAACATTATTCCCGGGACTGTGGGAAGTGTGATGAACGACAGTGGTGATGGCAACTGTGTCCTTCTCTCCGTCTGGCCTGAAGAGCTGCCGAGGTGGGTGATGACTGTGAGGTTGTGAATGTATTGATGAATTGCTGTAGAAGAGTTGATGAGGTTATGGTTGTGATGAGTCTGTTTAGATGGGGGTGAAGGTTGAGGCTGTGTTGTGATGGTGAATGAAAGGATAGTGACAGTTGAGGGTGCGCAGTGAGGTGATCTGAAGGTGATGGGTGAGGATGTCCTGGGAGAACTAGGGTTGTATTTGGCTGGGGTGACGCTGCGGGGTGGTAGGAAGGGGAGGCAGGGGTGGCGCGGTAATGAAGGGTGATGTCTGGGATAAATTAAATGAGCGGCGGTTTAATTAGAGATCTGCAGCGGTGGTGGTGGTGGCTGCGGTGGTGGCGAGGGGCTCCTGGTGGTGACTGTGCGGCGGTGGGGAGGGAGAGAAGGAGGAACAGGACAGGGTGGCTTGCTATTCCCGTTGGCCGGACATTGAATTGAATAAACTCCAGTGATATCCTGCACATTAACAGCGGGATGGGCGGGCGCGGTGGTAATAATCATGCAATATGTCAATTTGTTCTGTGCAGTGGGTGGTGTTTAGACGCGCACAATAGAAATAAAAGATGGAGATAATGGTTATATGTAGTGACTGGTTCTTGAAGTTAATTTAGTTTTTATTTTGTGGAGTTTGTATTTTTTGACTCGTTTCACCTGCAGAGGGAGAGGAAAAGTAATGTTGAAGTAATGATTAATAATAGTCATAAAAAGCATCGGGTAAGATAAACATGAATATTAAAAAGGATGAAAAAAATGCATAATTAATATATATTTTTTTCTTGACGTATTCTTTTGGTAAATATTATGTCATTGTGCATATACAGAGTCAAATTTTTCTGCTTACCTTTTCACGACCATGACCTTCACTTACCACCAACATTAGAGCATACAACAAAACAATAAATAAACACAGCTGACCAAAAACCACCAATCATACATATATTAGTCAAGGCTGCTTCCACCACCACCACCACCACAACCACCACCACCGCCACCACCACATGACTGACAGACGCAGTTTTCCACGCTCCATGCCTCCACTGTGCTCACCTTTGCTCCTCCTCACCTGCTGTTCCACCCAACTCCCCCCTCCGCCACCCGCCACTCTCTCATTGCTTCCCTTCCCACGGAGAGACGCGAGATGAAGTTCCTTTCCCACGTGTCTTGGGAGAGGCGGGAGCTGCAAGGTAGACACGCCCTCCATCTTTGCTATTCAGATCTCCCCTCCGCAAGTGTGGTTTTCCTCTCACCATCCTGCCTTATTTGTCCTCTCTCGCTCTCCTCCCCGTGCACGCCTCGCCCGGAGATTTGTGTCGAGAAAAACATAAGTAGCCTTGTGTTGCTAAGAAAGCTGAAAAAGAGAGAGAGAGAGAGAAAGAGAGAGAGAGAGAGAGAGAGAGAGAGAGAGAGAGAGAGAGAGAGAGAGAGAGAGAGAGAGAGAGAGAGAGATTGTCGTAGCACTGAAGTCTGTAAAATGTAAAACTAGACACAGAAAAATAGAGAAAGAAGTGAAAACAAATGCTTACAAGACAGCCTGCTCTCGTTAATTAATTGATGAAGGCGGAGGCTGTGAGGCGAGGCAGAGGGGCAGAGCACAGGTGGGCCGGACCGGTGTTGGCTGTGGCCCTGCTAATGAATGGTGAAAGGCAGGTGATCTCGCAGTGGTGAGCGGCGGCGGGAAGGGCGTCCGCGCAGCCTGTGTGACGGAGACTGATCGGAGGGCGTTGAGAGAGAGAGAGAGAGAGAGAGAGAGAGAGAGAGAGAGAGAGAGAGAGAGAGAGAGAGAGAGAGAGAGAGAGAGAGAGAGACTACTCATCCACTCGTGCCCATAAACGTTCGTACCACACACGTGCATTACTAACTGCAGTACATGTTCACACCCTCCCCCACCCCCCGCCCCGCCTGAGCACGTTCGCGAGTGTGTTCCAGCGGTATGTGGTACAGGAACCCTCACCGCCCTCGCATTCACCACACACCACACGGCTCCTTGTACTCTCCCTCTCCCCTGCTCTTCCCACTGAAACCGACCAGTCACTGAGGGGCTCCAGGAAAACACTGCAATCTTTCACTGTCACTGGAAGCTTCTTTATCACGGATGGACAATTATATTCCTGACTGTCGCCTCCCTGGATTTTTTCTGACGTCCTCACCTCAGCTGCGTGGAATAAAACAATGTACCTTTGTCACTTTCACCTCGACACCTTCCCCCCCTCTGACAACCTTTGCCCTTTAATAGATTTCGGCAGTTTGAGCTAAGCAGGGGCGTTGTGTCTCGAGAATTTGCTGTTTTTTCGTACGTGTTTCGTGTTTTTGTAAAGTCTTCTGTCCAAAGGTGTTTATTTTCGACTGTGAAGGAAGGGGACATGCGCACTCTATCCCCGGACAAGTGTTCAGTGCGCAGCCACAAAGGGAAAGGCCGTGGCGGTGTATTTTCTTATCTAGTCGAGTGTCAAGACGAAGGCGTATACAAGCACGGGGAACAAAAGATGCGGCAAACGGGGAAAAACTACCGGCAAGTCTTCCTCGAGAAATGTACACGACCAGGGGTGACTGGGTGAAGGGCGGAGTGCATGGCGGGAAGAGGTGGATGCAAGGGAGGGAAGGAAAGGAGAGGTGCATGTTTGGTGTGAATGTAAAGTGTGAAGGCAGATACACATTGGGAAGCAGACAGATGACGCTGATGCAAGCCGCCAGATGGTGATGGGAATGCAAGGATGAGTGATGATTGGGCTCAGTAAGGATGCTGTGACGGTGAGGCAGAGAATCAAGTACACGGTTATTCCCTCTCCTTTAATTAACATACCATAAAAATAAAGCTACAAATCAAGATAATTCGGGTATAGAAAGCTGAGAATTGGTTAGTAAAGTAGAGACGTTACTTTCTAAACCAAGCACACGTTAATCTTGAGTAGTTTAGTAGCCATATACATCAGTGAGGTGGTGGGCATCAGTCATACTTAATCAAGCGGCGGCTACCTGGTGAGGCTGCAGATTAGACTGTGCTATAGGGGAGCGTGGCACAGGTAGGGGCAGGTGAAACAATGGCTTAAGCTTGAGCTGTTGGGGGGAATGTAGTACACACACACACACACACACACACACACACACACACACACACACACACACACACACACACACACACACACACACACACACGTCATTTTTAGCGTTGATTATAATTTTGTTTACGTAAAAAAAGACACCACAAAACACACTAGCATATACTAGCATGACCTCATTAGTGGCGCCCCAGTAACAAAAAGTACCAACCAAAATAGTACAAAACAACAACAGACCAGTAGTTAAATAAGTAATGAAATGAAAATACAAGCAAGATAAACAAGAAAAAAAAATTGTGGGCGAAAACACCACTGTGACAACACCCACCACAACACCACCTCTGTCATCACCACCAGCAGACATTAACATTAACAACAACAACAACAACAACACACACGATCACTTGCTACCACTATATTGTGTGGGTCAAGAGAGAGAGAGAGAGAGAGAGAGAGAGAGAGAGAGAGAGAGAGAGAGAGAGAGAGAGAGAGAGAGAGAGAGAGGTATTGAACAACATGTCATATACGAGTCTAAGTCTGGTGATTGAGGAAGACAGCGAGCCATTAGGAGAACAAACAGTTGCTGACTTATTAACCCTGACGAGCTGCTTGTGAAGGGACGGAGGCACCACAGCAGACAACAGAAAAAAAAACGAAAACAAAAGAAAACAAAGGAATAGCCGATAAAACCAGCAGATGATGGATTTATGAAGACACAGACGCGCCAGTTCGGATGTGTGTGGAGGAGAGGATGAAGATAACACCAGCACCACCAGCAACATCTTTATCGTCGTCACTTTCACTTCCTCTGTCCGTCAGCGCCTCGTCTGCTTCGTTTCTCTCTCCACGGGGGCGTGATGCGGAGGGCGGGTCTGTCAGTCAAAGGGAAGGGGCGGGAAGGAACTGCAGGAGGGGGTTCTCAGCGGGGAGGGAAAAATGGGAGTAGGGAAGGGGGAGTTGGTGGGGAGAATAGTGAAGGAACGAGTGTCCTGTTCTCAGGGGGAGGGTGGGAGTGAAGGAGGGAAGCTGGTCGTCTTCTGTGCCCTCGAGGAAGCTGCAGGCATCACCACCATTATCATCATCACTGTCACCACCACCACTGCCACCACCACCACCACCACCACCACCTTCGTCATTCATGGCCTTGAGCTCTCCTCGGCCATTACTCACTCCAGCCCTCGCAATATAAGCCTCCATTGTCCTAATTTCTGCCTTTATTTATTATTCTTCGCCCGGGGTGGTGGTGTTTTCTTGTGCTGCTTATGGAAGGGGAAGGGGAAGGGCAGGAGAAGTGGGTAGGGGTGTGTGCTTCCCTTAATACTACCCCCTTCACCACCCACCCCCACCACCACCGCCGGGTCTTTGTTGTGGAGTCGTGGGCGTGTTTGTTAGTGAAGGTCGGGCGGGGGACAGTTCTCACGCGGCGCCCCAGACTCGAGTCTCCTCCAGTCTTCTCTTGTCTTGTTGGTGGTGCTGTTGTTGTTGTCTCTTGTTTTTCCTTCTTTTTGTGGTGTTTTTTTTTTGGGGGGAGGTGTTTTTGGTGGTGGAGTGAGGGGTGAATAGATGGTGTTTTCGTTTTCACTGTTTTGATGGTGTTTAGTAGATGGGGGAGTCGGGGAGGGTGTTTGGGCGTGGTTTGGGGTGATGGGGAGTTGTGAAAATGAGTCTCACATTGTTGAACGCCTCCAGCTTGTCTTCGTTAAATCCTCCTCCTCCTCCTCCTCCTCCTCCTCCTCCTCCTCCTCCTCCTCCTCCTCCTCCTCCTCCTCTGCATCTCGTTAACTTTATTGGTCTTCGTGTCCTCTTCTCTCAATGCATTTTCCTCCTTCGTCTCTTTTTCTTTTGCAGACTTTCACTTCTTATTTATTTCGACTTGCATTAATTTTTCCCCCTTCTCTTATACATGGTTCTTACAACAGTCCCCTCCACCTTCACCTCTTCTTGTGTCCCGCTTTCCAGCTTTCCTCCTCCTCCTCCTCCCCCTTTTTGCCGTATATAGTCCTGCACCTTCTGTACTTAATCTTCAATCTCTGTTTGTGGCGATTCAGTCTTTCACTTCATTATGTAATTGTTTTTTTTTTGTTTTTTTTTTTCATGCTTTTTTTCCTCCATTATCTTGTTTTTTGTCTTTAGGTGTGACTTATTTTCCTCTTTTCGCCGTGTTTCCCTTTTCATCTTCGCTTCTTGTATTGCTTTGTTTGTTTTTAGTCTTTTTTTCTTTCTTTATGTCATGTCATTTCTTTCTTCTCCTCCTCGTCACATCTCATATTCCTCCTCTTCTCTTGTTTCCTTTCTTTGTTCTGTCGTCTATACTTTTTTTTGTGACGTCATCGTATTCCTCTTTTTTTCTATCATCTCTTTTATACTTCTCTTACTTTTAATTGCTTTCTCTTCCTTTATCTATTTCTTCTCGTCACGTCTCTCTTTTGTCCTGTCTTCTCTTATTGCTCCTCTGCTCACTCGTCTCTTCCCTTCCTTTCTATTACATTCCATTTATTTCAGTTATTCCTCATACCCTCTTCCTTTACATACCATTCCTTTATAATCCTCCAGTTCCCTTTCTTCCTTCCCTTTAAACTTTCTCGTTATCTTATTCCTTTCCCCTTCTCCTTTACCCGTTCCTTCTTTTTCCCTTCTTTACTTTGTTATCACCTCCCGTTTCTCTCCACCACCCCATCCCCCTGTCTCCTTCTCCCACTGTCCCCACCTCTGTCCCATTCCTCAGCCCTCTTCCCCCTTCCTCCTTCCCCCTAGCGTGTCTGGCATCACCTGATACATGCCGCGGCAGATCAGTTGCTCGACTCTCCTGAAAGTGAAAAGTATCGTCATTACCACCCGACCAAGAGAGAGAGAGAGAGAGAGAGAGAGAGAGAGAGAGAGAGAGAGAGGGAAAGAGAGAGAGAGAGAGAGGGGGGGGTATTTTAGGTCGCTTTCGCAAATCTCTTTCCAAATGACCCAAAGATTTTTTATTTTCTGCCACTGTCGTCACGCAAGGAAGTCCTTTAGTGTGTGTGTGTGTGTGTGTGTGTGTGTGTGTGTGTGTGTGTGTGTGTGAGAGAGAGAGAGCCTTGCAGTGACAGATGTAAAGCCTCAGGACATACAAGTGGAAAACAGCTCCCCACCCCCTTCCTCTTACCTCCCCCCACCCCCCTCGCCCTCTGTATACCACATTGTACGTATACCTTCCCTCACACACACACATACACACACTCACACACTAGAGAGAGGGATAGTAATTTGCATACATCTTACATTATTTTATCATCAATATTGCGTATAATCCTCTTGATGCAGCATATTAAAATGTAATTAATCTTACTCTTAGCGAGCACCTAATTTGGCGAGGCGGTGAGGAGAGAGGCGGTGGTGTGGCGGCGGCAGAGATGCGCTAGATAACAGGGCAGTGGTGGTAGGGATTGTGGTAGTGGTAGTAGTAGTGGTAGATAAATTCCTGGCAATCCTTTCGTGCTGTGATGTTAATGAGCCACCTAGTCGACAGCACAGGTGGAGGTGAAGGGGTTCTCTCTTATGGGCAAAGGTGATACAGGTGACACAGGTACAGGAGACGCAACAGAAGGGGGGAACTATTGTTGTTTGTGCAGCACGGCGCGGCTCGGTGAGGGACCTGACCTATTGCTGTGACCCGTGACTTGTACCTTGGCTAGCTTGGTTCATTTGGTTCACGTGGTCTCTCTCTCTCTCTCTCTCTCTCTCTCTCTCTCTCTCTCTCTCTCTCTCTCTCTCTCTCTCTCTCTCTCTCTCTCTCTCTCCTGACCTGGCCAACTCCTGGAGGGGCTGACGCGGCTTTCCTCGATTCACGTTCCTGAGTCTCCGTTTTCTATTTTTGGTTCTCTCGATGGTTTGTTTAATAGTGGTGGTCTTATTCTGTTTTCTTTCTCGTGTTTCGTCTTGTTTTTTTTGCTCGTGTGTGTGTGTGTGTGTGTGTGTGTGTGTGTGTGTGTGTGTGTGTGTGTGTGTGTGTTTCTTGTAATCATGTGTTTTTCCATTAGTTTGTTTGATTTATTTGTGTTTTTTTCGTAGTTTTTTGCACGTTTTGTTTGTCCAGGTGTTCGTTTGTTTGTTTCTTGTTGTTTAGTTGTTTGTGTTTTTTCTTATTTAGTTGTTTAGTTTGTTCGTTTTTTTTAATTGGTTTGTGTTGATTTTTTGATATATTTACCTTGATTCTTTTCTGTAGTTAGATTTTAAGGTCGTGTGTGTGTGTGTGTGTGTGTGTGTGTGTGTGTGTGTGTGTGTGTGTGTGTGTGTGTGTGTGTGTGTGTGTGGTGGCCCCGTGGAGGGAATGTTTTTGGGGGCTAGTCACATTCGTCCTCAGTTCGTCACGGTTGATGAGTGAGTGGCTCGGGTCTCTTGTTTCGGCCCTTCACTCACACCTGTGCCACCATCACCACCATCACCACCATCACCTTCACCTTCATTTTAACTATCACTCTGTCGTCACTCTGTATAACTTCTTACACATATTTTATTTTCTTCCTCTATCTTTCTATCTTCATTGTCTATCTTCATCATCATTATCTTTCTCTTCTTCCACGTCGGGTTGTTGTTGTTGTTGTTGTTGTTGTTGTTGTTGTTGTTGTTGTTGTTGTTGTTGTTGTTGTTATTGTTGTTATTCGTCATCTTCATCTTTGTTATCGTAGCGTTGCCCTTTCCACCATCGTCTCTCCTCCTTCCTCCTCCTCCCTCGTCCCCCTTCTCTCTCCTCCCCTGCGTCGCCTGTCTGTTGGTGGGTAGCGCGAGGAGAAAGTGACGCTGGGGGCAAGCTAGTGACTAAACGTAATTTTTGTCGACGTGGGGAACAATTACGTAAATAAGAGGCGCGGACGGTGGTCATTTAGCGTCATTAGCAGCGGAAACGACTGCTGATACCGGGAGCTGCGTGTGTTTTTTGGTGCTTTTTCCAGTGTTTTTAACGTTAAGGGCGTGACGCAAGGTGAGGCAGACGAGGGGGAGGAAAATGTTCTTATATAGCCAGTGTGAAGTGATCCGTGTGTGTGTGTGTTTGTGTGTGTGTGTGTCGGTTTAGTTATTTTTTCTCGTGTGTTTGTTCGCCTTGAGTGGTTGGTTGCTATTCTTAACACGGCCGTCATTGAGTGTGTGTAATATTGCTTGAGTAATCGTGTCACCGTTTTGGGGATTGGTTAATTGGGTGGTTGCCAGTATGCATTTATGTATGTATGCATGTGTATGTTTGTTTGCGTGCACTAATACTGTCCTCTTGAAGTCTAGTAGTGTGAAATATATTCAGACATTTATTCATTTATTTTCGTATGAGGGGGAAAGAATAGGAGGGAATTGTTATTTTTGTGTGTCAAGGAGACTGGCCAAGGACACGAGAAATGAAAGAAAGAAAAAGAAAGAAATGCTCAAGATTGTCCCCTCTCAAAATAATAATAATAATAATAAGAAGAAGAAGAAGAAGAAGAATGATTCATGAAATAAATCAAAAGAATTATAGATTTGATTAGGGACAAAACACACACACACACACACACACACACACACACACACACACACACACACACACACACACACACACACACACACACACACACACACACAATCTGCCAGCCAGCGTAAAGTGTCCGGCAGAGGAACCAGAGAAACGGGAACCAAGTAATCCCCAAGCCACTTCACTCATGCAGCTTCCCCCTGGCGTCCCTTCATAGCCCACCCCATCACCATCCCTCCCTCTGCTCCCCCACCTCGACCTCTTCACCTTCTCCTCGTCTTTTTTCCTCGCCCTCTTCTCCTTTCCTCCCTGTCACTGAGTCGTTTTGAAGGCAGTTCTCTTGCGCTTTTGTTAGTCTCATTTTTTTCTCAGGTGATTTGTTTCAATTAAGTCTCGTGCAGCAGGTGTGGGCAGGTGTGGCTCTGGCTCTTTTACTACCTGCTGGAGTTTTAAAAGAGCGGAAAGGTGCTGTTGAAATTTGAGAATGCAAGCGAGAGAAGCGGAGGGTGCTGAGACAAGAGAATGAGAGACGGAGGGTAAGTGAGGAAATGCAATAACAGAAAACGGAGTATAGAAAATGGGGTTAAGCAAACGTTTTTGGAAGATAAGCGGGCGTGTTAATGGCGCGTGAAAAATTATTGTAGAAGAGAGCGAGGAGAGGAGAGGGAAGCAAGGGTCTGGTGCCTCTGTAATAAGCACTATTTCTACAGTGCCTCGTGTTGTCTTTTATCTCACGGCAAGGCAAGGCACTGACTCACCAGCGAACATGTGAAAGCAAAGAAACGTGGAATTATAAAGTACAATATAATCTTAGCAAACGGAGGACCAGCGGCTTGACAAACGAACCATAAAACAGAACAAAGCGAGTAATATAACGCAAGTGGATAGTAATTTGCGCTGAAATGCATGAGATTTTGCAGTTTATGTGATTACAACGATAGCAGAAAGAAGGGTTTAGTTATGAATGGAAAAAGAAAATATAACCTAACTCTCGTGGGAAGGGAGGAAGGAGGGAAAGTAGGAGGGGGATGGAAAATGAACTATAAAAGGAACGATAGGACAAAGGGAAACAAACGCAATAATATCCAAGGTAAGAATGAAGAAAAAGGAAAAAAATGGAAAAGCAAAAATGGAAAACTGGCTTCCAAATGATGTAACTAGGAAATAAAGAAAAAAAAACACTAGCCAGGGGAGGGAGGAAAATGAAAGTGAGCTAGGAAAGAAATGGATTAAATAGACCGTGAAGCAGTAAGAAGACCTAGAGTGGATCCAGGCTCGTAACAAACACCTCTGGCGTCACCTCGGGAAAAATGGAATTGTCGAGTTACTGGTCATTTTTATATTGGTTTATTCTGTGGTTCCTTACTCTGTCCTCGAAGTGACCTCAAAATTCTACCTCTGGACAGTGTTGAGTCTCTTTAACTTAAGTATTCATCAACCATTGTCTGGAAAAGATAATGATTAGGTTGTGGAATTTTTACTGTTGTTACTGTTTATCATTTTTATATTGGTTAATTCTGAGCGTCCTTACACTGTCCTCGAAGTGACCTCAAAATTCTACCTATGGACCGTGTTGAGTCTCTGTAACTTAAGTATTCATGAACCACTGTCTAGGAAATAGTCATTAATTTGTGGAATCATTGTTATTGATATTGTTATTTGTATGTTTCGTCAGGTGAGTACATCACATAATGGCTAAACAGACAGGCACTCACTACCTAGTCTGTGCTAAGTCCGTGTGCCAGCATTCCTTGGCCTGGTGACTGACGAATCCTTCTTTTTTTCTCCCCCACAGATGAGCGTGACGCCATACAGAAGAAGACCTTCACGAAATGGGTGAACAAGCACTTGAAAAAGGTAAGCGTCGCGAGAATAAGTGTATACATGTGTCTGTCTACCTGTCCCTTCTACCGTCCTCCTTCAGAAGTGCTTTACCCCGCTTAAGTGTCCCTCCCTGTCCTCTCCACCACTCGTGTGTAGCCTCCACGAGTGTCCTAATTTCGACCCTGAGGTATCTATTTCCAAATCAGCGCCTCTGGTTTCTCTTTGCTTATGTTAATTCCCTCTTTGTGTCGCGGTGTCTGGAGGGCGCCAGCTGCTGCGGGGAAAGTATTGTGCCTGGAGCAGTGGGTGAGACAGAAACAGAGACGGAGACAAAAACAATTCCATGGACTGTTAAGTGTATTTATTGATCTGTTTACTTAAAGCACCGCAAGATTCAGGTCATGTGGCGCCGTAGACGGAAAGAATTGTTTAGTATTGTCCTTGAACGAATCGGGGAGACAGAGACAGAGAGACAAAGATCTTATAGACTATCAAGTGTATTTATTAATCCACTTACTTAAAACATCGCAAAATTCAGGTTATCTGGCGCCATAAACGGAGAGAAGTGCTTAGAAGAGACAGAAGGCAGCGGCGTGGAGGTGAATGGGGTGCTGGGAACGGCTTGGGCGGAACACTGGTGGCGGAGGGCTAATGACTGCTGGAGGGGGAGGGACGGATTCTTGAAGCTGTTTCTCTTCATCCCCTGCTGCGTATTTTCTCTCTCTCTCTCTCTCTCTCTCTCTCTCTCTCTCTCTCTCTCTCTCTCTCTCTCTCTCTCTCTCTCTCTCTCTCTCTCATACAGGCAGAAAAAGCAGGGAAAGTGAGGAACATTAGACAACACAGTATTAGCCAATCTAGTACGAGCCACAATCTCTCTCTCTCTCTCTCTCTCTCTCTCTCTCTCTCTCTCTCTCTCTCTCTCTCTCTCTCTCTCTCTCTCTCTCTCTCTCAACCCCTGAACTCCTTGCTCACATATTAATTATCATGACGCAAGGGAGAAACTTCTGTGAAACGTTCCCTCCCCGTTGCCTTTGTTACGAAATATCCCAAATTAAACCTTAATTAGATTCTTATCTCCTGCAAAAATTAACTCCCAGTGCTATTGACCTCCCCGAACCCCTTGTATTGACCCACCCACGTATTAATAAGACTCAACGGGCACCAGGTCACAGCAGGTCACATCAGGTCAGGCCAGGTTAGGTAAATCACGCAGTTGGTCTCTCGCCTGAAGTAGTTTGACCTTCAGTTGTGTATACCACCTTCTCACCCCGACCCTCAGCACACCCTCCTCCTTCCCTTGCCTTGCTCAGCTGCCCAGGCGCGGGACACTCGACCTTGGCTGCCCATGTGCTCGCCTCGCCCCACCTTAGTCAATACGATGTGGTGCTTGTAGTGAAGTATTTATTGGTCTGTTTATCAAGCCTTATTTAACCTGCCACACCTCCATATGTCCCAGTTGTTGCAGCGCCACTAAATCAATCAGCCAGTCAGTTTGGTAATTCAATCTATCATCGCTTCGTCTGCAGTAACAATGTAGTAGTAATTGATTTCAGTGAGTGTGAGCCGTGTGGTGCGGGAAGAGGAGGGGCAGGGGGATGGTAAGCACCACAGTGATGACAAGCAAGCCCGGACTTGTTAGGAGGGAATAACTTTTGGTATTTAATTAAAGTTGCGTACATGCTTGGCGACTTATCATGCCTATATTTATTCTCTCTCATCAAGGGCGTCAGGTGATGGAGTGATTGGTAATGTAACACATCCTGATTCATGGTGTCCGTGGTTGTGGTTTGTGAATGTTACTGTTGATGCTTGTGGTGGTGGTGGTGGTGGTGGTGGTGGTGGTGGGTTCATGCGATGTCTTGTTTTGGTGATAGTGATTTCTTGTGTTGTGGTGATGTGGTGTTTTCTCCTGTAGGGATTTGATGCTTCCATTGTGACGGTGTGTTTTTTTTTTTTTTTTTAATATAATATTTTGTTTGGGTGGTGACTTGCATTGTGATATGATGTCTTTTTTTAGTGTGATGACTTGCCTGTAGTGACGAGTATTTGGGTGACGTGACGTGATGTGATGACGTTTGATAATGCGAATTTTGTGGTGATGTGGTGACTTGTCGTGGTGATGAGTTGGGGGCGTCTCCTGGTTGGCTCTCATACCTAATATGCATTACCCGTTTCGTTTACGTTAATGTAAGAACAAAAGCCAGTATAATTGCCGCTTTCGTAAAGGCTGAGTGTTGCTCTTAAAATAGTTTCAAGACAAGAGGAGAGCTGAAAGAAAGTTTTGAAAGAGTCAGACGCCTTGTTATGAAATCCTGCAACCTGTTTCATATGCCACACGCTGCCCTCCTTACCTATCATCTTCACCTTCCCCCCAATACAACTCCTCCCTTAGCCAGTCACCCACCAGTCATCCATTTCACTCTCACTACTACTTCTCGTTCGATCAGTGAGGTTAAGCAACGGTGGGCCTGGTCAATGGCTGGATGGGTGACCGCCTACTGACATCACATCCATTCCCTTTTTATACCTCTCCTTCTTCCAGTCATCCATTTTACTGTCCACCTTCCCACCTTCGCACCTCGAGTTTACCTGTGCATGTTCTCCTTACACCTGTCTTTATACCTTTCCTCATAACTTTCTACACTATCTTGCCTTATAATTTTCTTCCTGCCTGTTGTATAAAACCTTCCTTCACACACCTCCCCAAACATTTCCCTTTATAAACTCCTTGCACCTTCCCTCACACCTCTCCTCGCCCACCTGCCTGCACCCGATGCCTCTCCTTTCACCTGCTGATCGTGTTAAGTTAACTGTCCATTATCTTCATCACACGGCTGGCTCTTGTGTCGCCTCGTGAGTGTATGTGTTTGTGTGTACCTCGAGGGAAGTGACCTAGATTACGTCATGTCATTGCAGAGGTCAGGTCATTCTCGCTACCTCCTGTGTTTTTTTTTTTGGGGGGGTGGGGGTGAAAAGACTTGGAATAAGTTATGTAAAATTTGAATGCAGGTGACAATATGCAGATTTTAAAGGAATATATTAGATTGCTGTTTCTCTCTCTCTCTCTCTCTCTCTCTCTCTCTCTCTCTCTCTCTCTCTCTCTCTCTCTCTCTCTCTCTCTCTCTCTCTCTCTCTCTCTCTCTCTCTCTCTCTCTCTCTCTCTCTCTCTCTCTCAGGTGTCGGTGCAGTTTAATATACACACTCAATTTCTTTTTATTTTTACCTTTGCCTTTGTTTATGTTGATGTCGCAGGCTGGCAATAAACAACACCCAGGAGAGAGAGAGAGAGAGAGAGAGAGAGAGAGAGAGAGAGAGAGAGAGAGAGAGAGAGAGAGAGAAGAGAGAGAGAGAGAGAGAGAGAGAGAGAGAAATGCAATAAATATCAAGCAAGGTCTTTCTTCCCTCTTGACTTAACCAGTTCTGATCCTGCCCACTCATTGCCCTGCCTGCCTGCCTGCCAGCCTGCTTGCCTTTCCCCCCTACCAGTCTGTTTACACGATTAGCACACCTGCCTATCCACCTACCTGTTCCCCTGCTTACCTGCCTGCTTGTACATACGTGCCTGCTTCCTCTTTTATATTTTTTTGCAGTCTTTCTGGATTCCTGCATTCCTGACCCTCCTCTTCCCTTCTCTTATCCAAGCGCTTTAAAAATACAGAACACGCTTGTATTTACTCATTCACTCTGGTATTGGCGGTTCGTGACTGATTTTTCGGAGGGGGGGATGGAGGGATTTACGCGTATAACAGTAGTTCTTTGTCATGATAACTCGCTATGGTGGAAAAAAGCGAAGGAAAATGTGAAAAATAGTGGAGAAAGTCGAGGTAGGGATGCAGCGATGTGTGGAAAGACGGGGAGTGAAAACGAGAATGAGGGAGGGAGAGGAAGGAAGGGATGGGGAAAATGAGAGGTGTCAGTTTGGAGAAGTGGAGATATTTCGGGTATAAAACGCGGGAGAGAGGGAAAGAGGAGGTAGTGGTAAGTGTGCAGTATGAAGAGATAAGCGTTGGGATTAGAGGATGGGAAGGAGATGGGAGACATGTTGGCGTGAAAAAGAAAGGACATTTAGGGAAGAGTCTCAAGAGGCAGACAGAGGAAGCAGCGGGAGCCCAATGAGGTATCAGGAATAAGAAAAATGAAGGAAAGGATTAAAAGACGTCACGGAAAGGAGGAAAAAAGATACTTGAGGGACATAAAAGTTCAAAAGAAGAGGAACAGGAGAAGGAAACAGATTGGTATTAAAAAGATGACATGGAAACAGAAGTGAGGGAATGAAATGAAGAGCTGATAGATGTCACTCAGCAACAGAAATCATACGTGGGGGCTCAGGAGTTCAAGGAGAGAGAGAGAGAGAGAGAGAGAGAGAGAGAGAGAGAGAGAGAGAGAGAGAGATGAGAGAGAGAGAGAGAGAGGAGAGGAGAGAGGAAGACACACAAGAAGGACCAAGATGAGTCAGGATAACAGAATAAGAGGGAGAGAATTGAGAAGGATCAGGAAGGAGGGAAGGGTTATTTAGGGCACTGAGGCTTGAGAGAGGAGGGAGGAAGTATAGAAGGAGTGGGACATACAGAGGGACACGCATGTCACTACGTAATTGGGTCGCTGTTGTGTGTATCCGGTGCGGGGGGGCGACGTCACGGTGTCTACCTCTTTCCTTCATCATCGAGTGTGTGTGTGTGTGTGTGTGTGTGTGTGTGTGTGTGTGTGTGTGGCACGTGGCGACCCTGAGTGTTTACCTTGGCAGTGAAGGACGCATTGTAAAGTCCTACCGTCCTTCGGGTCACGAGTGAATCAGGTAGGGGGAAAAAAAAAAAGAAGAAAAGAAGAAAAAAACAGAAGGGGAAGACGAGGGATTTTTGGGAGGGAGAGGGAAGAGGGAGAGAGAAAGAAGGAAGTTGACTATCAATTATTACTTTACTGCGGAAGAGAGAGGAATAAAAGAAGGGAGAGAAGAATTGTGGGGGAAAGAGACTGTGATGATGGAGAGTTTTGTTGAGTGGAGGAGGAGGAGGAGAAGGAGGGAGAGAAGGAGAGAAGCGAGGGAGAGGAGAGAGGGAGTGTGTTGCCTAACGTGCTTACTGTGCAATCATTATGTGAGTCAGTCTTCAGTTCACCGATCATTCTCTCTCTCTCTCTCTCTCCTCTCTCTCTCTCTCTCTCTCTCTCTCTCTCTCTCTCTCTCTCTCTCTCTCTCTCTCACGGTAAATACTTTGATGTCGATTTTAATTCTTCGAAAATACACAGAAAGAAAAAAAAAACACGTGATCTACATTTTTTTTCCTTGTCTCGTCTCTATCTCTCCTTCGTCAGCCCTTCTGTAGATGGGATTAGGAGGGCCCCAGGCGAACGTGAGGGAACGGTGGGACAGATTGCGTCATTTTCTTGGCCACTGATGATTGAGTGAAAGAGAAATTGAGGCAGAATGATGATGGTGGTGGTGGTGCTGGTGGTGGTGGTGGTGGTGGTGGTGAGTGCTCTACAAAACGTGCGTCTCATCATGTACTGCCTCTCCACATCCAGCTGTCTCCACTTTACCCTGCTGTCTCGTCTCTTCCACCTCATCCACCTCATGCTGTTTCAGAAAGCCACCTACCTCATCTTTGCCTTATTTCTTTCTAAACCATCCTTTTATCCCACCACTAAGCCATCTCAATACGATATCTTCTAAGCCACCAAAGTGTCTTATTTCTAAGCCACTCACCTCATCAGTCCATCACAGAAAGCCTTATTACCTCACATCATTCTAAGCCACCCAGTTATTCCACTTTTTCTTAAGCCATCCCTTCATTTCACCATAGAAAACCACCTTATCATATTGTAATTTCCTTTTAACCCACCCAGCTATCCTATCCCATTTCTTCCTAACCCACCTACCCTTCCTTCCCATTTTATAAGGTAACCCTATCACTACCTTCTCGAGCCACCCATCCACCTTATCACCCTTTCGTTTTAATCCATCCCATCTCCCTCCCATCTCCCCTTCAGCCTATCTCTCTCCCTATATATCTCATTTTATCCACCCCTGCGGCCTGTCACCCCACCTTCCTTCACTATTCTCCACTTCCCTCCCCCTAAATCATTTCTATCACCCTCCTCTCTCTCCCTCTCTCCCAAAACCACTTCATCATCCCTCCCTCTCTCTCTCATTCTCTCCCTGAACCACTCTATCACTCCACTTCCCTTTCTCTCCTCCACCCATCCATCCACATTTATCCAGGCCTCACTTCCCTCGCTCACCCACTGGCCAGCTGACCTACTTGTGTTCTGATTACCTGCCACGATTACCGGGGACGTGCACTGGCTTGTCAATAGCATCTGTTTACAAAGAGCCCAAATTGTCTGTCAAAAGTAGCCCAATTGCAGGGATTAGCCCAAATACCTCAAATATTCGTAGCCCAAACTTCCACTGTGATAGGTTGGCTTGGCTTTTGGTGAGGCTGTCGTGTGTGTGTTTGTGTGTGTGTGTGTTTTGTGAGGGATTTGTTTTTTTTAAGGGTTTTGATTGTTTTTCGTTAGTTTTTTTTTTTTTTTTATCATCAATTGGACTGGTTAGGTTAGGTTGCTGGATTGTTTGTGTTCATGTGATAGGTTTTTTATTTGTTTATTTGTTTATATGTCTCCGTTGATTTTTATTTATTTATTTATTTATTTATTTATTTGTTTGTTGATCTTTTTTATTGTTTTTGTTTACGTACCTGCTCATGTTTTTTTTTTTTGTTTGTTTGTTTGGGGTTTTAAGTGAAAGTGGCGGTGATGGTGCTGGTGGTACTATAGTGTTAGTAGTAGTAGTAGTAGTAGTAGTAGTAGTAGTAGTAGTAGTAGTAGTAGTTTTTTGTTGTTGTTGTTGTTGTTACTGCTGCTGTACATTTTGCTTGTTCTTCCATCTCACCACCACCACCACCACCACCTTCCTACCACCACTCCTCCTCCCCCATGCTACACACACACACACACACACACACACACACACACACACACACACACACACACACACACACACACACACACACACACACACACACACACACTACTGCACACACACAAGGCAAACCCTAAGCAAGCAAACACAACAAGCAAGGAAGGAAGGCAGGAAGGCAGCAAACCAGACTTGGCGATCCTGTCAGTCTCCCGCAGCGCCCCGTAACAAAATGTAAATCTTAGGAAACATTTGATGGAAATTTTGGCCGACACTCCGCCATTACCCAGGGCACCATTAGCCACAGCAGGGCGCGCACCAACACCCAGACGAGGCCGCGCCATGTACGGTTCCTTCCGGAGTGTTTAGATGCGTGTGCTCACCTGCGAGGCGTCAGTTAATGGTGGTGCAGGTTAGGACACTTCATATTAGGCATGGGGAGGGCAGGGACAAAGAGTGGAGTGGGAAGGGCGGAGGCGCAGTGGTGAGAGGGTAAATACTAGGCCGAGGGACGCGGAGGTGCGGTCGCGTGAGGTGCAGACAAATGACTAGTGTAATGAGAGTACAGCCAGGGGTCACTAAACTGTGGTGGTGGTGGTGATGGTAGTGGTGTTGTGGAGTATTGTGGGAACTGAGTGGTTAGAGTGGTCAAGTTTAGGAGTGAGAAGGAGATTATGGTGGTATTACTTTCAATTAAGAGAGAGAGAGAGAGAGAGAGAGAGAGAGAGAGAGAGAGAGAGAGAGAGAGAGAGAGAGAGAGAGAGAGAGAGAGAGAGGAACGAATTAGAAGCTTTGGTAACAATGGTTTTTTAATAATTAACGAGAAGTGATACGGAATACAGAAATATCAGAAGCATATGTTACGGGACATGAAAGGTGAAGGAATATACAGAACGTCTTTACTCGTATTAGCTTTCTTCATGGTGGCTGTGATTACTGTAATACATGTGTCTCTCCCGTCGCCGTCTTGGTGCCGTGGTCGCTGCATCATTCATGGTTTGATAAATATTGCCTGTGTGCAGCAGAAATTGCCATGCTGTGGTATTTGTTGTGTAGCCATCAGACCAGGACAGAGCAACACACACACACACACACACACATACACACACACACACACACACACACACACATGTAAGTAGTTGTGTAAGTTGTGTGAATCCACGTAATGAGGATGGAAGCGGCTCAGCGTCGGGAGCGTGGCGGTATAAATACGAGTATCTCCCTTGGGGGGGGGAGGCGGGGATTCCGCCGGTGAGGCCGAGGCTGCCGCTGCCGCCTGTCCCTCGCGTGGCTCACAGCACACCGGGGCGGCTCACAGTGTTGCCAAACTTCGGTGGTCTTGGCTTAGGTGCCAAAAATGTTTAGTACACCTGCTGGTGGTCACGCCGCCATCCCGCATTATTTGAATGTCAGCTAAAATTAGTGTCCGGGGCAGTGAAGGGAGCACTGTGCTGGTCAGGCGCGGCGGCACTGCGACTGATGATAAACTATCTGCGTGCCGTGAAGGAAGCGATTGTTGGGCGGCAGGGAAGGACGCGGGTGTAGGCACAGTGATGAAGATGATTAGGATAGCGAGGAGGAGTGTGTGATGATAATGGTGGCAGCGGCGTGGTGATGAAAGCACAGGATGAATGACGGGACGCCAGGGAGGGATGGGCGAGGGAGGTACTGCCGGAGTGGTTAACCTGCCGCCTCCACCACACCACACACCACACAGCGCTCCCGCACCTCCTCGCCACACAAACACTCACCACACGGCACAAACGCCTTCTATCGCTGTGTTTACCCGGGCCAGCGCGGGTGAGGGCGTGTGGTGGTGTGAGGGGCGTCCTCACCTCGTGTTTGGCCTTACCTTGACTTTGGGAGTCTGGCAGCACCGTTAGGGTGGATGCGGAGCAGGACGAGTGGGGCGGGATGGCATGACGCGCAGCTGTGGTGGCGGTGGTGGTGGTGGTGGAGGCTGGCGGTGTGAGTTATGACTGTGTAGGTCGTTATGATGTAGTGGACATTTCTGGTTATGATGAAGTAGACGATGGTGATGCTGGTGTGGTGGAGAGCAGAGGGGGGGAAGTTATTGGCCTCAGGTAATAATTTGATAGGCAGGAGCGTGGCGTGACAGGTGTCGTGCTGCTGCTGACGCTGGTTAGTGGTGGCTGCCCTAACCCGCCCTGCATCTCCCTGCCAGGTCACCACCACTGTCTTCACCACACCGTCTTATGTCCCCTGAACACTTTTACCCACCGTACATTTACCTCTCATTCACCCTACACACTTTAACTCATCTCTGGACCCACTCCATTACTCATTAGTCTTTCATTTCTCTGTATCTCTCATCCTTTACTTATTTCAACCCTTTATCTTTCAGTCCTTTCTACTTACTCCTCATTCGTCATTCTTTACAGTTCTTCATTTTTCACTCCTTTCTGTTCCTTATTCCTCACCAGTTTCCGTTCCTCCCTTCACTTTCTCTCTCTCTCTCTTTCTTGGTCTCCACCCTTAAGTCCTTCCGCCCTCTCTTCTCTCTAATCTAATCCTCCCGGACCTCCCGTTTCTCAGAAGTGTGGCGCAGGTTGACGTCGCTTAAAAACATCCTTTCTTCGTGAGTTGCGAGGGCGGGGCACGGAGGGAGTCTGGCGGGAGTGTTTTTGGTAAATTTGTGGAGCCATTATCTCCTTCACCAGACAGAGGAACGGACGATACTCTCTCTCTCTCTCTCTCTCTCTCTCTCTCTCTCTCTCTCTCTCTCTCTCTCTCTCTCTCTCTCTCTCTCTCTCTCTCTGCTGGACTATTCAAGTGATCTTTTCTCATTGCGTTTCTCTCCCTCTCATGTCCTTAAGTAATCCTGCGCGTCCCTCGTAAGCGGACAAAAAGCGACGCCGAATACGGAGCAGAAAATATCGACACGATCTGAGCTGCACATTTACAGTCCCGCCAGTGCTCGTGTGGCAACATTTGTGATGCAAACATATAATTAAAGAGCACATGTGTGTTTTTGTCCATCATGTTCTTTGATATAAGGAGAAAACTCGTTCACGAACATCGCTGTTTAGATAGTAAAGGCGATAAAAAGTGCTTCAGTGCCCGCCTTGGCCTGTTATCTTAGGGTGAGGAGGAACCTGGAGGAGGGGACCAGGAGGCACTCCCGTGGTTGTAATGTGGAATGCCTATGTGGGTGTGTGATCTCTGATTAAGCATTTAATAAGTGAGACTGATTGGTAAAGTGTAGCTATCGAGAGAGAGAGAGAGAGAGAGAGAGAGAGAGAGAGAGAGAGAGAGAGAGAGAGAGAGAGAGAGAGAGAGAGAACGCATCCCCCCCGGTCACGCTTCAAGGGGGGCAGGGATGGCATGCTTTACGTCGTCTCGTGAGCAGCGCCAGTGGCCGCCCCTGGGTCTTGAATCCCATGACTCTGCACTAACGCAATATCTAAAGTTAGTCCCATGACCAGGATAAGACCAGGAACTAATGACAAAACCATTGCACGCATCCCTGAGGCGTCGCGGAAGTCACCCAGCAGCCTCCTGACGACAGCGCCGGCAGGGAGCCAAACTGGTGGTGGCGCTACTGAGTGGCTCGTTAGGGCAGGTTGTGCTGGCGGTTGTGTCGTCGCTTGCTTGGCTGGGAAATCCTTCCTCGTGTTTACTCAGCCTCGTCACTCCTCGGTGGGATAAGTGCCTCCCGGGACCCCCTCCTGACCCGCGTGTTGATATAATACTCCTTAGATTGACATCAGAACCCTCAAAGTCCCTTCCCACACTGGAACAACCTCACTCAATAATTATATGTCTTTAGTTTTTGCTGCGTTGGGGAAATGATAACTCATGGTGTGTATCAGCGTGGCAGTCTGAGGGGGCTCAAAGGGACAGGGTCAAGTGGCAGCGAGAGAAAACAATGACTTTGTGCAAAACTATGCTAGCTGACAGTAAAGGAAATTAGTGGTGAAAGTTCTTTGTTATTTTTTTTTTCTGTATAACATATGCTACTGTATTGTTTAACGCTTAAATGGAAGAATTCTGTGAAATGTCAAGATTACTCAGCGGCATTCCTCCAGCTGACGCCCGTGGAGTGTAATTCAACATGGTTCGAATCACACGTGTTCAGCAAAGGGGGATGTGAAGACCGGCACTCTGATGTGGACATGACCTGGTGTTGCTGACCCTCCTTAGGCCTGTGTTGCGTCACCTGACACCACTTCACCTGTGTGTGTGTGTGTGTGTGTGTGTGTGTGTGTGTGTGTGTGTGTGTGTGTGTGTTTGTGAGTGCTCGTATGCTTTCGTTTATACCATCCTCCTCCTCCTCCTCCTCCTCCTCCTCCTCCTCCTCCTCCTCCTCCTCCTCCTCTTAGCATACATGGACATCCTTGACAGACTCGATAACTTAACTAACTCCTCTCAGCCACCTGCTTCATCAACACCCCCACCAAGTACCATACCTTCCGTAAAACTTTTCAAGGCCGCCACCAGTCACACGCATTATCGCGAGTTACTGCCGCGCTGCAATTTGTCTTGTCCCTGGCCTGACTCTCACGATGGCCAGTATCTTGATGGACCGCCACTCTCCTACACTGTCAGGGAACCTCCGTCCTTTTAGCTGGCTTGGTATAGGGAGGATATGCTTGGTTGCCTAATGGACTCGTGTGTG
>NC_087167.1:8745000-8770000 GCF_035594125.1 Scylla paramamosain | reverse complement strand
GCAATCAAAACACACACACACACACACACACACACACACACACACACACACACACACACACACACACACACACACACACACACACACACACACACACACACACACACACACACACAGCAGACACAAACACACAAGCATCAAAGATAAATACACAGAAGAAAATCATACGCATGGTTTAAAAAAAAAAAAATACACACACACATACACACACACACACACACACACACACACACACACACACACACACACACACACACACACACACACACACACACACACACACACACACACACAAGCAGCAAGAAAAAGAACACCAAAGAACTATAATACAAATAGAAGGGAAATAGATAAAAAAAAAAAAACTATATAACTGTCAACATAGGCAAGCGGAGAGAGAGAAAAATAACAACAACAACAACAACAACAACAACAACAACGAAACAAACAAAACACCAAAGAGGAGAATCAAATACAGGAACACAAACAAAGACAAACAGAACCAAACAAACACGATATCAAAGCAAAAACAAACAAATAAGAAAAAAATAGGAGAAACCAAAAAAAAACAAAACAACAAAGAACACAAGAAACACACAAACAAACAACAGGAAAACTCAAAACACACAGCTGCAAGGAAACAACTGCCTCTCGCCTCACGCCAGAATGCTGATAAATTGAAGTAAATCCAACAAATCCATCATGCTCATTCACCAGGTTGGGTCGAGCGTCACTCGTGTCCATCATTCTTAGGCGCGTTTGCAGTCAGGTCTCCCAGATTTCACTTCCCCGCTGCTGGTCTCAAGGAAGCAAAAATAAAACGCCCTCCTGCTCAGTGTTGTGTTGATGCAAATGTATCTTGTTATTCTTATCTGTGGAGAAAGTGTAGCGATGGTGGTGGTGGTGGTGTGTGTGTGTGTGTGTGTGTGTGTGTGTGTGTGTGTGTGTGTGTGTGTGTGTGTGTGTGTGTGTGTGTGTGTGTGTGTGTGTGTGAGATACTTGTATGTGTTTAAAAGACAAAGATTATGCTTGGGTTATATATATAATTCAGCACTTTCGGAGAGAGTGGTAAACAAGTAGTAGTAGTTTTAGTAGTAGTAGTAGTAGTAGTAGTAATGATGGTAGTGGTGCTGGTACCATATTCATAAGGTCTGTTCTTTAAATCAAATAGAATCATAATTCCTTTTAAATCTGTATTACAACGAGAAAAACACCAGAAAGGAATGAAAACCGCAAAAATGGATGAATAATGTATTAGGTGTGTTTTTATGGGCTTGGGAGCGAGGGAGGTCCAGCGGGGTCTATATAAAGAAAGGCTCAAAAAAAAAAAAAAGCAGAGATAACGATCAATATGAGTCAGTTTGTCTTTGTTTTGAAGCGTCTCATTAGTCGACGGCCGTGTGACAGTGATGGAGGAGCAAGGGCAACAGGAGGAGGAGGAGGAGGAGGATAGAACAAGTTTCGTTTAACGGTTCTAGAAAAATTAATAAATTTTTGATATTCATATAGAGTTAGATATGACCTGACAAATATTTTTTTTTATTCTCTCTCTCTCTCTCTCTCTCTCTCTCTCTCTCTCTCTCTCTCTCTCTCTCTCTCTCTCTCTCTCTCTCTCTCTCTCTCTCTCTCTCTCTCTCTTCTGTAGGAGGGTGATTATTATTACTACTATCATCATTATCATATTATTATTATTATTATTATTATTGCTATTATTATTGTTTTTGTTGTAGTTCATGTTGATGTTGTTATGAATTATCAAATATTTTCTTTAGTCCATCATGACCATAAGCCCGTTGTTGTTGTTGTTGTTGTTGTTGTTGTTGTTAACTTCTTTTTTTTTTTTGCCATCCGTCACGATCATCAGCCAAACATTGATTAATTGATGCAAGATCTTACAATGATTTTCTTCCTCCTTTGCAGGTGAGTGTGACCTCGTTAGTGCGGCGCGATGGTGACTGACTGGGCAGGTAAGTACTACACACACACACACACACACACACACACACACACACACACACACACAAAACATAAATACGCAATTATAAAATGTTGATAGTTTTCGATATTATGACAGCAGGAGCTACAGTTATAGAAGTAGTAGTAGTAGTAGTAGTAGTAGTAGTAGCTAGTAATAGTAGTAGGTGATGGTGGTGGTAGTAATGTTGGTGGTAGTGGTGGGGTTGATTGTGATACTGATGTTGATAGTAGTAGTAGTAGTAGTAGTAGCAGCAGGTGATAGAGGTGGTATAGTAGTAGTAGTAGCAGCAGGTGATAGAGGTGGTATAGTAGTAGTAGTAGTAGTAGTAGTAGTAGTAGTAGTAGTAGTAGTAGTAGCAGAAGCAGCAGCAGCAGCAACAGTAGTAGTAATGGTGGTAGTAGTATTAGTAGTAGTAGTAGTAGTAGTAGTATTGGTAGTCATAACAGCAGTATTATAAGTTATATATTATAGTAACTGTGTTGGTGGTCATCATTCTGTGTTTACTCCTGCCAAAGAAATCACTCATGACTAACACACACACCCGAACACCACCGCGATGACTGATGCGTTGCCTGCTGTTTACTCTACGCAGTGATTGGTGCCGTGGTGACCGACGAGCACGGCGAGAACACAGCGGATCTCTCACCATCATGTGTAGCTTCCACTCGTATTTATCAGTATGCAAATGATCCGTGCAAATGATCCATGCTCGCCAGCCCCCGTCATGACCCGCACAAGCTGTCCTGTGAGCGCCCCGCCAAGAAAAATAATAGAATGAGGATAGAGTTACAGAGAAACATAAGCTGCAGTGACTCCTATGCATGACCGGCACGGAGCTATTTCTTATCACATACCAGTAACTGACAGTCCCGCGCCATCGTGAAAGGCGGAGAGTCGAAATGTATTTTTGAATGTGTCTGTTTTATTGCACTGGTCGACCGATGTTGCCAGCTTGTTTTGTGTTCTGACGATGCCGTTCGTTAGGATGCTTGGTGGAATTGAGTTAATTGTGTTGTGTCTGTCTGCATTTCAATTTAAATAGTTTTTTTGCGGTGGTGCTGCACTACATGAAAAAAAGAAAACGGTGCTACGTATCTCATTTACTGTTATGGTTGTCTTCTGTTAAAATTCTTGGCAATAATAAAAAAGACAATAGGAGTTTGACTTTGATGCTACAAAATTATAGGAACCGCATTATATATATATAAAAAAAAATGTCTAGGAGTAAGAAGATTAATTAAAAGAGAAATTTACAATTTACCTAGAGATCTTTATAAAGAAAGACGTAGCAATAAAATCCAGTATTGAGTGCAACAGGCCAGTCCATGACGGGTGAGCTGCGAGAGGCTGAGAGGTCGGGTGGTGAGGTGAGGAGGTGCCCGACCTGCGGCGGGTGCCGGGTTGTGTAGACCTGTGGTGCAGCAGGTGGCGGAGCCCCGGGGTGTGAAGGGGGCTGGGTTGTGTTGGACTTGTGTCATGATTGTAATGAGAGAGAGAGAGAGAGAGAGAGAGAGAGAGAGAGAGAGAGAGAGAGAGAGAGAGAGAGAGAGAGAGAGAGAGAGAGAGAGAGAGAAAGGCATCAGTGGGACAGGCAGACAGACAGATACAGTGTGTGGTGATGAATAAAACATACGATATGCTGTAGAGAACTGACACATGCAGCAGCTGAGGTGAAATTACTCCTTTCTCAGATGGCAAGATTAATTTATCTTACCTGACGACATGCATGACAGCCTGCCAGCCAGCGAGTGTACTGGGGCGTACCTACACACACACGCACACGTAGAGTATGAGCGAAGCCTGATCTGGTTTGGTAAGAATATTTTACCGAGGCCAAGCGTGTTCACCTGTGACACATAACACTTGATTGATCTGGCGCGAATCCCTTACCTAGAGTCACCTTCGCCGGTTTGTTCGTCTCCTTTTAGCGTTAAGTGGGACGCCTCAAGTTTATTTTGGTAGTGGCGGGTCAGGTGAAGTCGTGTCCCCCTAAGGCACGCCAGGTAGCCGGGAGTTCTCTTATCAGGCGAAGCTCCGAGGACATGATAAACGCTGGTTAAGTCCTCCGCTAAACGAGGTTCTGTCAGATGTGGCAAGATTGTGTTGATCGCGGGACTAAAGAGAGAGATACAGGGGCGTGTGGAGGAGATCGTGGCGAGGAAATAGATGCGTGGAAAGAAAGTGTGTGTGTGTGTGTGTGCGTGTGTGTATAGAAACCACTGAGACAAGTCATCCGCAACCCCTCCATATTACACGTCAGTACAAAATAAGCTGCATAAACCCTGAAAACCAACGTGGTGTATGCAAGCCTCTCAAACTCTAGGGCCACCATGACAGGCTTGCTGGCAGGTGTGGAGAGTAAAGGCTGTCCTTGACGAATGCGTTTAGGCAACAAGATTCTAGGCATGTCTAGGAGCGCCATCACGGTGACAATCTCTGAGGCGCAGTAAGAGAGACGCAATACCTTCCTTTCTCCCCGCTTGTCTGTCTGTGTGTGTGCTGTGATGCCCTGTCGCCGTGTCCCCGTGACCATTTCTCCCTAGCCCCTGCAGGACCCCACAGCCGCACAGCCACCCACACGCCTCTTTATCTGCCAGTAATAGTGTCGTGGGGCCGCACGTGTTGTCGCGGCGGCCGTATGCGGATCATGGCGTGGAGAAACAAATAGACAACACGCCAAGTAAGGAATAATCAAGATGACACAGGCTGCCCCGACTTGATTGTGCACAGCTTACAGGAATATAAATATGGATGTGAATGTTCCCTAAGCACACCTATCAATTATCTCACTTTCTAAGATAAAGTTACCTGCGGGATTGTGTTTCATGTCTTGGTTCAAAAGTATGGTACATCGCTCGCGCCTTAGTGTATTGGTTGCTAAGTTTGTCCTAATGCAGTGCTATTAGTGGTGCTGTGTTGCTGTCGTGCCGATTAGTGTCTTTTGAGTGACGCTGAGGGCCGGAAAGGTGGCTCTGGTGCCGTGTTCGTGTTTAGAGGCACTGCACTCTCGGCCTTGAGTGTGTGTGTGTGTGCGGCACATGATCATGCCGCCCCGCTGCCCTCCATTGCCTTGGCACCGCGACACCACCAGCCAGACACAGAGGCTTTGCTCTTTGTTCTCTTACGTACCAGCGTCTTGCCTCGACTATTTTAACTGGCCTAGTGAAAGTTACGGTTTCCAGAGATGTTTTCATAATTATAGTGATAGTTTAACAAAGATCCTGCATTTTAATAGGGACAACATCAAAAAGAACGCGACTAATAATCTCTGTGACTCTTTAAAGTATTCTTAATGAAAGAAGAAAGGGTTTTAAGTATACGAACCTTTGAATCGTGATGTGGCGAGTGATTGGTGCCGTGGGTGGGCTGTGAGGGGGCGAGGTGACACCGGGCGGGGGCAGTGACGGCGATGACACTGCAATGGACGAACACTAGCAATGAGAAGCGAGTTTTTTTCGTCATTGTGTGAATGGCTAAGATGACTTTTGTTGGTGGATAAGGGAAGGTCGTGGGTGATGCGAGTGATAGTGTGAAGGCGTGATGGTGGTGATGGTGATGACAGATGGTCGGGTGATTGTAACAGGATGGTTTGAGATGCAGCATAACGGTACAGAGGTCTTGGGGATGTTGCATAGAAGGGATGGTAGTGGTAGTGGTGGTGGTGGTGGTGGTGATGTCTTTTGGGCCTGGCGAGGACTGGAAAGACCACACGAAGGCTACATGGAAGGGCGTGGAGTTATGCGTTTTTCTTACACACACACACACACACACACACACACACACACACACACACACACACACACACACACACACACACACACACACACACACACACACACACACACACACACACAGAGCTCTCCTCAGTGACAGCATGGAATGAGTGATGGGTGAATGGATGTTGGGTGATATAAACCATTGTTACATCGCGGCTGTTGCTACTGTTCATGCTTCCTTTCCTCGTGTGCTCGCGTCACTCAGCACGGCAGCGGAGGCCGACACGAGCGGCACGGGAACTGGTACTGTCAGTGGTGGTTCAGGTCCTGGAAATGTTGAAGACCTCGCCCGCCTCTCCTAGTGTGCAGTTTTCCCTTTACGGAATACTTTCTTGATTACTTCGCCTTATTTCTTCCCGCACATAGACCAGTAGCTGCTTACGGCGTCAAGGAGAGTATGTCTTATATTATACTTCGTGTCTTCACGCCGGCTTTCACTTGTTTCGGAAAGCCATCTGTCAGTGACCTAACTTGGAGCGAGCGCCCTCTGTGTTTGGCGTAGCGAGAGACCAACCAACCAACACACCAACTATTGTATTGTGGTTAAGTTACAGCGCGGCGTCAATACTGGAGTGCTTGTCTGCTGTGAGGTTTCGTCGTGTTTAGTTTTCCCATCTTTGTGTGGCCGAGGGTCTCCAGTAATTCCCGTATGTGGTGCGCTGGTGCCGGTGCTGCGCTGGGAGTCCTCTTTGGATTGTTGATGCTGAGGATAGAGGGCGGGACGGGACCATAAGGAGGAGAAAATGTAAGCTGGGTGATAAAAATTTTCACACTCACACACACACACACACACTTTCCTTTTCCCTTTTTACTCGTAAGCACCCATTGAATCTATACAAACCAGAGCTGCACTAGATCCCCACACATCACTCTTCAAACCCACAGCACACTTTGCCCTTAGACTACCTAGCCACTTTAAACTAAACGATTTCACCCCCAACCTCTCAATGACGCATTTTTTTTCTCCCTCTCATTTTTTGTGTTGTTGATCTACGCGAGAAGTGTTGATGAATGAAAGTGAGGTGAAAGCGTCATTTGGGAAGGAAATGAGTGATAGAATATAAAGAAATAGTGATAGAAAAAAGGTATTAAAAGGCAAATATGCGCATGTATCAAAGGAGGAGTGGCAGCGAAGAATAGTTGGGCTAAAAGAGAAAGGTAAACAAATATTTACACTGAATGTTTGCTGACTTGGAATGGCTGGAGAGAGAGAGAGAGAGAGAGAGAGAGAGAGAGAGAGAGAGAGAGAGAGAGAGAGAGAGAGAGAGAGAGAGAGAGAGAGAGAGAGAGAGAAGATAAGGTGAATAAAGGTGAATAGGAAGATGTTAGTGTAGTTGGTGTGCTTGTGATGTATACTGTGTCATGTTAAATAGTATGGTGTGATTAAGTTAGGTTACGTTGTCTCGTATGGTTGGTATCCCATGATATTGTTAAGTTACCTTAGGTTATATAGCAGTGGTTAGGTTATATGTTATGCTATGCTATGGCTGGTCATGGTATGGTATGGTATGGTATGGTTAGATTAGGTTAGGTTAGGTTATATGGTGTGACATGGTTAGATTAGATTAGATTCTTAAATGGTTAGTAAGGTTAGACT
Organism: Scylla paramamosain; assembly: GCF_035594125.1. Classification (NCBI taxonomy): domain Eukaryota; kingdom Metazoa; phylum Arthropoda; class Malacostraca; order Decapoda; family Portunidae; genus Scylla; species Scylla paramamosain. Next base: position 8,762,652 of record NC_087167.1, on the reverse strand, counting down.
AAGTTAAGTTAGGTTATATGTACGGCGTGATATATGGCCCGCATCATCGACGGCGCAGTGAGAGGCGCGGAAGGTGTGACCGGAGGGCGAAGGGTGAAGGGTGGGGTTAGGGCGTCGTCCCCGTAGCAGCTTCAACAAAAAACCCGCCCGGTCATTCCTCGTCTTCAGTGATACGAGGATTACTTTCCAATTTACCGTGGGGGACCTGAATACAAAGTGCGTGCTGATGCTGGGGAAGGGAACTCTTGTCTTGTGTGCCGTGGATGGAGGCAAGGTGAGGTGAGGTGAAGCAAGGCGAGGCGAGGGTTGCTAGCTAAGTGGGATGCATCGTGTTTTGTTTTGATGTGCTTCAGTTTGGTGTGATGGTGGGAGTGGTGCAGTGATAGGAGAGAGAGAGAGAGAGAGAGAGAGAGAGAGAGAGAGAGAGAGAGAGAGAGAGAGAGAGAGAGAATTTCTTAAGGACACACACACACACACACACACACACACACACACACACACACACACACACACACACACACACACACACACACACACACACGAGCAAGATTGCCTCCTTCTGCGCCTGCCGAGAAGCAAGGTCACAGCGCCTCGGCTCACGTTCCCTGCTTGGTGGACAAAGGATGCTGTGTGAAAGGAGACAAACAGAATTCGTCTCTGCCCGACCCTGTCATTTTAAACCCACCACCACCACCACCACCACCACCACCTCATTATAGCCATCCATCTCCCTCTTCTTACCACCTTCCCCATGTGACCATCGCCTGTCACCTCTACAGCTACCTGGCAATTGGCTCTTCATACCTGCCACCGTAATTACAGCAGGTCCTCCTTGTCCAGGTGTGTCAAGATGCTGCTCGCCCCTTTCTCCTCCCGCGCTGGTGAGAAGGGAGCGGGCGCCTGAAGAATAGAATGATTGTTGGTTGATTTATTGTTTTTATATTTGCTTGTGTAAAATGAGGATGGTTGCAGTGGAGGCGTGGAGGCAGTATAGGTGGTTTTAATGTCCCTACCTATTCAGTTGTAAGGTTTTGGCTCAACGTGCGCTTGTTATGGTGTTGGTGATGGCGTGCTCACAGGGGAGGATGGACAAGAATTGCAGAGAGAGAGAGAGAGAGAGAGAGAGAGAGAGAGAGAGAGAGAGAGAGAGAGAGAGAGAGAGAGAGAGAGACTATGCCACTCCTCGCCATACAGTTACATAACTCTGCCGGGGTGGTCATGAGGGCTGGATAGAGCTGACGTAGTTCCGACCGTGACACAGGAATATGGTGGTGGTGATGGCAGGCGGGCGGCGGCGAGGCGGTGACGGATGCGGGGCGGGCGTGCCGTGACCCGCTGTCGCGCCGCCCCGTCGTGTGTGGGCGGCGCGGACCGTGGAGGAAAGGAGACTGGAAGGCGGGTTAGGACTATAAAGTATTATAAAAGACGACTGTTTTGCCAATTCCAAGAAAATAAAAGTTTGTTTTATAGAGTCCTGTAAGATACGGCCATTTTTGTTTGCATATTAAAAAATACATTGACTTTATCCTTCACATAAAAGGAGTGCATCTTTTATCATCGTTATTTTTTAATAATCTGGTAAAACAGAGAAGGATTACAAATTAATTTAATGAATATGAAATAAACTTGTAGTCTTTGAGAGGTATTGTGGTGTGCACAGATGAATCACCGCGCCATCCCTACCTGGAAACATTGCACGTACAGCAAAGTACAGGCAAACTTGCCACGCGTGCATAAGAAATGTCAAGAGATTAATAGAGACGAGTTTGAAAACTGCCTCAGAAACATCGGGGTGAGAAGTAAGACAAGACTCCTCTTTTGGTTTGCCGCCACCACCACCACCATCGTGGGCAGGATCCTTTCAAACAGCAGCTCCTCGCCCCCAGTCAAGGCTAACTCTCACACGGCTCTCACACACCCGCCCAAGGTTAAATATAAGTTCCCGATGAAATCAGGCGGCAATTGTAAATCTGTGAGCGAAGCTGTAAAAGGCCCTAGTGACCTGCCGAGGCTGACGACCGGGGTAGAAAGCCACGGGGCAGGCCCAGTGGTGACCCGCGGTGGATAAATGGATGGCTGAGTTATGGTGACAGGGACGGCCAGGCTGCTGCTGCTGCTGCTGCTGCTGCTGTCGCCGCCGCCACAGGTAGCGAGCTGCTGTCGCTGGTGGGATGCACTCCTGTCACTGTCATAAAAAGAGACAAATAGCCGAGCCTCTCAGTGGCGGTAGATACGGCGGCTCTCTCTCCTTCGGGCCATTCTCTCCCTAATGAGAACTCGTCGGCTATGTCGGGCGTCCACCCCAGCTGGATTCCGAGGCGGCTGTGGGGCAGCGGCTGGGGGGTGGGGAGGGTGGAGTCCTGCTCATGTACATGTAGAAATATAGCCTGATGCAAGCCGACGTTTTATGTTAAGATTTATTTGACTTTGCATGAATAAAACAGCGAGCCTTTTCCACTCTGTAGAGAAAATAAATGGACTACACATGTAAATGAGTGAGTCCGTCGCGTGCCGTGAAATCCCCTGGGCATCTGTCCGGATTGGCTTTCCGCTCATCGCACCTGAGTGGACCTGACTGTCTGGCACAGGTAGGATGTCGGATGCCAGATCAGCACTAACCGGATGAAAACCACACCGAGCACCTGCCTTACCGGTGAGCATTCCCACGCCGGGCCAGCACATCGCCGTGCCCCCCGCCAGACACAAGCACGGTGCGGTGACGCCTCGGCAACAAGTCGTAATGGTGTTAAGCCAATCACTTTCGTTTTATCCCCGCCGGTGGACTGAGAGAGCCAAGGTGTTAAATTAACCAGCTTCCATATAAGGCATCCGCTGAGAGGCGATGGGCATCACTCGAAAGGTTGCAGATATTCTTACTTTCACGCTTGAGCCTCCACGCCGCAGCCACGAACCCGAAAAGGAGATTCGAGTCAGACCTCAGCCCGGCCTCGCATTGCCTTCCCCGCATTCCCTGGCTGTGTTTCGCCTCAATTGCATAAAATAACACACTGATAAGAAGAATTCCCGCTTTACTGATACGTATTTCAAGCAACAGGAAAATGCTCACAGTAAGATTTCGTTCTCAAAATGGTCGCTCACAAGATGCAGGGAGATTCAGTCATTGTTTCCACGTTTTCTCTTCACGCGCGGTGTTATGCAGGTGTGTGTGTGTGTGTGTGTGTGTGTGTGTGTGTGTGTAGGCAATCAGGCTTCACGCTGGGACTTGTTCACAATGCCTCACACTTTAAAGGAGCTTGTGTTGAGCCTTACGAGCATTTGGAGATCGGTGGCGACGCCTTTATATATTCAAGTATTAGAGATAAGAAAAAAAAAAAAACTAAATAATATGTACATACAGGGGTGCGAGTAGGCGGCTGTGAGCGTGGGACGGACGGGCGGAGTGCCACGCAGCCGCCCACACCACCACCACCACCACAGCCACCACCGCCCCTTCGTTAGCTGGAGGTTGCGTCTTTTCTCTCCCAGTTTCTGAGCGTCATGAAGTCTGTTCCAGCCAGCCAACAGCCTCTCCTCATTCCGCTCCCGTGGCCGCCTCTCCGCCTCGCGTGTCCCAAAACCCGCCACATTAATTTCACGTCATGAAAGCTCTTGACCATATGAAGACCTCGCCTGCCCTCCACTGACCTCAGCGCCACATAAGTCGTTTTTTGCTTCTTCCAGTGACCCTTGACCTCTTTTGCCTCCCGTGGGAAAGAACGGACACGGGAGGGAAGGAGGGAGTCGTGGAAAAGAAATGTCTAGGATGGAAAAATGTAAAGAAATGAATGCCTGGCGGTGGACATGACAAGGCAGGGAAGGGAAGGAAGGCGGCGGTGATGATGAGAGGGTGCTGAATGAATCACTTGAGAGGCTTGGACTTGAGAGAGGGAAGTGATGGAAGTTTAATGGAGCGGCGGTGGAGTTGTGTATAAAGCGGCTGAGGAGGCCCGGTAGTAGTCAGTCTTGAAAAGGGTGAATATACGAGGTTCTGTGGAGGGAGGATGAGGAGAGGAGAGTGGTTGAGGTTTACAGGGGTGGCTTCAGAATATTCTAGGGCGTCGCTTTGGGGGTTCCTAAGCACCACTCTGCATGATTAACAGTAGCATCTCGAGAAAAAAATAAGGAAATGGACGAAATTGAGAAGAATAAGGAAAATTTTAAAGAGATTTACAGGAATACGTTAAGAAAATACTACTTCGCGCAATTAACTAGGAAATATTGAAAGAAACGACTAGACGAACTTCAGAATGCTAAGAAAAAAAAGTTGAGATTTATAGGAAAGCCTCAGAAACATCTAGGCCGTCACTTAGCGATACCTGATACCACTTAGCGCAATAAACAGCAGTAAGAAAGGAAAGCCTCTAGACGAACTTCAGAGTGGTAGGGAAGAAGAAAAAGAGTGGAAGAGATTTGTAGGGAGGTCTTAAAAATATTTAGGTCGTCACTTAGCGATACCCAAACACCACTTAGCGCAATTAACGCCACACCAGCACTTCACCGCAGCACCTCAGCCTCTCCCCTGTGCTGTGGTGTGCCCGGCATTAAGTGGCTCGGGCAGCTTCTTTTTTGGGGGATCAAGGTGGAGGAGGTGAGGCAAGGAGACGAGATCCTCCTCCAAGAGAGAGAGAGAGAGAGAGAGAGAGAGAGAGAGAGAGAGAGAGAGAGAGAGAGAGAGAGAGGAAAAAAAAGTAACACACACACACACACACACCTGCTTGTTTGAATTGTCCTCCGCAGCCTCGGGTATTTTGGGATAGCTTATATGATCGTTGTCTCATCATCCTTTAGTGAAAATTCAAACACTTCCATGAAAGGACTAGTGGATGTGTTGAAATGAGAGGGAAATTACCGGAATGTTGTCGAATGAGTGCAGATTTTTTTTTTCCTTGAAGTGTTGTTGGTAAATAGTGCACACATGTCCACCTTACACACACACACACACACACACACACACACACACACACACACACACACACACACACACACACCAGTGATAAAACGTTGTGTGCAGTAAAACCCACGCACCAGATAATGCGTGCAAGTGTGTGTGTGTGTGTGTGTGTGTGTGTGTGTAAGGTGGACATGTGTCCTCGTGAAAATGAATTATGTCTGTTCTGGGATGCATTAAGGGCCTGAGTACATGGCGTCCATAGCGTGTGTGTGTGTGTGTGTGTGTGTGTGTGTGTGTGTGTGTGTGTGTGTGTGTGGAGGGCGACAATCACAAAGGGCTGAATACATTAGAAAGTCCTTCAGCTTAAAGTATATTTTCAAGTTCCAAATGTTTACTACATATAAAGAGAGAAAAAACTGCAAGAATCAAGATAAAGTGAGAATTAAGTGTGTGGAGTCAGACTTGGAGGAGGAGGAGGAGGAGGAGGAGGAGGAGGAGGAGGTTTGATGGCCGCTGCGGGAGTTTTTCTGCTGGTGTCTTATTTTCTCTAATTGTCTGAAGCGCCGCGGCTCCCTCGTTGCACCAGCTTCACTTTTTGGTCCTCCGTTCATTCACAGTCGTTCTTTCTTTCACTCGGACCAAAGCCAGTTCATTTCGTCCCTTCCTTTCCCTTCCCTCGTCGCCCTCCGCTCAATTTCCTTTCCCTTCCCTGTCCTTTCTCCTCTCCTCTTCCTCGCTGATCCCATTCCTTTCATCCCTCCTGCCCAGTTCCCTCACTTTATCCTCTCCTGTAGCGGCGGGTGTGTGGTGTGTGGTTGTGGCACCTCAGGTTTACAGCAGTCGCCTTGAGTTGCGTCAATTTATTAGTTGTTTCTTTGTGTTGGCCGCGTTTTCTTTTTGAATCAAGAGGCGGATCGTTTATTTTTGTTTTCCCTACTTGAAATTCCGTTTTTTTTTTTTTCCAGAGGTATTTCTATGTTGCAGCTCTACCTCGTTGATTTGCTTTCATGATAGGCATTTGATCTCGCGTAATGCATTGTTAAAATAACTACCTTGCTGGCGTACTTCAGATCTTCTTTATCTCATCCATTTATATTTTTTCTTACTATCCCTCCTTTCTGATGAAGCATAAACTTTTGAGAATGAGAGTCTTCGTGCGTCTGGCAGTCCGTCCGTAGCACAACACTGGTCACATTCAACGTCCATTGGCTGTCAGATCTACCGTACCTCCACCGTCAGGCTTAACAAACCGCGGCTTTTGTAAGAAACTGTGACATCAGCCTCGTCCAACCTCGCTCCGCCAGAATTGAGCTACAAATTCCCATCACAGATTTGTATACGGCGGTGTCGCGTTGCAGCTGGCGAGGCGTGGGGCAATGGAGCCGTGTTAAGGACCCGGGGGATGATAGTGCCCACCCACGCAGTCCCCAGTGGTCGGTAATGTGCCGTGAGCTTGGCGAGGGGTGATCTTAAGCAATGAATGATGGAGTGCAGTCTTCCCGCCCTGACTGACGAGGAAAGGAGGAGGAGAGGACACTGACGACTGGAGCAGAGAAGCGCGAGTGCTATTATTCTGTGTCAAGGCTTGGTGTCATCGCCCGGGGCCATATCTTTGTATTGTGCTGGGGCGGAGTGAGGGAAGGGTGCTCGAGGAGGGCATGCGGGTGGAGAGAGGGAAGGCTGCGGCGGGGAATGCAGCGGCGGGCTTATGTGGAGCCATGAAGGTCGAGGGAATAGACAGCATATTGATCGAGGGACAGTGGGATGCTGGCACGTGTGGGAGTTACTGGGTGGTGGGTGGCTGGGAGAAAAATGAAGCTTTGTAGTGGGAGGTAATGGGAGTATGAGGGTAGAGAGGCAGAGATAAAGGGCACGATATTCATCCAGTCATCCAGGAGGAGGGGACGCCTTTGTCCCCCCGAGGCCTGTGGTATTGTTCCGAGGGCGGGGCAGCGGGAGAGGAATGGGAAGGGGAGGCGAAGGGGGACGTGATGGCTATAATTCAGGTAATCACTGCTGTAGTATCGCCTGTAATAATTGAATACCTGCACGGAATGTTAAGTGTTCCTGTCATGATGAGGACGAAAATAATGGCATTAGTGGGGAAGCCGGGGATCGCCAGTCCAGGAGCGGCGTTTTACAAGTATAGGGGCGGCGAGGAGAGATTTACTACTGGTGCTGTTGCTAGCGGTGAGGATGACGGTGGTGGTAGTGGTGATTGTGGTGGTGGTGGTGGTGAAGGAAGCAAGAGTTTAATCTCACACGCCAGGCAGTAAAGTGTCGAGGCGGTGTTGTGTTAGTGACAAATACAAGTACTTATCAATTTAGAAATTAGTGCCTCATGAAATAATATATAATGGACGCACCGCTCTGACGTGCTTTATGCAGACAGCTGGACAGGTAATATTCGCACCAAGACTTACATCCTGTCGGTGCACGCTGATATTAAAGCATAAATCAGATATACAATGATATATTATAAAGGTGTATTTAATTTTTTTTCTCACCTTTCAATCACTGGACGTAAACGACTTGTATATATCTCTTTAAACTTTCATGATATATAGTCGAGTGATCAAGTTTTCCTGCTTGTAAATTTTTTCCGCAAAACTTCCAAAAATGGGTGTTCCTTAGAGTAGAGATTTTATGGAGTGGTGGAGAGCGTGTGACCTCGTGTGGCCCATTTTCTCTCGGTGTCCAGTGAAAGTAGTGTGTCAAGCCACGGGTCTGGGAGGCCGCAGGAGAGTATGGTTGAGTGACCGACTTGATTCAGTGACTCACACTCTCCTTACCAACCACCCCCACCATCCCGCCACCTTCCCCTGTCCGCCACTCCCCTACCCCTCCCCCTCACCCACCATCCTTCCCTCTTCCACACTCTTGATGCTACGGTGTGTGTGTATGTGTGTGTGTGTGTGTGTGTGTGTATGCGTATGTAAGAACGGAATTTGCTTCATTCGTTTCATTTTTTTTTTTTTATTTTTTTTTTTACTTTTCACCGTTTTCTTTACAAAGGCGTGGAAACAAGAGACTGACTTCATGAATTAACATCGAAATCACAGCACCTCGAAAACAGTCAAGCGCAATATAACCCCTTTGCTTCACAAAACTCTCAGCTTTCTGGCAACAGTGAATGCGTGAACCTTACAGGGAAAGGTGTCACCGCAATGATTAATGTGTCCCTGGCCATTCACTGCTCCCGTCACTGCCTGGTGGGGGTGAGTAATGAGGCGGCGTGTGAGTCAGGTGAGCGAGGCGGCATCAGTTCAGGTAATAACAGTGCGGTGCAAGAGCCTGTCTGTCTCTACATATCATTGTGGATAAGTTGTCTGGAGGTTTTTTTTTTTTTTCCCCTCCCGTATTCAGGTACCAATAAACTTGTTCGGTTTTTTTTTTCTTGTCATCATAGCAATTGTCGTTAATTCGTTGTTCAAGGATATGAATGAGTGTATGCAAGGTAGTGATAATTGTGGTGGTGGTGGTGGTAGTGATAGAGGTGTGTGTGTGTGTGTGTGTGTGTGTGTGTGAAAATTATTAGGTAATTGTATATATTTAGTCTTTACATTTACATGCTGTGATCAATAAAGTAATCATCTATTTATTTATCAATCTGTCTATTTATCTCTCTCTCTCTCTCTCTCTCTCTCTCTCTCTCTCTCTCTCTCTCTCTCTCTCTCTCTCTCTCTCTCTCTCTCTCTCTCTCTCTCTCTCTCTCTCTCTCTCTCTCTCTCTCTCTCTCTCTCTCTCTCTCTCTCTCTCTCTCTCTCTGTGTGTGTGTGTGTGTGTGTGTGTGTGTGTGTGTGTGTGTGTGTTTATCTTTGCGTCCGTCTGTGTGATGTGTACATGAAAGAAGAAGAAGAAGAATAAGGAGAAGAGATGAGGGGAGAGAGAGGAAGGCTTCACGACTCGGTGGGCTAGAGGCTTCGTGGAGGATCATCAGATCAGATAGCCTTGTGCAGGGCGGCAGCGCGGGCCAGCCTTCATTGGGGCGTTCATAAAGACTTCAAACCCACCTGCAGCATCGCATCGTCCGCCTCGCTGCTGCAGGATTGAGGATGTGATAATGGCGATTCACAGTGTCCATGTAAGAGTGTGTGTGTGTGTGTGTGTGTGTGTGTGTGTGTGGGTGTGGGGGAGAGATTAATGGTAATATAACTTCTACTGACGCTGCTAGTTTCCTATGCGAATGAGTCAGCATTGAAGTTGGGGAGAGAGAGAGAGAGAGAGAGAGAGAGAGAGAGAGAGAGAGAGAGAGAGAGAGAGAGAGAGAGAGAGAGAGAGAGAGAGAGAGAATCATTGTGTTCCGTATATTTATGAAGAAAGCAGAACTGAAATATTGTATGTGAATGTCTTTATTGTGTGAGAGAGAGAGAGAGAGAGAGAGAGAGAGAGAGAGAGAGAGAGAGAGAGAGAGAGAGAGAGAGAGAGAGAGAGAGAGAGAGAGAGAGAGACTTACTAAATATGAACGAGGCAGGGCGAGCGGATCCCGGAGATTTCAACACGCTTGCGGTAGTGACCTTGTGGCGGGGCTGTGCTGAGGTGAGCTGGGGACAGAAGAAAGTTAAGGATGTGCGGGCGAGTGTGGCCGTCCGCTGGCTTCTGGGAAAGGCTGATATGGTGCTGTGATTGATGTATTACCAGACCTGAGCAGGAAAGCGTGTCGATGGCTGTGACTCATTCGTTGTGTGCAGTTAGTCTAGTGAAAAAGGATACCTGGGTGTATTTATTGTAGTAGTGGAGGTTTGCATACTTGTAAATTTAGGTGTACAATGGTTTCATGATTATTGTGAAGTCTTACAGAAAATATTACTTAAACGTTACATTTACTGAACCTTGCACGTAAATCTGAATACTTCAACTACTTTATTTATTTATTTATCTATTTATTTATTTGTTTATTTTATTTTATTTTATTTTATTATTTTTGTTTGTTTATTCATTTTTATTTATTTATTTATTTATTATTATTATTATTTTTTTTTTTATTGTAATATGAGGAGTGACAAGGATTTTTTAAGTGTTATCTTTCGGAATATTTGGTAGTGATAATATTCGTAGCTTTCAACATTATTATTACTTTTTTTTTCTCTCTCTCGCTTTTTTCATCCCGTTCAGCTAAAATTTCCATTTATCGCAGCATTTTCCACCAGTTTTATGTTGAGTTGGTGATTTCCTCCAATTATCGTTTCCCAAGATTTCCAAGTTTTATTTTCATATTCGAATAAGTATCTTTTCCATCTTCTTAATTTCGTTTCCCCAGTTTTCTTTAATACTGCCCTCCAGTTATGTATTCAGTTCTACGTATCTGCAACCGAGCGTAACGTCCTAAACTAGAATATTGAACACCTGCAGAGACAGCAACCCACCCTGAAGGAACCACCCAATTTACTCCTCCACACACCGAAGCTTCTCTCTGCCTCCCTCTTGTCCTCTTGTCATCCATGCGCATGCTGCTGCTGCTCCTCCAACACGGCGTCCACCCAGCTACACTCGCCAGCACGCCTAGTCGCCCCCACTCGTATACTACGCGAGGGCGCAACTCTGGACAGTGTGAAGATAAAAGAGACAGGCTGGAGCGCCGCTTGAATAGGACCGACAGAACTGGCTTTGGATTCTCTCTCTCTCTCTCTCTCTCTCTCTCTCTCTCTCTCTCTCTCTCTCTCTCTCTCTCTCTCTCTCTCTCTCTCTCTCTCTCTCTCTCTCTCTCTCTCTCTCTCTCTCTTACAGATATGGTTGCATGTAGTGAACCAGTTTTGTTTTCTTCAGTTTGTGTGTGTGTGTGTGTGTGTGTGTGTGTGTGTGTGTGTGTGTCATTAAGTCTATATATGTATTGTCAGTAAAATATTTAGTGTGTGTGTGTGTGTGTGTGTGTGTGTGTGTGTGTGTGTGTGTGTGTGTGTGTGTGTGTGTGTGTGTGTTTGTTTGTACTTGTGTGCGTGCGTGCGTGCGTGCTTGTCTGTCTATGTATCCGTCTGTCTGTCTGTAAGGAATCTTCACACGCAAGTCAGCTCTTCCTCCTTTCCACAGCCTGCAATGTTTCATAAGAGGCGCACAAAAAGAACTCGGAAAAAAATTATCTCGTTTCTTTTCCTAGTTTCTTTTTGGAAGCGGCATTGTGAGAAGCCTTTTCCTTCTTTTCCTTCCCTTATTCATGTGACCTTGGCTGATCTTCCCGACACGCAAATAAGAAAAAAAAAAGAATAAAGAAAAGTGGCTCAATAGTAAGCTGTGGAGGAGAAGAAGCTTGACTGGTAAGAAGCTTGGCTGGTAACCGAGTCAACACGAAGAGGGCGAAACGGCGATGGTGGCTGGCTCAAGGGTCCTCCCAGTAACTCACGCCCCCAGATGACCTTCGCTCGTGGTGCTTCATTTGCCTGGCGCTTTTGGTACGATAATTGCTATTTACACGTGCGGCGATTACGTTGTCTGAGCCGCGGTGAGGGGAGGTGATGTTGAATGGAGAATGGGAGCGTGTTTTCCTCTCCTTGGCTAGACAGTTTTTTTTTCCTCTGTCTTTCCATGATCACCTGCAGCTTTGTAGACGTGTATTTTTGTTCCGCAGTGTCTTAACTAGTGTTGTAATCTAGAAAGGACAAAAGCAACAGCATATTTTCCTTTTTTCGTGTTTTCCTGCTAACGCCTTTTTCTTTCCTGCTCTTTTCTTTTCTTTGTAGGGGCGTGAATGTTAATGTAAGAGAAATATGGTAGTGAAGAAAGTTTAAAAAGGAGAGAATTAATACATGAAATGACGTCTATCAGAGAGAGAGAGAGAGAGAGAGAGAGAGAGAGAGAGAGAGAGAGAGAGAGAGAGAGAGAGAGAGAGAGAGAGAGAGAGCAATACCAAAAAAAAAGTATATCATGATTATATTTCTTAGCATTGCGAGTAGTATGTAGTATTGATGTGTTTAGACCCTCAACTCCACAGCACCACACAATCTTAAGTGTCTACTGAAATATCTTATCGCCCCCCTTCACTTTACTCATCATTTGTCACTGTCTGTCATCCCAGCACTGCATCTTCTTTGCTTTTACTTTCACCCACGTCCCTTCATCTATATAGCGCTTTCCTTAACCCTTTCATTGTTGTTGTCTCCTTGTTAACATGCAGGGCTCAGTAAGGGATTGCATGCATGGACAGACACAGAAAAAGAGGAAATATGAGAGGAATATTATTTTTATCTTCGTTATAGAAATATTTCATGAGTCTGTGCTAGTACGAAGCTAGTGTCTCATGTAGTTCTTAGGTAATTGTATGAAAAATTGTCCAGGAGTGAAAGTTTTAATCTCTCTCAGTACCTCAGTTACAAATGCACTTTCACATCCACTGCAGTTGAGTTCCCCCCTACCCGCCTAGTACATAGTAAGTGTCTAAAAGGCGTGCGTAATTATGAGCAAAATGATCCAGCCACGAAAGTTTAAAGCGTCTCTTACTATACAGCTATAATACACTTCCACCTCCACTATAGAAAACCTACTTATTCCTCCCCTTCACTGACAGATGGTAAGGTTGAAGTGCCTAGAAGCTGCCTTGTATAGATCAACCAGTCTTTTCCACCCTCCATATTTTCCTATATTCTTACGCAAGCACTTTCAACCTCGTGCACGTGTCCCCTTCTCCACATCATCATCATCATCATCATCATCATCATCATCATCATCATCATCATCATCATCATCATCCCACCACTAACGAAGCGTGTTCATCGCATCACCACGGACACATGGGCCGCGGGGAGGGACTATAATTAATGTTGCAATCCATCGTCTCCCCGTTGGCTGCCGGGGAAATACAATGAGCTGTGAAAACAACAATTCTTCACGCCTTGACCCTTGAGGACCCACTGCCAAGGAAGGGTTATCATGGAGGCGATTAAGGAGAACTTGGAGGAGGGACTAACTTTTCCTAATTCGTAAAGATTAAAAATGAAAGAAAATATGATAAGGACAACTTTTCTTGGTGAGTTTTTTTTTTTTTTTTTTCTTATATATGGGAGACAAGAGAATGCTGATCACCCATACGATGTTATTGTTGTCTCCTTAGCAATTCTAATACAGGTGACATTAATGGAGGCGGGGCTTATAAGGCGCGCTGGCGAGGGACTGACGGAGAGAGGGAAGGGAATGGAATGAAGGAATGAAGGTGAAAGTGAGATAAGACCAGCGATGATGATTAAAGTAAAATATATTGTGAGCTGTCAAATACCAGAGAGAGAGAGAGAGAGAGAGAGAGAGAGAGAGAGAGAGAGAGAGAGAGAGAGAGAGAGAGAGAGAGAGAGAGGCAGGATACAGTGGTAAGATAAGACGGAGATATCACCTGTATCCTCTCTCTCTCTCTCTCTCTCTCTCTCTCTCTCTCTCTCTCTCTCTCTCTCTCTCTCTCTCTCTCTCTCTCTCTCTCTCTCTCTCTCTCTCTCTCTCTCTCTCTCTCTCTCTCTCTCTCTCTCTCTCTCTCTCTCTCTCTCTCTCTCTCTCTCTCTCTCTCTCTCTCTCTCTCTCTCTCTCTCTCTCTCTCTCTCTCTCTCTCTCTCTCTCTCTGCCTTCCTTACTCACCTCACACCTTCTTAATTAATTACCTGACATTATCACCGTCGCCTCCAGTAACAAGCGAGGATACAACGCACACACAAACACATTCACAGCGTTGAAGTTTAGGTTAGGACACAACAGCGCAGCAACAACAACATACTCGTATTAACCTTGACCGATGGGAAAGGCTATCATCAGATAAGCTAAAAAAAAAAAATAAATAAATAAATAAATGCTAAGAGGTCAAAATTGAGGTGGATATGTAAGCTGTTTTAAGATCCTGTCAGATAACGTGATCCTTGGGCTGAATTCTTCCCCCTTGAGGCCTTGACGAGGGAGAGGATGAGCCGTCTACCTGCCTAGTACCTGTCGACCTAACTATACCTGTCTTATTACCTTGGGGCTGAAAACGAAGGTGTTACTTAGGAAAGGTGATCAGTGATAACCCTACGCGATGGAGGGAGCGGCGTTTTCGACCTGCCGCCGCTGTTGGTGTGTCGAGTGGGTGGGGTTGATGCGAGAAGACATGAGGAAGCTGAGAAAGAAGTGGATTTTTAGCGCTCGAAGATGAAAGAAACATGATAGGAATTGTAATGGATTTGTAAATTGGTTTAGCACTCGAAGGTGAAAGAAACGTGATTAGAATTGTAATGGGTTTGAAAATTGGTTTTGTGGTTACGATAGCATTTTGTTTTACTGTTTTGTTGCGTGTTAACTGTATTTAGTGCTTATTGCTTATCTTTATGAAAATTTATATGTTGTTAATTGGAATCGTTGCATGTAGTGTTGTACAATTTACTAACATACTATTTTTCTTTCTCTACAGGTAAGATGTGCAGGTGTGAGCATTGCGGGTGTGGAGTGAAGGAAAGGTTTGTACTGCGGAGACTCACCTGTGTGGAGAAACTGAGGTGAGGTGAGGTGAGGTGAGGCGTGTTGGACGTGTGCTGGTGCGGCGCCTCATGGGTAAGTGAGAGAGAGAGAGAGAGAGAGAGAGAGAGAGAGAGAGAGAGAGAGAGAGAGAGAGAGAGAGAGAGAGAGAGAGAGAGAGAGAGAGAGAATTAACCAAAACAAGCATGCCTGTCAGTAAGTCACTCGAATCGCATCTGAAGCAGCATGACATCACAGCAACAAGTTTTAATTAATCCCTTTCATGAAGAGTTAACGTCAAGTGTCAGGTGGGAAAAGGAGTATATTGTGGTTTTGCTCCTTATTGCTCTGCTTTATATTTGATTGTTATTATTGCGAGAATTATACAAGATCGTTAGTCGCCTGAAGGTGATGTTGCTTGTTTCGATGAAAGTTTCTGTCGGAATATACGTACCTAAGGTAATTACGCAAATATTCTTTAATTTTTCCTCCAGAGCAGAACGTCATAAAGTGCAGGAGAAAAGAAACGAAGCCTTGGTAACACACACACACACACACACACACACACACACACACACACACACACACACACACACACACAGGAAATGAATACGGCGTAGCTAATCGGTAAACTTCTCTTTTTTTCCGTCTTCTTTTGTCGAGTATCAAGTTTTTGTTAGATGCGTTTTGATTGCTGGCCAGAATGGGATGTATTTTAGGCCGCCAGGCGTGATGGTTATCCCGGCCTACAGCCCACCCAGGCCTGCCACACCCAGCCACACACACACACACACACACACATATATATAACACCTGGTTTTCTATTTTACTTAAGGTATTTGGTATAACTTTTCCTTCATTATGGCATGATGTACGAAATCAGAAGAAAAAAAAAAGATAATTGCTTCCAGGTGGAGGACTCTGGTAGGGGATTAACAGAAGGGCGCGTGCGAGGACACCCACACACAAACGTATTATATTTTGCGTTTCCATTTCACATTAGCCTGCAGCCACGGCCGACTAGCGGGTGATCATTGCGTCATGGCCACCGGCAGTAGGGCAGGTGGAGGGAGTCTGGACAAGCTAGGGCACTGGAAGGTATAGTAAGTGTCTCAGTGGGGTCTCAGTAACACCAATCTAGTCTAGGAGTGAATAGGACAAGTTTTCCCTACAAAGAATAACAAAGGATAACTCGGCAGCATACCTTTAGATCCTTGCAAGGCTGTTCGGGGACTCCTACAGGGTGAAGAGATGGGACAGTAAAGCAGAAGGGTAAGGTTATGTCAAGGAAAGCTCGGGGCGTTCTAAGCAGGTGGGGTGAATCTAGACAGGTGAGGCCACTGCGGAATACATGAGATGGTCAGGGGATGAGATGGTCAAGTACCACAATTGTCATAAAGGAGAGAACAGAAGGAGTAATGCTAGGAAAAACTCTAGAGTGTTTTTAGCAGGTACTTGAGTTGGCTTTAGTGTGTCTTAGTAACTAGTGCAAGATAGAAGCGAACAGGTAAGATATGCCTGATAGTGAAGTGTCTAGTCAGGGGAAGCTTGAAACGTTTTGACCAGGTGGAGTGAAAACGTTAAGTTACTAGTGGGTAGCAAAGGTGCCTAAGTTGGGTTTTAGTAAGCCATGACAGGATGGAGGCGGGACAAGGCTGAGTTGAATGCATACCAGAGAGAGCATAGAACGTTTTTGGTGTCTGTACTGCCAGGGCACACAGCAGCAGCAGGCGCCACAGTGGTGGGGCGGCTTTTTAACCCTCCTCCGCCTCAGGGCTCAGCTTCCTGGGACTGGCGAGTGAAGGCCGCGTTTGGTGGTTATTGGTGAGCGCCGCAGTCGGAGTCGGGGGTGAGGCTTGAGGCTTGAGGCGGGGGTGAAAGGAGCGCCACCACCTGGAGACATTTTTGTGATTTAATTTTTGGTGTTTAGCATATGTTTTCTGTGGTAATGTGAGGCTGTAGAGGCGTGAAGGGTGGTGGTGGTGTTAGTGCGATTGTTGTTGTTGTTGTTGTTGTTTGTGCTGTTGTATTTAACACAACATTTTCCAAACAAAAGTCAAGTGTATGAGAAAACACAAACAGCATAAGAGTCCTGTAATGGCGTGACCACTTTGGCATCTTCCTAATTCACTCCTCTCCAGTGCTATTGAAGAAGTACCATTACGCTTATTTTCATACACACCACTTCTTTGCACGTCAATCTGCTGTTGTTATCATTGAACCGCGCCAATCAAGCCTTCACTTCTATTCCCTCACCTCCCCCCCACACTCTCCACCATCGTCTGTCTCTGCGGGTCACCCTGGCGCTCTCAGAATTCACCTTGTCATCCGTAATTGAAAGCCCATCTTCCTTCTATTTCTTCACTGATTCAAGCCTTGTGTCGGGGTGTTTACGCGGATTGGAGGGCCCCACGAGAAGAACAGGAAGAAGAGAAAGATAGGCGTTGCTTACCTCGCCGCCAGACTGTACATGTTTGGAAGTACTTCTTTCACTGTACACGGCGCGGAGGTGCGAGAGGGTGGAGGTGGAGGTGGAGGTGATGGTGGGGGTGGGATTAAGGACTGTGGTGGTGGATGATAGTTTAGCATCTCCTCCACTGTCCTCCACCCGCTTCTCTCCCCCGCCACTATCCTATTGGGTGCATCATACATTATCCTCTCCCTCGGGGCCGTGGCATTATGAACTGCCTTGTAACAGCATCCTAGCGCCTTAAAAGGAGGGAAGTGATCAAGGAAAGATACAAAAAGATAGGTAGTACGTAAGCCATGTTGGGACGGCGCGAGGATAAAGCATTGCAGAGGCAGCAGCTTACCCTTGCAGATCAGAGTTGAGGTTCTACAAGAGATATGCGTTTGGGAGGATGCGAGGTAGACAGATTGACTTAATGACGCCGCAATCACTAGTGTGGAAGGAAGGGAAGGATTGATGGATGTGCAGGAGTGTGGATGGTGCGCAGTTTGGTTCAGTGGGTGATGTATACAAGTGTCGCATGTATGTACGAGTATGTATGTACGTTCTCAACTGGGAGTGGTGGGTGCTTGAGATGTGGGGATGGAACCTTCTGTCCTGCCTGGTGCGGCGTGGGAGGCGGTGCGCATAGCCATTACTGATAGGAACAAGCATAATGATGATGATGATGATAATAATAATAATAATAATAATAATAATAATAATAATAATAATAATAATAATCATGATAGGGAGAAGAAAAGCATTATTTTTTCATCATTGTTGATATGGATCATAATCATCACCATCGTCATTAAAGTGTATATTGCCAATTACGCGAGCATTATGCAGATGAAAGCTAATTTGCGAAACGTACGTTGTGTGTGTGTGTGTGTGTGTGTGTGTGTGTGTGTGT
>NC_087167.1:8735000-8740000 GCF_035594125.1 Scylla paramamosain | reverse complement strand
AAATTCGCAAAACACACAGACTGAGCCGCCCCGCCAGTCAGCAGCCAGCCAGACCAAACACCGCCACGCCACCTGTGAGTGTGAAGGTGTAGCGGTAGGGAGGTGGACTGCAGCTCGGGGACCAACGTGCCTGGAATTGTGATGGGGAACCAATATTGTTCTACCTTCCTGACACGAGGTTCTGTACATATAAGCAGTGCGTCTCGAAACTCAGGAAATCCTTATTTGGTTTCTCGTCAAAGTTTTCTCAGAATGTTGGATAGTAAACTGAAAGCATATACGAGTAGATGTTTTTTTTTCTTTTTTTCTCTCTTTTCATAGTGTGGTGCCTTGTATTTGTGTTTTGTAGGAAGGTCTGTGTTGTCGCTGAGTGTGTGGTGAGGTATGACAGATAATACAAGGAGTAGGTTCATATCTCTTACCTTTCTTACCTGTCTTGGATTATACTCGTAACTGTAGTAGACTTTTCGCTCTTAACTTTCTTTCTTTCTTTCTCTTTTTCACAAGGAAGGTTTGTGTTACAGCTGAGAGTGTGGCGAGGGGTTGGCAGATACAAGTAGTAGGCTTATTTCCCTCACCTTTCTCACCTGTTTTAGTTTAGACTCGTAACTGTGCTACACTTTTCCTTCTTGTTTGTGTTTCTTTTTTTCTTTCACTAGGAAGGTTTGTGTTACTGTTCAGAGCGAGGCAAGGTGTGTCAACCTGCAGATACAATGAACAGACGTACTCCTCTTAATTTTCTTTTACATTTTACCTTATAATCGTGTTACCTGTTGGTTTTGTATATATTTGTCTTAATGGTGTTAGTAATTCAATCATTCCCTGCGTGGCGCCATGACCTCGTTGCAGCGAAAATAAAATAGCCAATATCAGTCCATCAGTCATCTTTCTTCAACTTCGCCTCATTGTTTTCCTTTCACCTTCACACCATTATCACTGTTTCCTTATGATAAACCACGTCTCCTTTTTTTCTTCCTCCGCCTGTTTGTTTACTGTGTTTTGTTGTTTTTTTTGTTTGTTTTTTCTCCTTTTACATAAACAATTCTCTTCCATGCCTTTCCTTTTCTTCGGATTAAGATTCACAAATACTTATTTTCTATTTTTCTTATTGGGATTTATTCACCATTTTTCTGTGTATTTTTCCTTTTTTTTCTCTCTCTCTTATACGTTTCCCTTCCCATGATTTTCCTTCCTTTCATCTTTCTCCTAGCTAAATTGCCTCTTCATTTTTTCTTTTCTTCTTTCTTTACTTACCATCTCTATGCAAATGTACGTTCTTCCACTTTATATTTCTACCTTCTAAAAACATCTTATCTTTCCTTCTCCTGCGTGCTATTTTTGTGTTTCCTTGTTACCCATAAAGCTGTGTAAGGGAGACGGTAGTAGGTAGTGTGGCTTGGATTACATGAACACCAAAACATCCACTATTACAAATTGCAGGCAAGAATTCACTGCATGAGCAAACCTATCATGCAAGGCTTTTTTTTTTTTTTTTTCTCTCTCATCTCTCACCGCTTCCCTTTTTCTTCTTTCTAAAAAATAAGTGATTGATAGATGAATAAATAATGATGAAACTGCATTATTATGTCTACGTATGTCATTTGTGCACACGTGTGTATGTGTGCTGGTATGTGTGTGTGTGTGTGTGTGTGTGTGTGTGTGTGAGAGAAAAATGCATGTCTAAAGGTGTGTGTGTGTGTGTGTGTGTGTGTGTGTGTGTGTGTGTGTGTGTGTGTGTGTGTGTGTGTGTGTGTGTGTGTGTGTGTGTGTTTACTTCTGTGATATCTTTCTTACATTTATTCTCTTTCTTTCTTTGTCTTTTCTTGTCTTTCTTTCTTTCTTTCTTTCTTTCTTTCTTTCTTTCTTCGTTTTTTCCCCTATTCACTCATATACTGTAATCATAGTATGGAAAAATAAAGTCAAGCTGTGTGTGTGTGTGTGTGTGTGTGTGTGTGTGTGTGTGTGTGTGTGTGTGTAGTGTCGCGGAAAGTGTCGGTGGCAGGCGTGTAGCAGTGATGAGGGCGCGCGACCAAAGAACAATGGCAGGGGGTGTCCATCAGGAGAGTGGTGGGTAGCGCCCCTAAGACCTCCTCCTCCTCCTCCTCCTCCTCCTCCTCCTCCTCCTCCTCCTCCTCCTCCTCCTCCTCCTCCTCCTCCTCAAGCTATCAAGCCGCCACGCACGCCACCACTCTTCCACGCCCTTTACCGCCTGACTGCCTGACGGGGAAGCCTGGGGAGGAGAGACTGAAGGAGAGGAGGAAGGAAGGAAGGGTAAGAGGGGAGGAAAATATATCCTTTACTGCTGCATGGAGAGGACGGAGTGGGAGGGAATGGGGAAGTAAAAAGAAAAAAGAAATATTGTAGGAAGAAGGAAAGGAAGGAAGGCAATAGGAGGGAAAATACTGTTCTTCACTGCCACATGAAAGGAGAACGTAGGAGGTTATGCAGGAAAGTCAAGGAAATAAGGAAGGGAGGGAAGGAGGAAGTGAGAAAGGTAACATACGAGTACATGGCAGCGAATGTTTGCTTTTGCTTGTCCAGGTGTTCCTTGCATCCACCTGTTTACTTTGCCTTGTCGCTTGAACACTTCTGGTTGTTTTCCCATGTAGCATCGCCAGTTTTCATTCCCCTTGCTTTCTATTCCCATAAAACACCGTCACTCTTGTAATAATTGTGTTTTTCTTGTCATTTGTATCGTGGAGAGTTGTAATATCTACGTTTCATTCTCTCTCTCTCTCTCTCTCTCTCTCTCAACTCCCTCCTTCAAGCACATGACCCTCGGAGTTCCTTGCCCTCCTCTTCCTCCTCCTTCTTCCTTCGTCCATAAGAACAAAATGGTCCCCGAGGTAATGGCACAGATGGTCGTGTTCTCGTTTATTGCTGCTCAGTGTTTATAGTGTCAAGGGAGGTCTCACACACACACACACACACACACACACACACACACACACACACACACACACACACACACACACACACACACACACACACACACACACACACACAGGCAAGCACGCACACTGTAATTGGACTTGTGTGTGTGTTTGTGTGTGTGTGTGTGTGTGTGGCATCAGCAATAGGTCATGTTAGCATAGCAGCAAGAGAGAGAGAGAGAGAGAGAGAGAGAGAGAGAGAGAGAGAGAGAGAGAGAGAGAGAGAGAGAGAGAGAGAGATCACGTTGCTTATCTAATCTCGTACCTCTTAGTAGTGTGAGAATGCACGGGCGGACGGGCGTTTCAGAGTTACGACTTCTCACAATCATACCACAACCTGCTCTCAAGGCCGCCTCTTCAATCACTCCGTAGTAACTCCACCTCACAACTCCACCCTGAACTTCCACCATACAGATGCACTTTACACCTCTCAAATTCTTCCAACTTCCAGCTTCCACGTTATACTCCACTTCAAAAATTTCACCGTACAACTTCCACTTCAACGCATTTCACCTCAACTCAACTTACTCCTTACAACTCCACCTATCAGTTCTCTCCAACACAAGTTATTGGATGTTATTTTTTGCCTCCCGCTTCTCTATTCCGATACAGGCTTGCCCTATCTCTTACGCTGCGTTACAAGTCCATCCCACTTCTGTCCCCACTCTCCCTTCTCTCCCTCTCGCTGTCTCCATCTCAATCTCCCTTCTCTCCCCTTGCTTAGCAGCTTCATTTTGCCACCGCCTCACGTCTTGATCCAAACAATTACCATCAGCGTAATTGTATTAGTTAAACCTTGAAATTTATACCTGTACTGTTTATCATGTAATACCTGTTTGTTTTGTACACCCGTATTTGGCTTGGGTTGTGCTCTGCTGGGTGCACGGTAAGAGAGAGAGAGAGAGAGAGAGAGAGAGAGAGAGAGAGAGAGAGAGAGAGAGAGAGAGAGGGGGGGAAGATATGATACTATAATCTAATCATTTCTACTACTCTCAACTTATGTGATTATAAAGAAAGATTGGAAGATAACCCTCGTATGGTTCTAATCCCGCCAAATCCCTCCCGTCACTAGCGATCTGTACGTCACCTCAAATGATATTCCTTCATCTTCCTCCACCTCTTCACCTTCCCCCACCACCTCGCCTTCTCCCCTCCTATCTCCCTTATGAGCAGAGCGTATTCAGTCTCAGGAAGATCGAATTAGCATAGGATGAATTGGGTTTTGGTTCAGTTTTTTATCGTAAATGTGGAATAGTTTGTCTGAATTGCCTTGAACATCTTTTGATTGTTTTCTATTCAGCAACACCTCGTCATTTGTTCTTCCTTTCACTTTTTTTATTTTTTTTTATTCCCTTAAGACATCCACACCTCAGTAATTCTGGTTGTGGTTGTCATATTGTTAGTGCTGTGAAGGGTTGTGACGTAGATATAAAAAAGTGTTGTATTTCAGCTTGAGATACATTTTTATCTTACTATTTGATGAAACTTCTACGTAGAGGCTAAGAAAATGTTATTATTCCTTTAGAAATACTTAGTTTAACCCTTGGTGGGGCGAGACATGCAGGAGTATGTAAAGTAAAGGGGAGAATGAACAGAATGGACACAGCTGAAGTCAAATAAAACTTAACATAAGCTAAGTGCTGCACGTGGAAATATTTTAGTGTTGGGAGTTGGTGGGGAATGAGCACCTCTGGACTTCGGCGTCGTAAAGCTCGGTAATAAAAGAAGCGGGCAGCGTAGGTGGCTTCGTGTGGCGCAGGCAGGAAGGCGGAGTGACAGGAAGGGTCGTGGAATGAAGAGACCGTGTGTAAATAGAGCAATGGAAGGAATGAAAGGAAGGAAATACGAAAATATGAGGTTAATATTAGGAATAGCTAGAGAAGTGTATGAAAACTGAAAATTGAATAGGTAAATAAATACTAAGGATACTGAAACAAAATGAAAAAAGAAGGAACTTGAAATGATAAACAAGTACTTGAATTGTTCAAGGTATATAAAAGCAGCTGTCAGGAAGAGGAGGAGGAGGAGGAAGAATGGTGAAGAAGACAGCTACGGTGATAGAACTGA
>NC_087167.1:8645000-8732500 GCF_035594125.1 Scylla paramamosain | reverse complement strand
CATGCCTACCGACAATCAATGTTAAACCGCACACGTTCCTCTGAAACAAGACACTCCCAGCGCCGTCCCGTCCAAACCCCGTAACGCTGTCTAGGTGCACGTGACTTCCCGTTATGGCGGTGGGGACGGGAATCGAACTGTCACAGCCGGCAAGCAAGTCAGATTACACGTATTCCATCCAGTACTCAAGTATCTTCGTTTTCTTTCATTTATATCGGTGTTATATATATATACCGCTGTATTTATCACTTCCAGCCTTGTCTTTTTTTTTTTTTTTATAGTTTTCTTGTTTTCTTTCGTTCGTTTTTTTTTCTTGATTCTTATTTTTTTATTCTTTTCATCTGTTTAATGTATCTTCTTTACTTTTCCTCTCATTCCGGTTTCTTTCTTTCTTTTTTTTAGTTTTATTCCTTTTCTTTCAATTTCTCCCTCATTTCTTTAGCATTTCTGTCATATTCACGTACTTGTTTAATATTCAGCTTTACTTCTTTCATCCTAATCCTCTCCACTTTTCCTCCTTTTTTTTTCATATCTCCTTTCCTCTCCCTCCATTAATTATTGTGTTTACTCCTGTATGTATATCTGCTTCAAACTGGAGGCGCCGCGATAACTTTATATTCGTTTCACACAGCCAAACGTTCAGTGCGATGATATGTATATAACGCTGCATTATTTTTACATTTGTACGTGATAGAATTTCTTGAGGAGTGAAGAGGCGACATTGAAGAATATCATAACCAAATACGTCGCTGTTATTTATTCTTTCATTCTTTCATTTAGTGACTCATTTGTTTGTTCATTTACTCCTTCTTTTCATGCATTCGTTCATTTGCTCATTATTCCTTCTTTTCATTCATTCTTTCATCCATTCATTTACTCATTTATTTCTTATTTTCATTCATCTTTTCATTCACTCATCCACTTACTTATCAACTATTTTTCATTCTCTTACCCTCACTCACCCATCCACTCATTTCTGGGTTATGATTGAAGCAGATTGTAACACTAGTATCAAAAACGTGTGTGTGCATTGGCCACCACTCGGTCTGCATTACACGCCAGGGAGCAGCGAAAGGTGGAGTTGGTGGATCACATTTCTCTCACCACTCTTACGCTCGCTCTTGCTCCACTTGGCTGCTAATGTAATGCTCCACCTGCTCAACCAAGCCTGAATAAATTACTACAAGCTGTGACGTCTTGAGCATCTGTGGAATACGAGCACTTCATCAACGTATGTGGCCGTGTTAGCAATAATTGGTACGAGATACACTGATGGTTACTTGTCGAGGGAAGTAGTGCATTCTTGTCCACTTTGTTTAGCGTAGCGTCTTGCCTCACTCTAGTTCTCTGGTCTGGTAAGAATCAGTTGCCTGGTTTTGTTCTTAGGTTGTCGGTTGATCAGAGGACTTATTAACACCTTCCACTGGCATGGTCGTTTTCTGTTAACATTCATAACGCTGTAAAAATAGAATGAAGATTGCTTCGATACAAAAAATAAAATAAAAAATAAAGAATGGGTGGCTATTTTTTTTTTTTTTTTTTTTTTTTTTTTTTTTTTGATGCGAAATTATTTGAGAGACTGAAGTACAAAAATTAGTGTCTGAAATATTGAAGGAGATTATAAGGAAAAAAAAATTGTCCAGCATTTAAGGGGTTTATATTGAGGGAAGAGTAAAATACAGTGGAAGTGAGTGGAGTGCAGAAATTAATATAGAGGAGTGGAATGCAGAAATCAATATAGAGGGACAACTTAATATATATAGTGGAAGTGAAGTCTGGAAGCTTTCTTGACTTCTAACCACAACTAAACAGGAACACTCAGCTCTCTCACCACGGTTATTTTCAAAGGCCACAGAGATGATTAACCATATTCTCAAGAGTGTTTCTCCAGTTCATAATGGAGGAATCTTGTTAATCTGTCTCAGGAGTCATAGAAACACCCTTAAAAACCTGTGTCACTTTAACTATTAGAGTTTTTGAAAAGGGTTTAAGAATGCGGGGAGATATTAAAGTCTAGCAATATATATTTCTCGTGTGCATCTGCAGTTGGGATTCATATATCATAGCAATATCTTCTTTTTTTCCTGGGATTGTGTTGTAAAATATTAGAGTTGTAGTCTGTATTAAAGTGTAGTATTACATTTTTTTTATCTTCCAGTTTTCTTTTGACGCGCTCAGCTGCATTGCTCATCTCAACGTGACTTCAGATTGTTTTTTTTATACTTTGCTTGTGTTTTCCTTTCTTTGTTTATTTCGTATTGAATTCCTCATCCTTATCCTCATCCTCATTCTTTCTTCTTCTTCTTCTTCTTCTTTTCTTTTCCTTCTTTACTTCTTGTTTTTTTCTTGTTCTTGTTCTTGTTCTTGTTCTTGTTCTTTCTTGTCATCATCATCATCATCATCATTATTGCAGAATATATCAAAACACTATACATAACATCTAGAGAACAACAACAACAACAACAAACAAAAAGCCTTGCCTCAGTACAAACCTTAGTAATAACGAAAACACTCAGGGAGCATGGGTCTTATGATATACACACAGTCTTATATGTACCGCCTCTTTAACTGAACTAAATGGCTCTATTGGCGAGGGAAGTCGAGGGAAAAGCGTACAACAAAATAAGCTCGCTGGCTGTCGCTGCGAAACTAATGGTGGGCGCCGGTAGATGAATGAATACACTTGTAACTCCGCATGGAAGGTCCCGGCTAAATGACGTCGATTACCTAGAGTGAGCTGAATATAATGAAGCGAAAGTAAGTGGTCTTTTGTCAGGACTTAGTATTCCTGCGATGAAAAAAGAAAAGAATAATTGAAAGATTTTTTTTTCTTTAAGTGTGTGTATGTGTGTGTGTGTGTGTGTGTGTGTGTGTGTGTGTGTGTGTGTGCATGCGTACAGGTAGTCAGTCTCAGCACCACCATAGCAAATCCGTAAGTTATTGTTCATGTATTTTATAACGATGTTCCAATTTTTTCCCCCGTGCTCGTGACACCAAAACTATTTTTTGTGTACCGTGTTCTGTACGAGGTCTGCTGAGGTGGTGAGTACAGGCAACATGGCTAATGCGTTGTGTCTGTGTGTTGACCCCATAAAAAAAGATTAATCATTAAACCCTTCCTTGTCTTGCATCAGCTAACCAGTCTCCGTTTTTTTGCTTGCACGCAGCACTGGGGATATGGCGAGGTTGGTACCCGTGTCTTGTTGCTGTTTTTTAATGACTTTAGAATTAGCGTATGAGGAAGACCGCTGTGTGTGTGTGTGTGTGTGTGTCCGTGAGTGTATGTGTGCGTGTGTGTATTTGTGCATGGCTGTCATTAGCGCAGTACTACCCCCTTGTTATCATTATTACACTAGCGCCAGGGACATTAGCACTGCCGTAACAGGCGGTGGGTAGTTAGTGACAGCATGCTCATCAGACGGTGGGGTAGTGGTGGTGGTGGTGGTGGTAATGGTGGTGGTGATACTGTGTTGTAGTAAATGAGTTTAGTCTGGTGTAATCACGGGGTGCTGGTGGCAGGGAGGGTAGGGGTGAGGTTCAAGGGGCATCTGCCCCACCATCTCTCCCTCCTCCTTCTCCCCTTCCTCCTCCTGCTCCCCTCCCGGTCACACCCTGATGGAAAATCTATGACTGGTTATTCCCGGCAATATCTAATCCTGTTTTGTGCAAATGTTCCTGCATCCAAAATTGAATTGTCCCGTGGAACATTTGCTGCCTCCCCTCTCTGCTAGAATTCCATGACTGGCATTTACATTTATACATGCATACATACACACATGCATAAATACACACACACACACACACACACACACACAATGACAACACTCCCTGTCTGCTACACACTAGTTTTTCCTGATCCGTTTTTACCATTCAACACCAACCACCACCACCACCACCACCACCTTGACCAAGCAACCAGTAGCATGAATCATAATTAAAAGATATATAAAATAGTATCATAAAGAGAAAATAAATCGCATTAAATTGTCTTAGTAGCATAAAACATTATAGTCAGAATGTGTTGGAGACCAGCCAGCCACCACCACCACCACCACCACCACCGCTGCTGTCTCCCACCAGTCAGTTCAGCAGCTCCAGGGTTACGTAGACAGGATACAGAGCACTGACTGTTGCACTTCCTAATGTCTAGTTTAGCATATCCCTTGTCTCTCGCCTTGTTGCCATTATTTACTGACCAGTGCATCAGGGCGCCTCTTAATCCACCAGTGTTCCTCAAAATTCCAGCAGAGTTGTTGAATCCACCAGACTTCATTGTGTTCAGACCATTATTCGTGCATCAGGTTATTTAATGTATAACTGCACCTTTTACTACTATCGTCACTGTCATTAAACACATCCCCCCATCCCGTCATCCCTCCTCCATCATAGTTACCGGAATAAAGCAGCTGCCAGTTACCACCACCACCACCACCACCACCACCACCAACCATAAACTAAACACCCCATGATAATATTTGCATTGCCCTCACTCACTCCTCCCACCATTGTCACTCACTGCCATGGCCACTCCCTCCCTTGCATCACCACTTATAAACCACTCGATATTTGTGTCTCCGTCCTTTCCCTGCCCCCACTGATACCGTATTCACATCCCTCCCTCCCCTGCATCCCCACCACCCGCCCCTACATCTGCGTCCCCCCACCCCATCCAAGTTAACCATTCCAGCATATGCATCATCCCCCTACCTTCCTGTCTCCCTCCCTATATTCCTCCCCTCATTACCCGCCTCCTATCTCCCCATACTCTCCCCCGCCACGCACGGGTCTGGGCTAACAGGTGTGGGTGTTTCCCCGCAGCAGTACACCTGCATCACCGTGTGCGGGAACTGGAGCGAGGAGGCCGCCTTCTCGCCCGTCGTAAGTCTCACCGCCCCACCTCGTCCTCTTTCTCTGGGCTTATGTCTCCATTTTCAGTTGCATCGCTGTTTAGTCATTCATTTTGTTTTTCCTCCATCAAGTATATATTTTTTTGGCCATTCTCCCTCCTTTAAATACACGTCTTTGTTTTGTTTGTGCCGCGCCTTTCATTATTTTGTGTTGCAGTTCTCGTTTTGTTGCAAGAAACGTTAAATTTACGTAGTCTGTTGAGAGCTCTCTTTCCTTGATGTCTGACGCCACGTGTTTATTTCTCCTCCCGCTGTCGCTCCGCCCCAGTAATGTGTACATTGAGTTCTTCGTTTGGAGATGTTTGCATTGCATTTTCTTCCCTTTGTTGGTAGGTAATGTAGTGTTGGCAACCTGAGTTGATGTCAGATGGAGTAGCTGCCGCATGCACCGTCTGAAGTAAAGCAGACACGATTTGTTGCAATACGTTCCTTGTTTGTCTGTCAGCCTCTATTATTGACAGCACGTAGCTTTGTGTACTTTGATTTCTTGCAAAAACAAGATATGTTCATTATGTTTATTTGGCGAGGAATTTACCAATAAAAACAATTGATACGTAAACAATAATTATTTGACGAGCAAATTGGAAACTTGCGGTATGTTTATTAAGCCCGAGTTGCTTCATAGCCACGCCATTTTTGTAGTGCGGCGAGGCGGTGATGGGGACCCCGCCTGCTGCCTGTACCCTCCACCCCTGCATGACACTACTTGGGTTCCTTCATAATATATATATATATATATATATATATATATATATATATATATATATATATATATATATATATATATATATATATATATATATATATATATATATATATATATATATATATGAATGATGCTAATGTCTGAATATTAGTAATTTTCTGTAGTGTTTATCTGTTGAATGTGATTTTTTTCTCTTCCAATACGCCTGTTGTACGTATGCAAGATACTTCAGACAGAAATTCCAGTGATTCCAACACTTCACCTTAACTGTAGGTTCTCTCTTGGCGCCTTTAATTACTGTGCATATATATATATATATATATATATATATATATATATATATATATATATATATATATATATATATATATATATATATATATATATATATATATATATATATATATATACTTCTCAAAGAGCACTTGAGTAGAGGCGGTATTGTGAGCTGTGTAGGGTTTTGACTTAACCAATCTGTGATCTGTCAAGTGTAGCTAGACAGCAGGCTTTCAGCACAGCCCCCCGTCCCCCCAGCACCCTCGCCTTACAGCCTAGAGTCTTGCCCTCCCTCCTCCCCACAAGTTCACAGTATGATAGTCACTGAATCAAACTAATGGTATGTTTTCTTCTTCCTTTCGCCCTCTCTCTTTCTTTATATTTTTGTCCTGTTATGTATTTTCTTTCCCGTAACCTTCCTTCGCTGTGGATACGTCCATCTGTTCCTGTCTTGCGTTTGTCTTTGGACTCATCTTTTATCATTGTTTTCTGCCTCAATGTCCGTCTCTTGCTCTGACTCAACCCTCCCTTCACCCTGTCTTACTCCCTGCCTCGTTCCCTTACTCGCTCTGGCCAGCGGAGGGTAAGAGTAGATTCCGGTACAATGCGGCGCCACAGTAACGCCTGGTCGCTTCCTCCTGTACGCCACAGCATAGTGAGTAACCCTCGCACCTCCTCTGCCTTGAGTTATTCCCTTGTGCGGGGCGAGGGTTTGACAGAAGTCTTCCTTTTTGAGCTATTTTCATTAAAGTGTTAAAAGCCTCAGTGAAGAAAGTTAAGTTCGTTGGTCAATCAATCAAGCGCACGCCTTTTTTTTTTTTTTTTTCTTCTTCTTCTCTCTCTCTCCTACCAATGATGCGAATGTGTTTCCTTATTTTTCTCTGTCGCTCCATCTTCTTCCTGTCTTGTATCGGTAATAATGTTTTTCAATAGTCTGCCAATCTTGTGCACGCTATACCGTTTACATTTTCTTCAGTCAGGCAGGATGCAAATGTTTCCTGTTCTTCCCTGTCGCTGTCTCACCATCCTTCTTTTCTTTTTTTTCCATTATTACTTTTAAGCTCACACGATGCATGAAGCAGCTTGTTGTTACATTACTTGGCAATGAAACCTTCCATTACCGGAGAGTGATGTGTGGATGCCGGCGTGACGAGTAGGAAGCGAGGAGTGAGTGACAGAGGAAGGCGAGTCAGGAAGTGAATGAGCGTGTGTTAGCGGTGCAGGCTCTAGCCATTGTGTGGAATTTTATCATAGATCAGGGTGGTGATGTTGATGGATTGAAAAATCACCAATTCGCCACGACCTTGGGCTAGGGTGGGCGGGGAAGCAAGCACGAGGCGGCTGGGGCGGGGTGGGGTGGTCTGGGCGGCAGGGACATCAGGCGGCAAGGGCGTGTGGGCGGGGGACCTGTATGGTTAGGGTCAGGGTGGGAGTGGACACGCATCACGGGACTCCTGACAAGGGGACAACTGAGGGAGGGAGTGAGGGAGGCGTGGCAGGAGTGGGTGGACGTGTGTGTGTGTGTTTGTGTGTGTGTGTGTGTGTGTGTGTGTGTGTAATACTGCACTATGCATGCTCACGTACACACACAGGAAAGTGCTGCATGAACGAGGTCATAAATTTCATTCCCAACTGAGAGATGATACAAAGTTTTCTATAATATAAATAATGACAACAGCACTATTACTGATACTACTACTGCTACTACTACTACTACTACGTTTCTTCTTCTTCTTCTTCTTCTTCTTCTTTTCCTTCTCCTCCTCCTTTGTCCTCGTCTTCATGGTCTTCTTCGTCTACTACTACTACTACTACTACTACTACTACTACTACTACTACTACTACTACTACTACTACTACTACTACTACTACACCACCACCACCACCACTAAATGCTACACCCACACACATTCCTGCGCACAAGTTGACGTGTTAAAGCACCCACAAGAATACAAAATTAGCACAGGGAGACAGGACAAGGATTTAGGGGACACATAAGGAGTGGCACTGTCCCTTTGTGCCTGACGAGAATGATCGATGAGTGCATGTGGGTTGTCTCAGTGCAACAGAAAACGGGGGTGAGTGAAGCGGAGCGCGCCTGGGTGATGCTGTGAGGGAGAACGGGAGTGTTGCATCGGGGACTGAAGGAAATTGGTGCCTGGCCGGGAATTTGGTGTTGCTGCTGGGGTTTGCATGTGTTTGTGATGTGTTTGTTTTCAGAGGCGCTTGGACGGAATGGTAGGTGTGTAAATGTGTCTCTTGGGGCTTGTTTTGTTTTTTGTTTTGTTTTTCTTTCTAGCATGTGTTTCGTAAGGAAGGAGGAGTTGTTTATTTGTTGCCGTGTAATGTTGAAGTATTTTGAGTGTACGAGTGTATGTTGCTATGTTGAGAATTTTTGTTGGTAGAGTTGTTGAGAGTGTATTTCACCGCGATGCTATTTCATTTACCTTACTCTTGTTTTTATTCATGTGTTGATTTATTTACTTGTTTGCTTAAGTTCATATTTGTTGTTCCATGATTTGTTTTGCAGCGAGAGGCTCAGTGGCGGTGACCACGTGTTGTGTTCACTCTTGTTGCTGCTCGAGATTTGTTATTTTCAAATCAGGACTGTGTATTAACCATTTTGAGTTGAAAGTAAGGTAGTGCATCCATTATCTAAAGCTTGTGTTAGCCTTTAAGATTATTTTCCTTTACTGAAGAAGTTTGTATGACCACTTTAAGCTTGTTCTAGTATATAAGAAATTCCTTTACTTTATCTTTGCTAAGGAAGTTTGTGCGACTTCACCTTAAGCTTGATTTAGCCTTTAAGCGTTTAACTTTTACCAAGGAAGATCGTCTAACAGTTTATTTTGTGTGGTGCAGGCGGGGAAACAGGTGCGGGACCTGTTCGAGGACCTGCGGGATGGCCACAACCTCATCTCCCTGCTGGAGGTGTTGTCAGGCGAGCACCTGCCCAGGGAGCGAGGCCGCCTGCGCTTCCACATGCTGCAGAACGTCCAACTTACCCTCGATTTCCTTAGATACCGCAAGGTGAGTTATGGCCCCCTCTGTTTCCCTCTCCCCTTGCTTCGTGATTACTGGTGTTTCTCTCTCTCTCTCTCTCTCTCTCTCTCTCTCTCTCTCTCTCTCTCTCTCTCTCTCTCTCTCTCTCTCTCTCTCTCTCTCTCTCTCTCTCTCTCTCTCTCCTTCACTTTTCCATTCATATAGTTTCTTATATTCATTTTCCCCTTTTCCCCTGTGATTTTCATGTGGCATTTTCTCAATGTTCTCTCTTCCTTCATCTGTTTTCTTTTTATCCATCCTTTCTTCCTTCCTTCCCTCCCTCCTTCTTTCTTTGCCATTGTTATCGATCCTCTTTCTTTTTTTACGTTCTCTCTTCCTCCCCTCTTTCTTGGCCATTGATACTGATCGTCTTTCTCTTCCTTCTTTCTTTCTTTTTTTTTCATTTCCTCGCATCGCATTCATTTCCCATCTTCTGTTACTCCACTGGTTTTTTTTTTTTCCCTTGCATTTTCTCTCTCTTTTCCTTCATTTTTTTTTCTTTCGTCATCTTCTTTACTGGTTCTAATTATGTGTTGTTGTTTTTCTTTCCTACTCTTCATTTTTGTTCTTTCTTCTCTTACTTCTCATTCGCTTTGTTTTTGTTCTTGTTTTCACACTCTTCTTCCTCTCTTTTCTGGGTATTTTTCATCTTTGTTTGTCTCTCCTTTGTTTTGTCGTTCACCTTCGTCATGTTCTGAGTGAGTTATCTTTCTTTATTCTGTGCTTTATCTTTTTTTTCCTTCCCTTCTCCGTATTCAATCTTTTATCTTTGTTTCCTCTTCTCCTCGATTTTACGATTATTGCGTCTTGTGTCATCTCTATTCCTTCTTATTTTCTTTGTTTTCTTTTTTTTTCGCATCCTTGACTTCCTCTTGTCTTCTTCCTTTTGTCTTTTTTCCCTTTAAGCATTCTTCTATTTTATTTTTCGCTTATATTTCCACATTACAACATTCATTTATCGTTCTTCTTCGTTCAACATTTCTTTGTCTTCTTTCCTCAGGTATGTTTTTCTTTTTCTTTTTTTTTTCTTTTTTTCATTTTTTCTTTTTTGTTCTTTTTTTCCTCAATAATCCGCAGTCTGTCCTTACTTGGGCTATCCAATTCTCCTTCTCTCGTTTCTTGTTATATTCTCTCTCTCTCTCTCTCTCTCTCTCTCTCTCTCTCTCTCTCTCTCTCTCTCTCTCTCTCTCTCTCTCTCTCTCTCTCTCTCTCTCTCTCTCTCTCTCTCTCGTCTTTTTTTATTTCCTTTACTTTCATCTAATAATTTTCGCTCTGTCTGTTCCATCACCTGTCTCTTGTCATTATTCTCCTCCTCCTCCTCCTCCTCCTCCTTCCATCTTCTCTTTCCATCTTCTCTTTCGTCTTCAACTTCCGTCCCGCTTTTTCCCTTATCTTTATTGATCTCTCTCTCTCTCTCTCTCTCTCTCTCTCTCTCTCTCTCTCTCTCTCTCTCTCTCTCTCTCTCTCTCTCTCTCTCTCTCTCTCTCTCTCTCTTCTCTCTCTCTCTCTCTCTCTCTCTCTCTGTGTGTGTGTGTGTGTATGTTTTTGTGCGTCTACGTAGCAATAAAGACTTATTTGCTTTATTTATTAGTTTGTTTATATGTGTATGTTATTTATCATTATTTATGGAAGAGGGAGACCAATGAAGGATGCAATAAATGGAGGAAAAAGTAATAGGTTTGCCTCTAATTAAGAATAATTCCGAAATTTAGACCATTTCATTGCTTTGTTGTTACCGGGAACCCGCCATTGGTTGTGCAGTGGCGTTGTCAAAGGGGCCAGCAAGGGTCAGTGTGCGTGTTGGTGTTTGGTACTCTAACTGTAGCTGCCAAGGTGAGGGAGTGGCAGTTGGGACGTGTCACTCCCGCAGACTGTCTTGAGGGAGCGTCAGTCTGTGGTAGCTCAGCACGTAGAGTTTTGCGTCCTTGTCACAAACGAATATAAAGGTAGAGCATTCATCAGCCCCACGCCTTGTTTTTCCTGTTGTGGTTAATTGTGATGCGTTGCGTTGTCTGATGTAAAGTAAGACGTGTAGGATAGCCAAGGACAGCTGAGTTGTTGCTGTTGATATGCCGGTACTGGAAATTACTTGTTACCTCACCATTATAGTTCTCTAGTGCCGGCTGATAAATCAGTTACTTGCGTTTGCCCTTTGGTAGAGTGAAGGTGAAATTTTACGTTATAGTGACCAAGTTTTTTTTTTTTTTCCCCTTTCTCCTTGAAGATCAGCACTGGTAATGGCGGCGGTGCAGCCATTGTTTGTTGTTTGTTATTTGTCTGTATTGTTGAAGGTAACATTAGTTTTCTTCCTTTCTTAGAAGACTGTAAATAATTATGAGTAAATCAACAGCATTGATTCAAAACTGAGTGTATAAAATTCAGATAAGCATTTCGAGTGCATTCCCTTCACGTCGCGCAGTTGGTGGTGTATTCAGGCTGAGTTTTCAGCTTCCAAGGCCTCGCCCCCTTTATGGCGAAACTTGTGGCCGATCTGCCCCTTTATATCTCGTAATTCCCGCCACCGAAGAGGGTAAAGTTGAATATTTGATTTTGAGTCACTTATTTCTTTTACAAAAGAACGTATAAAAGACGCCATTTGACGTAAACTGTGAAGGGAAACTCAACTTATACTTTTCAGCTTCCTTATTTGCATCCTTCAAATAATTTACTCTTTATAAATCGGCAATACTGGATACGTATGTCGTTATGTTAAACTCCGCAATCTGCTCCCTGGCGGCGGCGTGACTCTCGTGTGCTGTGCCCGCAGATCAAGCTGGTGAACATCCGCTGTGAGGACATCGTGGACGGCAACCCAAAACTGACCCTCGGTTTGATATGGACCATCATCCTCCACTTCCAGGTAAGTCCCCCCTTCCTCCTCCTGAGTGCAGCAAAGCTAAGGCAGCAGCGTCTCTCCTCCTCCTCCTCCTCCTCCTCCTCCTCCTCCTCCTCCTCCAGGCTCACGGAACTGTTTGTTAGTCTCGTCACCGCCGCGTCGTGTTGGTCGTGTATCGATGTGTTGAGTGTCTGTTGTCAAAGATTACGTGCACCAATTAAAGGACTCGACTTGAATTAATTTGTGTGTAACAGAGAGAGAGAGAGAGAGAGAGAGAGAGAGAGAGAGAGAGAGAGAGAGAGAGAGGATCAGTCCGTTTTAGTTTCCTGGCTGTTCCTTTACCGTTGACTGGAAGATGAACCGCCTGAACTCTCCAACTCAAACGATCACTTTTCCCCGCCGTGTGCCGCGCCGCTCGGGCTATCCACACCAGGAAATACTGGGCGACAAACGCTTCTGTCAAGTATTTTTCCAACTTGGTAGGATCTTGTGGGGGAGGAACAGTTACGTGCACGAAATATGATCATTCTTCACCGCAGACTTCCTTCACCCAGCAACCAACAGCACTCTCAAACGTTGCGGCGTCTTATCTCGACAGCTATTAACTGGCTTTAATGGAAGTTGTTGTGGTTTAGAAGGTTGTTTTTATGACTACTGACAGGGTTCTGCATCATCAATTGGAAAAGGTGATTAATCATTTCTGCGGCCTTTGAAAATAATCTTTACGAGAATCAAAAGCTTTTCAGAATGCGAGGCTTGTTGAGGTTGTTACTTCATTTTAGTTCATGGGGATTTGATTTTGCTGGTTATCTATACTTATGCATTTAATGGTGAAAGCCTTACGGTGTGCTAACTGTCTCGAACAGTTCCCCAATGCAACACTGTATCCTAATAGTTTATAAGAATCGTCTGAAGGAATTATATATCTGCATTGTGTATGGTGAAAATTCGAGATAAAGATACATATATTGCTCACTCACGGGATGTTGTATAGACACGTGTCCCTCTTATCACGTAACGAAGAAGCTGTGACTTAGTGGAGGAGGAAAAGCCAGGCAGCCAGTCATGTGTGAGGCGAAGACTGGAGATGGCTGATGGGCGGACTGGTTCACGCAAGGCTGGTTACGAAAGGTTTGGAGTGTCATGACTTCACCCGAGCGAGGACCTCAACCTCATCCACAACCTCCCAGACATGACGCCTCATCGATCACCACTTCCAGGCGCCTGAATGTATTGGCGCCTTGATAATAATTTGGAAGTTACGTTTGACATAGTTTTCGGTCTGACGTTTTTTTCAATTTTACGGTTCCGTGAGTCTGAGTTTTTTTTTTTTTTTTTTTTAGCGATAATTTTATATATTTGTGTCTTCTGTTTGTCCCTGTCTCTTATTCACGTTGCTTTGCCTATATCATTTATTTATACTATGTCTGTGTATACAAGTTCATTTACCTATGTGTGTTTTGTATGTACACCTACACAACAATCATGTTGAAGTTGCTGCGGCCGTTCTTCCTGAGTCCCGCAGGTAAGTGATGAGGTGGGCGAGTTGCGGGTGTTGGCGGGGTGGCAGGTTCATGTGGTGGTGGGCAGGAAGACCAGTCACCGAGCGCCACCCTCAACACTCCCACTCAGGCGTTGGCAAATCATGGCAGGAAATCAGTGAATTCTCGTAAGGGATTTTACACGCCTACGTTAATATTTGTGACATTACCTAATGGAGAAGAGAGAGGCCAGTGACGTCCGAGCGTGGTGGCGTGTGTGGGCGTCGCGAGGGCGTGACCCTGTGCACAGGAAAGGGAAAGTACCACTAAGGAAGGTGACCTTTGAGGCAACTTCATACTTTCCAGGAAGATGACTTGTTGTCTCGGCATCCAGTGCCCAATAAGGGAATGGAGCGGAAAGGAAGTACCTTTGCCGCCCCACTTCCCGCACCTCGGTGTTGTGCCACCAGGAGCACTGCACCAGAGCCTTGAGACCTCAGACGAGTACCAGTTTGCTTTGATGAAATGTGAGGCTCATTTTTCGATAAATGGTTAAACTGTCAGTTATTAGCTGATTGCAAGAAATGTTTTCGAACCAACATGATAACACTGCGCTGCGTGATTCATGAGGCCGTGGTCCACGCCCGACACTGGTGACGCCACTCCATGAATACCGACAAGAATAACGCCTCAGGGGTGTTTGCGATGACGTCACTTACTACACCGCCTCGGGGCAGATCACACAAAAGACTAAGTATTCACTTCTGCGTGCGAGCGTGTGGTGGCTTACCTGGCCAGGTCGCCGCGGCGGGAAGCCTCGGGAGGATGGGATGGTGGTGCTGCTAAATTTGGAGAGGGTGGACTTGACAAGTCCTAGTTTAAACGTAATTGGTGTTGGTAAATCACAGCTAAGAGTAAGGAAGGCTAGTGATTGGGCAAGGTTTGCTCAGCTGTGTGGCTGTTAGAGGCTAAAGATGAGGAACAACATTTCAGACTATAGTATTTTGGGTGGCTGAGTATAATGTAGCTGTTTATAAGTGTCGAAAGAGAAAAGCGAGATAAGGAAGTTCTGCAAACAAAGAAGAGAAAGGATGACGGGGCCGCGCAGCTTGAGGGCTGGCGGGCATGTGGGCTGCGGGATAGGGACGTGGCGGAGCCGTGGGCTGCGAACTGTAAGGCAGGCCAGGAGGTGAGCGAGTGGTCATGCAGGAATGAAATATGCGAGGAGTGCCGTCACGCGAGGAAGTGTGAGGGCTGCACCTCTCAGTGGCTCCAGTAAATCGGTATTTTTACCATTTTGTTTTCGGTTCATTGTCGTTGTGCAACAGCCCAGGTGTGTTGGCGGTGTGTGTGGCGGGCCGAGCACCCTGTGACCCTTCCTTTTATAGATTATTCACATACAATTTTACACAAGCCATACTCACTCTCACCTTTGTGCTTCTCGCGGTAAACATGTGTACCAAAATTGTTTGGTAAATTCATAATATTGAGTCAGCCTTTTTCGTCTTAGTGACTTGATAATTTTTTCTTCAACTATATTAGAAGGAAAGAAGGAAAATGGTTTGTAACGGAGAAAAATATCCGTTTGTCTTGGATGAATTGCCTGAAGGAGGAACGTTCTGTACTATGATTATACCATACGTACATTGCTTATACATTCAATATCGAGTTCAGTTTGTTACATTTATATGCTAAACTTGAGGAGCCCTACTCTGTGACACTATTAATATCGATGAAAATACTGATGTCAATAAAAAAATAAATAAATAATAATAATAATAATAATAATAATAATAATAATAATAATAATAATAATAATAATATAAAAGACGCGGATGGTGCCTCACAAATATCACGTCTGGCCAGATAGAGGAAAACCAACACTGAATACAACAAGCAGCCACAGACATCACCAGCGTCACTATCCATAAACATCAACAGTAGCAGCAGCGGCGGCGGTGGCGGTGATACAGGTACCAACATATCATCATCATCAACAGCAGCAGGTGTGAACATGTGTGCATTACCAATAAACATCATATTCCCATCACGTCCGGTGCCCCATTGTCTTACCACCTCAGTGCAGCGTGGCCTGTCCTCTCCCTCGGGGTTAACACTGTTTTCCCTTTCACTCAAGGCTTCCACCCAACCTGCCTGCCCAGCCTCGCAACGCAGCCCAGGTGTTGGTTATTATCTGACTCTCATCACAGGGTATCATTGCTTACAAATTATAGGGTATCGCGGCCTAGTGAAGCTATAAGTTAATGAATCTGTTCGTAAAGGTGGACGTGATGCCATTAAGGTTTGTTCAGTGTAGCGATGATGGGGCGTTTGTATGCATGGTGAGATTATTAAGTAGTTGGCGGTTGGAGAGTTAGCGCTAACACACACACACACACACACACACACACACACGTGGGCGCCCCGGGTGAGGTACGTACGAAGTAGAGACAGAGACAGATGGTTAAATTTAGTCATGGAAGAAGAGACACCCAAAGACCGAACGCCCACTCTGAACATAAGGCGTTTTTGTGACGTAGAGGCCGCGGCGAGGCGAGACGAGAAGCTGTCGGGGCGCGGGCGGAGCTTCTCGGCCACGCCCACGCCCACGTCCCGCCACGCCCTTCAGGATGCCGAAACCTTCTATTATTTGGACGTGTATCTTGGGTGTAGCTCCGCCCTGGTGTGTCTTGTAGGGAACAGGTGTTGATGGGAGGACTACACAGGAATTCTTCGCCAGGTGTTGTTTGAAATTTTACACCATGGGAATTTAAACTTGATGCATTTTTTTTTTTTTTTTTTTTTTGAAGGGAATGTAGGTGAGTGCAGCGTGTACTTAACGTTTTTCCATAAAGGGAGTGTCCTTCATGGGTAGTAAACAGAATCAAGGTCGTGGAGAGTAAGACAGTAAAAGAGACGGGGCGGGGGGGGTTGATATGGCAGGTGTACTACATATTAATAATTAGCAAAGGTTACTGCATTGTTACTCTGGGTACCTCCCTTTGTCCTTGTGTACTTGCGGGGCGAGGCTGTAGTGATTTTTTTTTTTTTTTTTTTTTTTTTTTTTTTCAGAAGGATGTATAAGGAGTGTGGGAGATTGCAATGTGTAATAAGGCATTTATAATTTGGAAAAGTTAGTGCAATGTTACTGTATATGTAGTGCTGTACCTCTCTGTGGCCTTGTGTGCTAAAGGCGAGGCTGTGAAACGTTTTATTTTTGGGGGAAGTGGAGGAGTAGGGAGTATGAGAGAGGCAGCAGGGCGCACTACTACACACACACTTATATTAGAAAGCTTACTACAGCGTTACTTCATGTACTTCGTCCCCTGCCCTTGTGTACTCTCAGGGCGTGGGTTGTGGAACTTCTTATGGGGGCGAGCAGGTAAGGGTCAGTGTGTCGCGTGGGGGTAAGGGTGAGGACCTTCCTGCCCCATACCCTGTACTACCTCCCTTTCTCCGGGACTCCCCCATGGGCGTGTGGGCGTCAGGAGCAGCTGGTGCCGGCGCCTGCCCTGGCTTTGCTTACTCCTCACCTTATTAGGCTGCCCCCGCCCACACCTGCGCCCACACCTTCACCGCCTCTCACCAAGGGCGCCCACACAGCAGGCCGGGGCAACTTTCTCCCTTACCGTCTTATATAACGAGGTTGGGATGGTGCTGTGGGCGGGATGGGAGAGGATCCGCCCTACAGCTTGATAACACCCATAGAGCGGCGTGGGTGGGGGCGGGCGCGCACACACACACACACACACACACACACACACACACACACACACACACACACACACACACACACACACACACACACACACACACACACACACACACACACACACACACACACACACACACACACACACACACACACACACTTTGTACTCTTCAAGAAGTAACACGTCCAGATTTTATTTTAACTGATGGCTCTCTCTCTCTCTCTCTCTCTCTCTCTCTCTCTCTCTCTCTCTCTCTCTCTCTCTCTCTCTCTCTCTCTCTCTCTCTCTCTACGGTCAGAAAAAAGGCAAAACAATAGGAAAACCTTAACAAAACCGTAATAATAATAAAGTTAAGGTCCTTTTAACAGAAGCGTTTAAGTTAGGTTTAACATTGAGTGCCTCTTCCCTTCCGCCAGCACCTGTACAGTCCACACCTGCCTGCTCTCTAATACCCAACACGTACCCTCTAATTGCATACGTCACCTGTGACTAATACCTTTTGTACATCGAGGAATTAGCCGTGTGTGTGTGTGTGTGTGTGTGTGTGTGTGTGTGTTCAAGGGAAAGGAGTAAAGGATGTTTCTTCAGGTCGAGGTTGAATGAATTAGGAAATCAGAATTATTTAAAAGTAATCAAGGAAGGGAGGGTAAACTGAACAGAAAGAAGGAAAAGTTCAAGGCAATTTTTTTTTTTATTTATTTATCATGGGAGGAGGAAAGACTTGCTGAGAGAAAGAGATTATATGCTTCGTATGCTAAAAGAGACAGAGAGAGAGAGAGAGAGAGAGAGAGAGAGAGAGAGAGAGAGAGAGAGAGAGAGAGAGAGAGAGAGAGAGAGAGAGAGAGAGCAATAGATTACATAGGCTACATAAAAAGTAAACTGTATAAATTTACAATAACACTACAAAACAATCTATCCGTAGTAAAGAACTGTTGATAGATAAACAGAAATAATCATGTTTGTGGTCAAGAGAAAACGGGAGATGTAAGGGAGGGTCAGAGGAAGAGAGGAGACCTAAGTACTGTGCATGGTGGAGCATAATTCACTAGAGAGAGAGAGAGAGAGAGAGAGAGAGAGAGAGAGAGAGAGAGAGAGAGAGAGAGAGAGAGAGAGACTAGTAAATCAAACATATAATTCACTCACAATAGCTACCTGGTGTTTCATTTACATTGCACATACACTTCACATCCTCCTCCTCGCAACACGCCTCACTTGTTATCGTGTGCCTCGACCCACGCTGATCCCAGACTCACACGCCCTGCCCTCCCTCAGTCCCTCACCCCCACGGCTCTCGTAAAACTGACAAAACATTCACCTTGAGCACAAATCCGGCGGGACCTGTGGAAGGTGAAAACTGGTGCAGGTG
Source organism: Scylla paramamosain (assembly GCF_035594125.1). Lineage (NCBI taxonomy): Eukaryota > Metazoa > Arthropoda > Malacostraca > Decapoda > Portunidae > Scylla > Scylla paramamosain. The sequence goes on along the minus strand of NC_087167.1, from coordinate 8,714,173 downwards.
GTCATAAGGACAACCGCCTTGACATGTACTCTCCTCCCCCGCGTGCCAGATAAGGGTGCCGCCACGCCCCTTCAGTCCCTGCTGGCCCGTGGGTGGATCTGATAGAGTGTAAAGTGTAATTACCTGGATCAGATAGGTTTTCTTGTTTTGCTTGCTCTCCTGCTCGCTCCCCCGCCTGGCTGCTGCTGCTGCCGAGTCCAGGAGAAGAACGGAGGTCGTGATGAGATTAATTAGACACGCCATCCTCATAAATTCCTGGGAAATAACACGATTGCAGGGATGGAATACGTTCATGTAACCTTCTGAGACGTGAGTGCTAATTAAAACTCCCATGCCGCGGGCTTATCAAGACAATGGAATTGCAAAATATCCAAATTTGCAATTCTTATCGTTCGCATTCATTTTTCATGCGCATTGAACGAAAATTGTCTTGTTTCATGTTGCTTCTTGGGTCTTGTTTTCATTGTAGCGTGCCTGGAAAAGTTATCCAGAGGTATTCAGAGGTAGAAAGCGTAGACATGACAACTCAAGATAACCTCGTGATGCTGCCGGGCAGGTGGAAAGGCGTGAGGTGTGAGGCTGAGGCTGGGCAGGAGGAGGAGGAGGAGGCTTAGCGACGAGACACCGAGGGCCTGAGGGACGTGCTAATGAAGATGTACGCTACGGGCAACTCAGGTCTCTTCGTACATTGACACAACAAATTCACTTACTTCACACACGTCACCTTTGTGTTTGAACTCCCTAGTCTTGCCACCTGGTGTGTGCGTGGACGCCTCTGCCTCGCTGCCACCAAGGCCACTCCGGCGCTCTAATATGGAGACGATGAGCAATAACTTTAGTGAAGGTCTGAATGTTTTTAAAAGAGAGAATTTGCGTAGATCTGTAGTGTGGGTGTGAGTGTGGGAGATAGGTAGTGGTGGTGGTGGTGCGGGAGAATCTATAAGTGAGAGTGGTGGGCGTGGGCGGCGTGTGGTCGTGGGTGTGGGCGTCAGAGGAGTGTAGGTCGCGGTAGTGTGGGAGAAGGTGGCCCCTTAGTGACACTGAGAATGACCGTGTAGGGGCGGCGGCACGGTGGGTGAGGTGCACCTGTCACCATTCCTGTGCTTTTCCCATGCACCGCCTGTGTCCCGCCGCGGTGAAGGATGCTCGGGGTCGTCACGGGGGGCAGGGCGGGGAGGGGGTGTGCAGACTGTGTACTGCTGCAGGACGATGCTGGAGTGAAGGGGGAGTTGCCGAGTTGTAATTACTTAATTCTCTCGTGCACGTTTATGAATAAAGTCGCAGAATGCAGTGAACAAAAACTTATCACTGGTTAGAAAACGGGTTACTGGCTGGATGCGGCAGGGTTGGTGTTTTCCTGAGGCAAGCAAGTTGTGCCTCCAAGACAAAGAAAATGGAAAATAAATAACTCGCTGGCCACCGCCACTTGGCAGGTAGGCGGGGAGGCGTGAAGGAGAGGGAGGGGAGAGGGGGGTACAGGTGAACTAGAGGACACATGGCAAGTTTTCAACTGTTTATGAATTCCGTGTCATGACAACAAATACAAACACTACAAGAGCAGCGGTGGTCCGCCTCAACACTGTTTGCACGACCATACATGCGCTGCCTAAAGACACGGAACAAATTATAATGAATTAAATATACGGTGATGAGTGGAGGCGGCGGCGGCGGGCGGAGGTGGCGGCAGTGTTGGGCGGAGGCAGGTCTTCAGTGTGGCTGCCGCGGCCTGTACGAGCACCACTCTGCGCCGCGCTCCCCTCCGTGCCAAACCTCTCCGCCTCCCTCCTTCCTCTCCATTGCCAATAGTGTTGTGATGCTGTGTTAGTGATCCGCCTCAGTGAGCGTAACACGAGTGTTAACATGTATAGATTCCAACGTAGTGGAGGCCCTGGCGGGCGTCTCTTCCTGTCGGGCACCCGGCAGGGGGAGGACGCCGATAGAATGTCTGTAAGGTCTGGCTCCCTGGCTGCCAGCGAGCACGACGACGCAGAGCTGCACCAGGTGCTGACCCACCGCCGCCTTACCACGGAAACCCAGGCCAGCGGGCAGGACAGCACCCGCGTGGAGCGTCGTGGCAAGATTAAAAGCACCACAACCCGGGTGGTGAAGAAGACCACGACTGTGACCCGAGGTGACCAGCGCATGGTGGCCGAGGCCATCCTCCGCACCTCCGACACCCACCAGGAGGACATCAACAAGGTGGTTCCTCAGAGCGGATGGCACACCTCGAGCTTCAAGCGACCCAAGATCCAGGCGGTATGTTGAGACAAGTTTGTGGGTCGTCAGGGTAGTGTGGCGTGGCCCTGCTGGCGGTGACACCCGACACCCTGGCTCACTCGCAACCCCACCAGTCAATCAAGCGACACCTAGAACCGGCCCATCAATGTCGCTAACGTGACGCTGACGGTGGTGTGTCGGGGCACCGCCAGCGTGGGTGTCGGAGTAAAAGGAAGCACAGGCGGAAGTGTGGCCGTGTTGAGGGCGAGGCTTGTGGGAGGCGTCACCCAAGAACACCTGTCACCGCCGCCATTCATACACAACTCTCTTTGCTCCACCGCAAACACCTGCCAGTCGTTCCCACTCACTTTCGTAACCCAGAGTCTTAAGATGGGGCGGCTCGTTACCGTGAAAGTATAGAGTAATGAAAGGCAACAGAGTCTGCCCCGACCTTGCTCGTAAAACTAATTATGTGACATTTGACATCCGATTTGATTCTTACAAAATTGCTTATTATGTTACTGCGCCTCAGACTTGTTGCCTCACTCATGTTCATCTTGGTTCATGGTAAACCGTAACCTTTGGATCCGAGGAAGACAAGACCTGGGAACGGGTTTGGCCATCCCGGACCAGCCAGTGTCGAGTGGTTGCCGCTGACACGAGATACTCCACCGCGTGCTGGCGTCCCCTCCCGCACCCCACCTTGCTGCCCCGCCCAGCCCTCCCTGACACAATGTCCCAACCCCTGACCATGCTGACACAGAGTAACACCAGTTTGTCATGTTACAGACCCCTTGCAGCCTCACCCACCTGGATAGCTATCTGAAAGCGTTAGAATCTCCTGTCTTGTTGGTCATTTGAAACTTCCGTGTATGTGAGTGTGTGTGTGTGTGCGTGTGTGTGTGTGTGTATACGTTCGTGCGTGCGTGTGTATGCGTGCGTGGGAGCATCGTGGGCAGCGTGACTCAGGAGAACGCAAGTGTAGCAGCACATTGGTTTCTCCGTATAAGGCGCACCTCTCATCCCCACCGCGTCTTCCGAATTAGGCGCCGTGACGTCACTCCCCGCCCCGTAGTAGTAGTAGTAGTAGTAGTAGTAGTAGTAGTAGCAGTAGTAGATTGTTTCTTGGCACCTCCCGCCGAGCATTGCGGAAACTCGTTTTTTTGAATGGGCGGGTAGAGGAACACGGTTTGGCGACCTGATTTGCTCGTAATGGCGTGCACTGATGAATGGGAAGCCAATGGGGGGGCGAAGGTCGTATAATGGAGCGCGTTGATGCAATCCTCTCACCTGGGAAGCGGCGACAGGTGTGCGGGGAGAGAGAGAGAGAGAGGGAATGGGCATGATACTGCGAATTTAAGGGAAGAAAAATGTTGAAAAAAAAAGAGCAATTCATAGAAAAAACAGATTAGATAGAAAATTTGAGAATAAAAAAATAGTATAGAAGAGAAAATAGTAATCATCAACTTAGATACACCAGGTAGGGAAGATGAATGCTGGTTTAAAGAGACAGAGGGAGGATTAAATGAGTCAGGTGTGAGTGAGAGGAAGGTGTAGGGCGGCACATCGGATTACCTAACCAGACTCTCAGCCCCAAGCGAAGGCAGGCTGCTCGTGATGACAGCAAAGGCCCACCATACATCGGAACATTCATTCTCTCTTCTTCCCTTCCCTTTATTCCTCACTCTTGTTTTCCTGTATTTCCCTTCTTCCCTCCTTTATTTTCCTTTTTTTCCGTACTGTAGTCTTCACAGGTTTTAAGACATTTCCGTTGTTCTTTCTTTACGTTCCTGTCTCTGTTTTTTCTTCCTTTTCTTCCTCTCTCCCTAAGTTTCTCCCTTTTCTTCGTAACTCCTTGATCATGCTTTTTTTTTTCTGTGGCATCTGACATCTCCATTCTTTTCTTTCTTCCCATTCTCATTCTTTTTCCTCTCCCTTTCTCTGTCACTTCTTCCTTCTCTCATTTCCTCCCATTTTTTTTTTCTCTCTCTCTCCTTCTCTCCACAGTTCCGTCTAAACGTTTTTTTTTCTGACATCTTCATTCCTCTTCCCTTTCATTCCTCATTCCTTTCTTTTTTTCTTCCCTTCCTTTCACTCTCTTACACCTACCGTCCCTCAGCTCCTTCCTCCTTTCTCTTCCGTAACTTCATCTACACAAATTTTCCGACATTTCACTCCGTCGTAATTACATTAGAGTAAGTACCTCCATCCTCGCCTCCTCCATCGCCAAGACACCGGGAAGCACTCGTAACGGGCACAGAGCTGTCACACCACGCGGCAGCCACCAGCAGTGTCATGAGGTCTCGACTGGGCTGCACTTCCAAGGATCTCTTGCCGGAATGTTTCTTGTCGCCATGAAGAGTTGAGGCCGTGCGCCGATTCGATGGGTTCCGTGGAACAAAATCGCTTTTCATATTACTATTTCCAATACAGCAATAATAACTACTGCAACAACAACAACGAAAACAAGCAACACACAACAGTAACTACTACTACTACTACTACCACAACATTGCGCCACAGAAAGGGAAAGTAATCGACTTCTTAGTATCCACCTGTCACTTGCTGATTCCCAACGAGCTCCGATACTTTGGCACATCCTGCAGCGGACCATGACGGTGAGGCGGGCGCTGCGTGCACAGGTGTCAGGAGGGAAAAAGGCAGGCTTGGCTGATGCTCTGGTGAAAGTCCAGCATAAAATAGTAATAAATGGCGCCTCTGACCCTCCTCTGCACTTACGCCGCGAGGTACATTGGATTGCTTACCATCTGATTTTTGTTTATTTATTATTTTCACAGTAAACAATGAAGGATACTTTTATACAAGCTTGGCTCTTGTCTTAGATACATTTAGGTTATGGGTCTCCTAAACTTCTTTTTTAGGCTCTGTTAGGCATTTGTATTTTTTAAACAGTAAATTTCTTTCATGATGTCTTTTTTTTTTTATACAGTAAACTCGGTTCCTTTTCTTTATGATTTCTTATATACATAGTTGATTGATTTTTTTTTCTCCCAATAGTTCTCTGTAGGGTGTTTTTAGTTACCGTCATGAACACCTGACAATCTTGGAAAAAATATCAAAGCAAGCAAGGCGGATGATGAATGCATGCAGGCCAGTGGGTATGGGTCGATTCCACACCACCTTCACAGGTTGAATATATATTGGGCAACTGCGCCTCGAGGATGAGTCGCTCAATCACTCGAGCCTATATATGGGCGTGCAGCTGTGGCCAGAATGTTCTCAATCCTCGAGGCTCAAGGTCGTTGTTGATGCCCCGCGGTGATGCGTATCCACCCGGACGTGATCAATGTTTACAAGTTCGCACAATCGCCTCACTTATCATGTTTCAGTATTCTCTGTATGTGTTTTGAATCCCGCGGGTGAGGCTCGTAATGACTTCGTGGCGCCGCATCAGCAGGCGAGACACACGTAGGAGGACTGGTGTCAAGCTGTCATCCTCACCTTTTTCGGGTTTGTGGCGATGCCTGCTTGTATTGCTCCAGTGCAAGCGGCAGGGGAGGCAACCCGCTGCGCCCTGCCCTGCCTTGTCAAGTAATGAGGTTTCGAGGGCAACCCGCGACGTGTGCAGTGCCTGATAGCCCGGCCACTGCAGCCTCTTGTTGTGAGAGACTGATTGAGGCAGGTTTGGTAAGCTGAGTTAGGGTTAGAAAGGCGTCCCTGGAACCCTGCGGTGCGTGGCCGCCAGAGCACCTGACCTTGGCCTGACCCACTGAGTGCTTGGTGCCTGTGTTTTTGTACCATGAGTCAAAGAAATGGTCGGCGGCTTCCAGGACTCGTGTTTTGTGTCCATGAGGGTGTGTTTCATCACCATGTGGCGCGACAGGTGGCGGCGTCCAGACCGGCTGGCATGTGTGTGTGTGTGTGTGTGTGCCTACGTTTGTCACCAAGGGGAGTCCGGCTCTCAATCCTCCGGCTCTCAATGTTCCCTTTCTTGCCCTCCACTCAGACCAAGGCTTTTAGAACCTCTTCTTTCACGGCAGGATTATCTCCACCCTAAGCCCACAGACGGCCGCCATATTAGGCACAGTTTGAACAAAAGAAAAGCCACCCACCGCGACTTCGAATCAGGAAACATCATGTAGAAACCATAAAGAAAACGCTTTTGAATGTAAAAATGTGTCTGAGGCAGGGAGGGAGAGGCTGGCTGGAGGGGAGGGCGCAGGGAGTGTGAGCAGACGTGACCGCCGGGATAGTAATGGAGGGTAATGATAGTGTAGAGTCCGGGTGGGGTGGAGGAGAGGCCGCCGCACGTCACTCACGGGAATAAAGAAAAGCAGGTGTCATTTACTTGTCAGGGATGCAATGGGAAACGGTAATTTGGCTCCCGTGCGGCGCCTCTCTTCCTTGCCTCCCCTCTAGTTTTTATGACCTGCTGTCTCTCTCTCTCTTTCTCCTCTTCTTCATGCGCTCGTAGCTAAGGAAGGATAGATTGCCATTCTCTTCTGCTAAGCCTTCCTCCTTTCCCCTGAGTGATGGAGGGACGGAGTGAAAGTAGGCGGCGGAGATAAGACGCAGCCTACGCCTTGGTTACAAAACATTGGGCCTGCCAGCTGGTGGAGAGGAGACGCAGGGGTTGTCTTTGCTTTTTTTTTTAATGTTTTGCTGCCTCAGGGGATGGAAGACACGAGATTTTTTGTTTTTTCATGTCTATATTTTCAGTTGGTTGGGCATCTCATCTTTTTTACTTAGCTGTGGTAGAAGTTGCTCAAGGTTTTCAAGGGTGTTTTCATGAATTTTGTGGTATTCTAACAAATGTTTTGCATCGCCAATGGGAAGAACACTCACAAGAACACGATTTGTCATCTCTGTGGCCTTTGAAAATCGTCCTGGGGAGAGAACAGAGCTTTTTAAGAACTGGAGCCATAACACTAATGCGGTTTCTGCTTCGTTGAATTGTAATTAATTATCTGTAAATTAATGGCAAGAAATTGTTAGGTGGAAGTCAAGAATTCGTGTATTCATTTATTTTCTCCTGAGGGAAGCCAATTCTCAGGAAAATTTAAACCCACGACGTTGAAATTCATATATTCCTGCGGCGCCGCGTTTGTGAGGCTGAACGAGGCAGCCGGTTAGGGAGGAGAGGGGGGCGGGGTGGAAGGGAGGCTTCGGCATGCAAGGAGCGGTGGGCAGGTGAAGGTGAGACTGTCCTGTCCTGTCCTGGCTGGCTGGGTAGGGTCAGTGTCTCCGCTCCTCCCGCCCCCCCGCCTCCCTCGCCCCGGCCAGTTTTTGCGCGGGGTGATGCAGGACGAAGGGAGAAGGAGGGGCAGGGGAAGAGGGATGGGGAAGGGGAGGGGAGGGCAATCAAGGGGGTGGATGGTCTTGATCGTGACCCTATTGTTACTAGGACGACCTTGATGACGTCACCTTCGCCCGCCGGTTCGCCGCTATGCAGGACGCGGGGTGAGGCAGAGGTGGCGGGGTGGCGGGGGTGCTGATTACTTGCCTTGCTGCTTTCTCCGTGCCGCCCGCAGCACTGCCGGCACTGCTTGGCGGCAAGAAATGGTGTGCTGCGTTTTCTTTTCCCTCCACGCTCTTTATTTACAAGAGTAACTACCTCAAATTATACAGTGTTGGCGATAAGAAGCCTCTATATAATTAGTAATGGCAGCAAAATACTTATTACGTAAAACTGGGAATTTCTTTTACTTACGGATCGACTGTGAATTACATTATTTTGGTGATGGGCAGTCCGGTATATGACGAGTAACAGCGGCTGCGTAGTAGTGCATGAAATAGTACATCTTCATATATGGATGTGCGGCAGAAGACTCCATTACTTCCCAGGAGCCCCGGAGATCAATGGCCGGACTGGAGGTGATGACGGTTTTCTCAATACTTAACCTCCTTCACTTCCTTTCACATCACGTCACATCACACGCCGTCGCCTCATGAGACCTGATGTATTTTCCCGGTTCGTTCACATTTCTCCTCTGTACCGTGAACCTTGACCTCCAGTCCTCCACACACACACACACACACACACACACACACACACACACACACACACACACCGGCCCGTGAACCGCTATCATCTCGCCGGCGCCGCCACTCACTTCATCGTCTTACAGCAGCTAATTACCGCATTGATTGTCACACTCGATGACGGGAGGCCGGCGGGGAGCCATTCTGTCCATTCCCTGCTGACAGTGTTGTGTAAAGAGAGGCAGAGTGGAGGAGGCAACACAATATGCTCTTTGGTGGCTGTGACATTACCGCAGTCAGTGTTTAGATAGCAACACAATGAGGAGCGAAGTAACAGTATGAAGACAAAGAGATATTTATGCCAGCTCATCTACTGTCCTGAAAAGTTTTGCATGTCAAGAAGAAACAATGAGAATTTCCAGTAAAAGTTGATATTCAAAAGGCACGCTTAAAACTATACTTTAAAATGACTGTCTTTGTTCAGTTTTGTAGGCATTTCATTCAGTGGTAATCATTAAGGGTAGTTTAAATATCTATTCTTATCTGGCGTCTGTAACATAACACGAAGGCTTAAAACTGTAACGCATATGAGAGACCTAGGAGAGAGAGATATATTAGTAACGTAGTAGACAAAACTAAGAAAAGAGAAAGGAAATAGAGGTGTAAGTAGAAAATTCTAAATGAGGCACTGACGGTTCAGGCAACCATAACTGCACCGAGGCCCCGCGCACGCCCATACTGCAGGCATTTCCCTTCCCTCCTTCCCCACTGTCTTGGCGGGGCGACAGGAAAGGCACGGGTCACGGGGGGGAGGGGGTGAAGAGTTTGCGGGGAGGCGAGGGTGGAGGGGGGGAGGAAGCCTGGCTTGTAGTGTGGGGCGGAAGTAACGGAGGCAGGGTCAGCGAACCGTCTCACGCCTCCCCTCAATACTCCTCCCTGCTCTACCTTACTGCCTTCCCTCCGCCTCCACCCTCATTTCCTCCTGCCCATCTCTCCCTCTCGCCTTGTTCTTCCCTCACCCGCCTCCCTTCCTGTACCCAGCCTTGTTCCTCTTCCTCCTCGTCCATTCTAACGTCTAGGTCTTCTCCCTCCCGCTCTTCCTCCTCCCCTTCTCTGTGGTTCCGCTCCTCCCTCCTCCCCTCCACTGATGGGTTCACTCAGGCGGGCTTCCGTGACGAGGGTTCACCTGGACACTGCTGGTTGACAGGTTCCTCAAATCCTGAGTCCAGTCTGTCTTTGTTATTACGGATAATGCCATGTTATTTTGTTAGACCTGGTCAGTTTGCTTTTCTTTCTTTTTTTTTTTACTTATTATCATATGCTTTGTTTCGCTGATAATTCATGACAAGTCTTTTATTCTTTTTTTTTTTTCTCTCTCTCTCTCATTCGTCAGCAGCGATATGTTGTTTCCTAATACGTAAATTGAAAACTTCCTCGGAAATGGTGATGAAAGAAATCAGTCAGTCAAAATACTGCCACAAAAAAGTGTTACGTGCCGAGACGCTCTGCTTCCTCCCCGCGGCGTGCCAAACTCTGGTGTGTGTTTTGTTATCAACTTTTCTTTTATATTGCCTGGAGATCTCTAGTTTCCTCTTACCTAAAAGTTATTTGAGCGGAAACTATTCAACCTCATTGTTGGTAAGAAGACAAAGCAGATGCGAAACTAGGTGGAGAGAAAGGCGATATATCAAGCAAACCTGTCACCTTCCACTCGCCTTCTGCATCGAACAACCTCCCTTATGTGTCTCTGAATGTACTGCAGTTTTCCACACGGTAAGGTTCTTCAAGACGTCGATTGCTTAAGTATACGAGGATGGCTTTGAATACACGGATAGCAGAGAGACAAGTTTTGGGGGAAATCTTGTCCCACGATGATATAGAGGCAAATGACCAGAGCTTGATTACTGGTATGAAAGGTTTTGCTGGGGTGGCCTGGAGTAGACTAACAAGTGGAAGTTTTTGCTCTTTTAATAGAATGATAAAAGCTGATGGTGACGCTTGGTTGGGAAAGATGCATGGCTGAGTGAACAGAGGAAGGGATTGTTGGCCCAGCGGGAGGGAGTGCAGGTGCGGGTGCTGGGAGGAATGCAAGGGACGTGCTTCTTTATAACGATGACAACACGACTGATACGCTGCGACGACCTTCATCTCGCTCTCAGAACCATGCTCCTCAACGTCTTGTCTCTTACACTTAACGGACTGTAGTGGAAGATATTGTTTATTTCCAAGGATATTTTCATGATTCGAGCGATAATACAACAAAAATTATGCATCGATATAAAAAACGCATTGAAACCTAACTAATTGTCTTTGTCGCCTTTGAAAACAGTTGTGATTAGAGAAAAAAAGGGTTTAACATTAAGAATACTGGCCTCTGAGTCGCCTCTCGGGGCCTTGGTCTCTGAAGCTTCCCTGTTGACCTGCCCACTGCCGCCTTTGTGTGCCGGATCTGCACTTTGTTTCCTTCTATTCCCCTTGTTGCTTCAAAGTATACAGATTTATACGCTTTTCTGCCTTATGTATCTTGTATTTCCTTATATTTTTAACATACATGTCTTCTGGTTGTAGGTATTGTGTATGTGTGTGTGTGTGTGTGTGTCAGTATGTATGTGTTTCCCGCGGTATTAGCGGTGACGTCATGCAAGCAAAGGTTGAGGTGCGCCGCAGGGAAAGGCCAGGGTACCGTCACTTACATTCTACTCCTCCTCTTGTTCCTCCTTCTCCTCTTGCTCCTCCTCTTCCTCCTCCTCTTCCTCCTCCTCCTCTCAAGTACAGTATATAAATAAACACCACAAGTTTTCTCCATCGTTCGTTGATTAAAGCCTTGACCACCTTGAGTTCCTTCCTGTTTTACTGCGTGTTTTGTCGTGTCAAACATACAACGTAGGTGCGGGCAGGTTTAAGGATCCAGGGAAGGCTCTCTCTAATCTACGCCTCACTCCCGGGTGCTACTAACGGTGTCTGGCGGAGCACGATGAAAGTATAAACGTGACACTCTCAAACATTTGCAGGGGACGTCGCGCTGGAAAGATTTTTTGAACGTGCGAGTGGTAAAAGTTAATTGAAGGAGTAAGAGTGGAGTTATTTTCAATTATACCGTTTTCTTTCACCCATTCACTCACGCTGTGCAAGGAGCAATTAATCTTATGAGTTTCTAAGTAAGTGCTTGTGCAGTTATCTTTATTTTTTTTATTCCATATTTTTGTTCTCTTTTTTAGCCAATTAGTTGTCGAAATTCACTAAAACTTAACGTGGATCTTTAATATTATGAGCCTAACTCTCTTCTGGTTTTCTGCGAGCGTTCGATGGAGGAGGAAGAGTGCGTATGACCAGGAAGTTAGTATGAGCTTAATTCTTTACCTTCTTTCTTTGTGAGTGTTGGATGAAAGGAGGGGAAAAAGAAGAGTACATATTACAACCAGGAAAATACTACGAACCTGACGCCGTCCTGTCTTTCTATAAGTATACAGTGAAAGGAAAAAATAAAGTTTCCATGTGCCTGATTTTTTCCTATCCTAATTGTTCAATCAAGGGAAAAAAAAAACTTTATATAACAACCATGAAAACTAAACATGGTGCAAAGGAAGGAAAATAATAAGACCTCTGTAATAAAACCAGCTGCAGTAGTTATGATTGCGGGTTTCAACAGTGCCACTGTTAAATGAATGGCTCTGCTCCCTGCACACGAGGACGTAAAGGTGGCGCCAAGTATTGCTATAAAGATGCGGTGATAATTCTCGGAGTTCAAAGCGCGTGAAGAGACGTGCGTGCTTTTAAACATGGGTAGAGTGGCGAGCGTGTCTTCATTGCAAGTCTTGTTAGTGTGTGTGTGTGTGTGTATGTGTGTGTGTGTGTGTGTGTAACGTGTCTGAGATTCTATTCTGGCCGGTGATCACGCTGAAGAACATGTTTCCCGTCTCTCTCTCTCTCTCTCTCTCTCTCTCTCTCTCTCTCTCTCTCTCTCTCTCTCTCTCTCTCTCTCTCTCTCTCTCTCTCTCTCTCTAATCATTCACTTCCCTGCTGGTCGCTTCCATTCATATGCTTTCTTTCCCCCTCTGTCCCTATTGTCCTGTTTCCGCGCTGACGTTAAGCGAGTAGTAAGCGCTGCCACAATATTACGTAACTGACATATTTATACACCCATCCCGCTTAGCTGATGTCACACCTTTCTTTCCACCCATCACCACCCTCTGCTGCCCCTCCCATCACCCACCACATTGATTACACCCACCTATTTCACTCATTCTCCACTTCATCACCCAGTGCCGCCGCCATCCTTCTCCCCAGCAGCGCGCCATTCAGCCAACTTGTGCCTCCCGCCTGTAGCATCCTTATGAATGAACACACTCCTCATTTTAATGTTTTTTTGTTATCAAGACTAGTTGTCGGGTGGGTTAAGGGTCCGCTAAGAGGGTAGGATAGTGAGGCGAGACTCCGTGTAAGGCCACTCCTCCTCCTCCTCCTCCTCCTCTCCCAGCCAGGCAGATCGTCCCGCTAGTCGAGGCAGTGTGATAGATCAACATTCGTACCCTGTGAGGTAATGTCGCTTTAGAAGAGATGTTCCGGTCAATTTGCTTCCGCACTTAATACATAACGATTAGTATGCGTATCTTCCTGTTGATGTATATACCATTGTGTTGATCTGCAGGCTTACAATTACTGAACGTCATGAACATGCAATTAAGTGGGGAGAAAAAAACATAATTGAGTGTTTTCGCAATTATAATATCTTCAGTGAGTTAAATCCTCCATGCGAACAATCATAACAGCCCAGTAACCCAGCACGCGCCGCCCCTCGGTCTGCATGAAGGTCCCCGGCAGGGTCACGGACTCCTCCACTATCATATTCCTCTCTTCAGTTATTGCAAGACACTGAGCCGCGCCCGCTGCCCGCCACCCACAACTTACAAGGCTGCAACCCGTCCGCCAGACGCTGGTTCAGTAAACACTCCAACTGTCGTACTGCATGTGTGGCGCCTGTGTTGAGGCTTTGTGTCACCAGCCAGTGGTAATGCGCCGCGGCAATAGTATAGACTGTTCAGCATTGAGGCGAGAAGTAGGAAAAGCCGTGGATGACGCTGCCATCTGGTGAATAACATGACGTCACCTGGCGGTGATGTCATAACCTCGCCCTCGGGCCGGCGTCCCGCTCCCTCCCTCCTCCAGGCAGTCAGATTTGTTTTTATTGAATCTGTAATTGCGCTTCCTGCAGGTGTACTGAATTTAGTGTCGCCTTAGTGGGTCATCTCGCTGCGTGCCCTGACATGCAACTAACAATTACGTGGCCTTTGTGCGGCCTCTAATGAAAACCACCACTAGTATTTATAGTCCCCATCACTCGGTAACAACTCCGGCAGGCGGCGCAGGCATAGGCTTAGCTAGAATTTATGATCCAGGTTCCCATGAGGGAGCAATGCCCTGCACCTGCCGTGGCTCCGCGGCGGTGTGGGTGACAAGGTGGTGGTGGTGGAGGGGGAGCCGTGCCGCGCTGCCAGACTCGCCACGACTAACACAGACTTCCACAATTATCCAGTTTTACTGTAATTTGCTGCATCTGCCACATCCTTCCGCCACTTAAGTCGTTCTTCCCGCGATGCTTCTCGTGAGTGTTTTCTCCTGAAAAAAAAAGCACTAAAAGATTTGCGGGCCATTAATTCGGGTTCATATTTATGTAATGCTTGGAGATTCACACTGGGATGTTAGCTCGGCAAGAAGTGGCGTTGTGTCTCTGAGATATGACAGGGATGTGCGGCGTGGGACTGTTATTATTACAATACGTGTTTAGTGGATTGTTGAGGAGGGAAGCTGTTAGAGGAGGAAAAGATGACAAAGATTGTTGGAGAGAGAGAGAGAGAGAGAGAGAGAGAGAGAGAGAGAGAGAGAGAGAGAGAGAGAGAGAGAGAGAGAGAGAGAGAGTTTAGGTATGTCAGGTGAGGCCGGGATACAAGGTATGCACGCTCACGCCTTCTCTCCCTCCCTCCTCCCTGGGCACAGCTTTCTATGTCCTTACTCTCACTGCCTTCCCCGCTAACCCTCACCACATGATCACCAGTCTCTCTCTCTCTCTCTCTCTCTCTCTCTCTCTCTCTCTCTCTCTCTCTCTCTCTCTCTCTCTCTCTCTCTCTCTCTCTCTCTCTCTCTCAACTTTTGCAACAACAACAACAACAACAACAACAACAACAACAACAACAACAACAACAACAACAACTACTACTACTACTACTACTACTACTACTACTACTACTACTACTACTACTACTACTACTACTACTACTACTACTACTACTACTACTACTACTACTACTACTACTACTACTGCGCATGCTTTTTCTAATGTTGTTATTGTCATTGTTAACGTAATTGTTGCAAACACGATGCTTTTACACACAGTAAGTCATTCATGTACCGCTTACACAACACTACTTGATTCCCCACTTCCCTACGTACGTACACACACACAGGTAACAGTAAACCAGCAGAAGACTCTCGCGCCCTTGTTTGGCCACCCGAAAAAATATACATTTAGTTCACACCATCATTTTCTTGTCGGTGGCCGGGGAAGACTATGTTATTTGCCTTGATGAACGAGGAGCGAGCTATTGGAACCTTGATGGAGTGATTCTGATTGAAGAAGCAAGAGTGGAGAGGACGAGGAGGAAGGGGACGTGAAGAGAATGTGAGGAAGAGAGAGGGAAGCAGGAGGGAGAAAGGTGTGTTGGGCTAGGGAAAGGAAAGAGAGTTAGAATACTGGGAGGAAAAATTAAATAATAGGGTGATACTGATTGAAGAAATGGTGAGGAGGGGGACGTGAAGAGAGAAAGAGAGAGGGAAGTGGAAGGGAGAAAGGTACACGCAAGGAAAAGTGAAGGGACTAGAGTGTTGAAAGAGAAAGAAAGAAAAAGAGGGAAGTGATAAGGTTATGCTGACTGAAGGAGGAGGAGTGGAAAGGACGAGGAGAACTTGGAGAGGGAGAGAAAGAAAAGAAAGTGGACGAGAAAAAAAAAAAACGGAAAGGATCTATCATGTTGGCAAAGAGAAGAAGAAACTCGTAGTGTTATATGGAGTGTTAGTACTGAGTTATGTTAAAAAGTGGAATAGAAAGGAAAAGTGGGAGAGATTACTGTGTTTAGCAGTGAAAGAGGAGTAGAGAGTTGAAGAGACGGGTGTTATATGCCGAGTGGTATAGGGTTGCTATGTAAAGGAGTGAGAGGGAAGGGTTAGGCGGAGGAAGGTAAGGAGGAAAGGAATAGTTAGCAGAGGGAAGCAGGTGGGTAAGAATGGCCAAGCGATGCAGAACGTGATAAAGGGAGAATTACTCCTTCCTGCTTCCCTTCCTTCATTCCTCCATTCCTACACCTCCTACTCGTGTTTCTTTTTCTCTTCATCCTTCATCCTTTTTCCTCCTTCCTCCTCCCCTGCTGCTGTCTTCCTCATCTTCCTTCTCATTTCTTCCTTCCTTCTTTCCTTCCTTCCTTCCTTCCTTCCTTCCTTCCTTCGTTTCCGACCTTAGAGGGAGACAGGAAGGGCGGGACAAAGATAGAGAGCAAGAAGAATTTTGTAAGTAGAGTAGGATACGAGAAAAAAAGTAAATGTAGGAGGAAGAGGAAGAGGAGGAGGAGGAGGAAGTGAGTATATGTGAAAAAAAAATAAATAAATAAACAGTAAAAGGAGGGAAAAAATGGAAAGAACTATGTATATAACTTCCGTCTCTTTAATACCAGGAAGACAATTGGGCGGCAGGACAAAGGAACCATTTCGTCGTATTTATACAGTTGCGTGTCCCGAGTTTTGTATAGGGGGAGAAAGTGGCGGCTGGTGGCATGGCAGTGGTGGTGGTGGTGGTGGAAGTGGATGCTGGGATTGTATAGTGTAGGTGGATGAAAGGGATGGGGGGTATAAGGGGAAGTGGAGGAGTGGAGGTTCGTATTGTAGTGGAATCTATGCTGTTGGTGATGGTGGTGTTAAGTTCCTATTGCAGTTGTGGCGGTGTTCTGGGATAGACTAAATGGATACAGTCTAATTAATGCCTTTGTTCCAAGCTTCATAGAGTGGTTAGGTGTTAGTTTAGAGAATATCACTTCGCAAAACAACATTAACAGCATAAAGAGTGATCCCGTTGCTCAAATCATGTAGCGCTTGTGGTATAGTTTTGTTCTTTAAAGTCGTGTGTGTGGGTGACTAATTGTCGTACTGTCGTTAGCACTGAAAGGGTTAAAATTTTGTTGCATATTCTTTCGTGTGTTAAGTTGTGTGAATGTATTTTGCGTGCGTCCGTTATGCATCAGTAACGTGCTTCATAATGCGCCTTTGTGGCCCGTGTGTGTTTGTTTGTATACGTGTATGTGCGTATGTGCGTAGAGTTGCTAAGGGTACAAAAAATAAGGGAGAAAAAAAAACCTCGCAAGTTGACGCTCATCTCAAAACAAATAAGATAAATAAATGATAATAATAAATAATAATAAAAAAGTGAAAATAAATAAAATATATATAGTAGTTAGTTTTGTCTGGGCAGCTTTTGTGTATTCTCATGTAAAGACAAACGTGTGCCGTGATGGGCAATAAAAAAAAAAAAACATTTAAAGTCTATGCGAGAAGAGTTATTACATCCATCAATGGCGTTTCACAGACATAGGATGTGTACGTGAAACACACACATCCCGTGCATCAATATCTTCAACTCATCTTCGTAATGACCAAGCCGTGTGTGTGTGTGTGTGTGTGTGTGTGTGTGTGTGTGTGTGTGTGTGTGTGTGTGTGTGTGTGTGTTCCTCAGCAGACATATAAGGCGAGGGGTACATCCTGAGGCGAGCTCTGAAGCAGCCCTGACACACGTGAGGCGCATCAGCGGTGGACAGAAACTCCATCCAGCACCACCTTCTCCCCTGGACAGCTTGGCACCAGACGCGATACTCACTACACAAACCTGCCTCGCTCACACCATTCAGGCGAGACTCACAACATCCTGGCGTAATGAAGCATACTAAGCTAAAGTCCTTGACATACCAGAGCATTAGTTAGTCACGGTATGTCCTTCCCCTGGATAAAGCGAAGTGTGTTCAAGGGCATTAGATTTCTTACAACCAGAAATTCTTACCTGTACGGCCCTGCTGGTTCCCTTGCGATGATGTTATCGTAATGTTAAGAAAAAAGATAGATTAGGGGAAAATATTGAAAAAAGAAATGGAGAAACGCAAGTCAAGAACCAAAACCAGAAAAAAAAAAACTTAGTCCATCGAGGTTGTTGTGGTGAACTGCACGCGTCAAAAAAAGTTATGAAAAAGTTACATTAGGAAAAGATCTTGGGAAAAAAAGTGGAGGAACGCAAATCAAGAACCAAAACCAAAAAACCTGTTAGTCTTGTTGTGATGAACTGCACGAATCTAAAAAGGGGAAGAAGGAGACGGAAGGCGGAGAGAAGCAGCAAGAGGAGTGTGGGACAAGGGTGTGGTGCATGAGAGTTGATCGACGGCACAAAAACACACCACTTAGCACTTCCTTGTGAAAAAGCCAATTCACGAACAGTGTGTCCTTGTGCGAAGCTCTCTGCTGGGGGGCGAGGAGGGGAGGCGCAGGAGGGAGGAAAGAGGGTTGTGACGTGTGACCGTGGGAGGAAATAAAAGTGATGGGGAAAAAAGGTGGAAGGAAGAGAAGGGAAAACGTACTAATACTATGGAGGAGGAGGAGGAGGAGGAGCTACGTCACACACACACACACACACACACACACACACACACATATATATAAGGCGAGGGGTACACACACACACACACACACACATTCGAGGAAGTTCATTGTTTCCCTGATAAGAGAGTAGTGAGGGTGAGGGAGAGGAAACTAGGGGCCTGTAGTGAAGACAAAGATAAAATCCAAAACTATCAATTTCTTAGATAAACTGGAGAGAGAGAGAGAGAGAGAGAGAGAGAGAGAGAGAGAGAGAGAGAGAGAGAGAGGAGAGAGAGAGAGAGAGAGAGAGAGAGACTAAGGAGATTTTGTGAAGGCAGAGGGGAGGAGAGAGGCAAGCGATGTGATGTGATGTGGCAGAATCTGAGAAGAGAATCTAGGTTAAAGAATAATGTTGTGTTGAGGAGAGTAGTGGAAGAAAGATGCTGAAAAGTGGATAGTGTGTTGCAGAGGTGAGTGGAAGGGTGATACAACGCGATGTGGCGGAGCGTGGATGAAATGCAAGGTTGTGTGGGTAGAAGTGATGAGAATAGTGGAAGGAAGAGAGAAAGGTTCTGAAAAGTGGATTGTGTGGGTGAGAGGTGAGAGTGGAGAGAGAGAGAGAGAGAGAGAGAGAGAGAGAGAGAGAGAGAGAGAGAGAGAGAGAGGAGAGAGAGAGAGAGAGAGAGAGAGAGAGAGAGAGAGATGTGATGTCATGTGGAAGAAAGAGGATGCAATCTGAAGGTGTGGAGGTGAGGAGGACAAGGAGGAGGAGCGTGTGAGGACAGGTGTGGGCGAGGAGGAGACACGGTGGGTGAGTGTAAAGTGCACTGCTGAGCGAGGGTTCGACTTGCACCTCCTGCCGCGTCTTTGTTTGTCCCGTTTTCTGTTGAGGGATTTTGGAGGTGGTATCTGGACGTCTTATCTTCTTCCAGGCTGACGGGCGGGCGGTGGAAAGAAGTTGTTATCTGAAACTTTAAGAAATGGAGTTGGGAAGAGTTGGCTTTGTAAAGAAAATGACAAAAACTGCAAAATAACGGAGCTATTTGCTAAGGATTTATAGAATGAAGGGAAGGAACAGAAAATAAGGATTGCAAAATGCATGAAAAAATAGTAAAATTTCATAGAGTGAGGGAAAATAATTGTGAAGCCTCCCATATAAGTCTGGCAGGAAATGGCAGCAAGAACACTTTAAGAGGTGGAGTCGCTGGCTGGGATGTAAACCGCGAGAACCACTTTCCCCTCCACCCGTATTTAGGGGAGAGCCTCAAATGACTGGGGCTGGAATGAGCCGGCTGCAGGCGACGCCACGTGCACGAGTCACAGGCTGATCCCTGACCTCGCCGACCCCAGCCTGGAGTGGCGTGAGGGGGCGGGGAGGCACTGGCTGCGTGAAAATAAATAAAAGTCACGGTTTCATAAAAGAATGATGAGGTTTTTCGGTGTTTGCGATTCGAAGTGAAATATCGTTTGGGGAGAGTTCGTCGTAGGTTGCATGAAGCTCTTTGGTGTTTTGCTAGTAGTAGATGCAGGATTAACAGTAGCTGGAGTTCTTACCGTTAAAGCGGAATAGGTTGGGAGTGATGTTCACTGTGCGCTGTGTTTTGTCGCCGCAGTGTTGTTGTACCGGGCACGATATGTTGGCGTGTAAGACTAACCTGGGATTGCAGAGGTGAGGAAAATACTTGACAGGAAATGTTAAAAAAAAGATTAGTACACACCATCACCTACAGTAAGCATATTATATGGCTAAGTTCAAGGTCGTGAACAAGTGCACACGCTCACACACAACTTACATTTCAGTATCACCAAGTACCGTGAAGTCTGACCCTTGCTGACCTTTATGCTTCCTTTGTTGCAGATCTCGGACATCATGGCTGGACAGACTGAGAACCTGACGGCCAAGGAGGCTCTGCTGCGCTGGGCCCGCAAAACCACCCACAAATACCCCGGCGTGGAGGTTAAGAACTTCACCACCTCCTGGCGGGACGGACTCAGCTTCGTGGCCATCATCCATAGGAACAGGTGAGACCCTCCTCCCACCACTCACACTGATTATTCCTTGCCTACGGGTTTGTTTTTATTACTCTCTCTCTCTCTCTCTCTCTCTCTCTCTCTCTCTCTCTCTCTCTCTCTCTCTCTCTCTCTCTCTCTCTCTCTCTCTCTCTCTCTCTCTCTCTCTCTCCTCGCGCGTTATCTCGAGCCTCGCGTCTCCAAGGCGTCCACAGCCACGGGTTGCATCACACCTGTCATAGAAATCTCGCGGCGCGCGCTAAGTGTGGTGGAGGTTGGCACGAAATTGCACATAATACCAACTAATTTGATTTGAAAGTTCCGCGGTGTGTTTCCTCCCTAGAGAAGAGGAAGCCGGCAAACAGATAAGAGTTAGGCGTGACACAGGATTGTTTGAAGAGGATCCCAAAGCTTATGAAGGCGTTAATGTTTGTATTAATGTGTGCTTGTCATTGCAAGGAGAATATTACCGTCAAGTAGTAGTTTTGCCGTCAGAGACCACTTTGTTATCAGGAACCCTTATCTGCTCTGGTCGGCAGTGCTTGCATGGCACAGTAGATAGATAGAGAGAGAGAGAGAGAGAGAGAGAGAGAGAGAGAGAGAGAGAGAGAGAGAGAGAGAGAGAGAGAGAGAGAGAGAGAGAGAGAGTTATTTTTCTTGTCTGCGAAACTGTTAAAGAGAAACTGTGGTACAAAAATTATTTTATAAAAAGCTGTGAATATGAGAAAACTAATATAGCAGTGAAAATTATAATAATCCCGTCATGGCCTTACTACGCCTTGTTGGCTTAAAGCGGCGCGGGGCCATTAGTGAGAATATTAACGACACGGGAAAATACATTAATTGTTTACCGTCCAAAATGATTTTCCTTAAAATTTCCCTGCTGATTCGCGTGAAGGCGCTGTTTTAATCTGGAGGAAAGGACAGTCCTCCCGCTGGGCGTCACGGAGGCTGGGGCGGGAAACTCAGCGTCATTTCTTGACGTTAGAAGCAGCCATCTAAGCGGGCACGTACGAGTACAGGCCCAGCTCGCGGAATGTGTGCCAGGCGGAGGGGAAGCATGGCAGCGGATCCTCCCATCTACCTTCAACTCTCGTCCCATGTACACCTTTTGACTCTATATTTGGTTGTAAGATTTGTGTCGTGTCATTGCTGGTGACCAGTGATCTGTCGCAATGGGCCGAGTCCTGAGCCTGGAGGAGGAGAGCAGCTGACTAATGCCCAGCCAAACCAACCGCTCGTAGATCCTTTTAGGGCAAGGCGGGGAGCAGTGGCGGCAGCGGGAAGGGATGGAGTGTGTGTGATGTGGCCAGCGCTGTGGCTTCGTGTTCCAGTGTGCTGAGTGAATACCTGCCCTCAGGCTCACAGCACGTCTGAGATGGAGATGAGCACCGCGGCCACACGCCACCTGCCATCATGCCTCTACTGGTACTCTCCACACTAAGGCACTTGCTTTAAAAATAATATCGTCAACGGATATCACTATATTTAAAAAGTACTCATTTTTTCTGACAAAAGGAGGATAAAGAAAAGGCGAAGTGGCCCCGTCTTGGCCAGTTAGTGTCGATGGCGTCACGATGAATGACTTATGTACACCATCGTGGTAATGTTGTCGACAGTGCCACCTCCAGGTAACGGGTATACAGTTGCCAGACATGCACGATACTTGAATGACAAATATAGTGTCAAAGGAATGGTATCCGCCCAGAACCGCTTTCAAGTCTTAATGCAAATAGTACAATTCGTGCATTGAATTAAGGATTCCTCCCAGAGGTGTGCAGCGCGGCACTAGCAGCCTCGGCATGGTGACGCAGAAAGTCCTGCGTCGCAGCGAGGTGAGCGTCGTATGCATGTAATGTGTGGCCTGGGACGACCGTGTGTATTTTAGAATGCACCGGCATGACTAATGCTGGCACGCGTGTTTGGCAGTGCAGGGAATATACTTTTTTTCGCAGAGGTAATGCCAAGAGACCCCTGGGAGCACCAAACCGGGAATAGCTTGTAGTAACCGGCCGTGATGTCACGCGGCGGGGCTGAGGGAGGGGGAGGGGCTCATCCCTTCCTCGCCTTTGTGAAGCGTTTCATTTTCATTTTCTTTACCTTTCTTTTATGTTTCTGTTATTTCCAATCTTCTGGTCTTACATTTCCTCCAGCACTCTCCACAACACCTGCTTAGTATAGACTTCACGGAAGAGTACACATGTGTGGACACTGAGGTGACGAGCTCAACACACCTGACTGCATGTTGTATTACTCTCCAGTAACCGTATACTGACTTGCCTGTTGATGTACTGACGTTAATGTTTAGTTTTCCCGTCACTGTTGCCAGGCTAACGTTATAAGAGCTGCTTTATTCCTAATTTACGTTACATATTTTCTTATATTGGCATTAATTATTTACAACATCAGCTTATTTACTGTAGGTGGCTTGACGCATGGTTCATTAGCGGTCTGAGCCGAGGGACGCCCTCCCACCCCAGGCCTCGCAGTGTTGCCAGGCCCGCTGAATGAGGGTTCTGGGCCTCTTGGCAACACTTCCTTGGCTCAGACGCTAATTTGCCTTGATAAGTAAAAGCTAACATTGCAATAGAGCAAGATTCATGGTTGTATGTGGTGCACTGCAAACTGGCCTCTGCGGCAAGCCATGTGGCACAGAGGACAGCCTGTGCCGTAGAGTACCTAGCGTCCCACTGTCCATTGTGTCGGGATGGGAGAGGTCGCCCCAACACTCGGGTTCCTATCACCCGTATCCACGCGGGTTGTTTCCAACACCGTCACCTGTCTTCCCTCTCCAGTGAGGTCATCCAAGGCAGAAGCGCCTCGCGGAGTGTAGCCTCGGAGCCTGGCGGACCAGAACCGCGGGGTCCTGGTCCTGGGAATGCCAAACCTGCGCTGTAAGTCATCCTTGTCCCTCTTCCCTGCTTTTTGCCCGCCCTGACCCTTGCCCGGCACGCCTCACCTGTGTGCGCTGCGGTCTGAGTGCCGGTGCCGCGCGCCACTCCAGGGGAAGGGAGTTCTCTTTGTGACCGTGTGGCAAGTGTAGGTGTGGCAGGAGACTGTATCTCTGGGAGGCTCGGTGCTGTTCTAGTGTTTCCTTCACTGCCGGTAGTGGTGTAGAGGGACCTGTGCCTGGCGGTAGGGATGTGGTGTGTTGTGGGGACCTTTGTATCAAAATGTGTTGGGATCCACTCTCTGGGTTGTGAGTGTCACGTAATGCTGTTCTTCGCACAGAAAGAATCATGTGTACAGTTGTAAGATACACAACATTTGCATTTCCTTATAAACAGCATGTGCAGGAAGTATCATTCACTAAACAGACGATGCATGGACGGTTAGAGTAACAGAAACAAGACAGGTAACACGTAGAACTAGATGGAGAGATGAGACTAGTTTTACTGGAGTGGCTTGGAAAAGACGTGCAGCCGACACAGATGAGTGAGGGAGCGTCTGTCCTGCAGTGGAATCATAGAGGCAGAGGAGGAATAATAGGAAGAGGAGGATAACCAAGTACCATTTTGTTCAGTAGTTATTTCCATGATTTTACTATTACCTTAATAAACATTTGGTCTATTTTCATTACCACGTTATGTAAGCTGGAATGTATCAAAGCAAGAGCAGCCTGTGTACTTGAATTTTAGGACTGCGCCACAAAATCGGGCGTAGTACGAGTAGTGTGGTGTCCAGGGGCGGGGCGGGTGACCTCCGGAAACTATTTCCTGCTGCAACGTATTGGTGCGTAGGTGGATTTTGGTATGGCGGTAGTGGTGGTGGTGGTGGTGGTGGTGCATGGTGTTAGCCTAGGTGTTGGCGGAGAGGTGAAACGGAGGGAGGAAGCAGAGACCAGACTTTAACCTGTATAAAAATCAGCCAGGCATCCTTTGTCAATTACCTTAGATCAGAAGGTATAGGTTATCACAAACGGCATCATAAGAACTAGCAGTTTGATAGTTCGTTCTTCCTTTACGCCCCTTTGTGAATGCGATGTACCAGTCGAACTCAGTGTTAAAGCAAACCAGACACTCTTGGATACCTTAAGAGCACGACAACGAGGCAATGCGCGGTAGTTTGTGTTATGACCAACTACCGTGTGTGGGAAAGATAACCCTGGGAAGCAGCGAAGGGCAGGGCGGGCGTTGTGTGTGTTGCTGCTGCTACATACGAGAACATCAGGATTTGTGTGGCCAACCTTGTGCTTCCTACTACTCCTCATGATTGTCCTTCTTCCGCCTTCTCATCCCCCCCTCTCTTCTCCTCCTCCTCTTCCCCTTCCTCCTACTTCTGTTCCTTTCCCCGCATCCCACCTAGCCCTGTCGTCCCATCCCTGTCAAGAGTTTCCATATGATAATTATATATATTCTGATGTGTGCGTCTGTATCTCCGCCGTGTTCATCTCTTGTTTCTTAAGATTTATGTTGTTGTTTTTTTGCTTTCCTTCACCAGACTAACATTGCTTCCAGTGAGTGAATACAAGGTTGCTCCCCTCCCACCACCTCCCTCCATTAGGTCCAGTAGAGTGTAATAGAGCACACGTCTACATACATGCCCCGTGTGTATCCGACGGAGCATGACTTTCTTGTTCCCTTCTTCCCCGCATGATTAACATTCCTGTAATCTTGGTTCTCTGTTGCTGATTGAAATTATGCCACTAACTTGTGTATATTATTATTGATGTGTATATGGTGTAAGTACTTTTCTGTGTCTTTCCCGCTGTTTTTTTTTTTTTTCTCTCATGTAAATGTGCACGTGATGTGTGTCTATTTTACAGAGGTGTTGTGAGTGATGTGTGGTGGTGTTATGTCTCGTGTGTGTGTATGTGTGTGTGTGTGTTCATGTTCAAACGGTGAGTGAGATGCCAGTGACTGTATTAAGTTGTGCTTGTGGATCGTTTTGTCAATTAAAATCTTTTGTTTTTTTTATTTAGACCAGGAAATAAACCATTTGTTTATCACATGTGTATGACACGTGTGTTGATGTGTATTTATAGAAACAGTGAACATTTGTACTCTTTCCCCCCAAAAAAGTGTGTGTGTGTGTGTGTGTGTGTGTGTGTGTGTGTGTGTGTGTGTGTGTGTTAGACGGTCGACTGAAATCCCCTCCTTAATTAAAAACTCACGCCATCAGTCCCCATCACGCTTCTACAGGAGGAGTGCATGTGTGGACGCTACAGGAGTGAGAGTACCACCCGAGACTCACCCACTACAATATCACTCTTCTATCTGACTCACCCTTGCTTTGTTGCCTCCCGCCAGACCTGACCTCATGGACTGGAGGAACCTGCGCCAGAGGACTCCCCGTGAGCGCCTGGAGACTGCCTTCCACGTCATGGAGCGCGAGTACGGCGTGACCCGACTTCTCGACCCTGAAGGTGAGTGATCAGCTGCAGAAGTGTAGGGAGGAATAGCGAAACTTTGAAGTGAGAGAAGGTGAAGGAAGAGGTTAAGTGTTAGAGTGTGGCTTGACTGTGTGGGAAGATGAGTAGTGTAAGGAGGACAGGGAGGTTCTTGGAAGGGTAGTGGGGTGATAAGAGTTGTAAGGAAGATTGGAGGGGTGTTGAGATAAGGAAAATGGAAAAAGTAAGGAAATCGTTCTTAGTTAGAGTGAGGCTTGACTGTGTGGGGGAAGATGGGCAGTGTGGAGGGTTGTAAGGGGGGGCAGGAAAGGCAGTGGGGCGATAAGTTGTAAGGAAGATTGGAGCGATGTTGAGGTAAAGGAAGATGAAAGAAGTTAGGAAATTCGGAAATCGTTGTTAGTTTCTTTTTCCACCGCATCTTATTTTTATTAATCTTTCTAT
The DNA here is from genome assembly GCF_035594125.1 of Scylla paramamosain. Classification (NCBI taxonomy): domain Eukaryota; kingdom Metazoa; phylum Arthropoda; class Malacostraca; order Decapoda; family Portunidae; genus Scylla; species Scylla paramamosain. Next base: position 8,688,549 of record NC_087167.1, on the reverse strand, counting down.
TGTTTAATTTACCAAAGCTCTTGACGACCATACTTTGATACATTTTTTCGCATCTTGAAGTGGTGCTGTCAAGGGTTCGGTATCGCAAAATGAGCACTGTGATGAGAGAAAGGGAAATGAAAGGTAAGCAGTTGATTAGAATGCTTAATTTCTATCGGATATTCATAAATGAAGTAGTAGGTTTCGTTGGCAGCCTGCACTGTGTTTAAAGGTGTTAGTTTGTGTGTAGTTCCAGTAAGGTTAGGATTATTTTCACCTATGATGATTATTGTACTGAAAATCATAACACATTACCTTTGCTTAGGTGAGCCGAATCCAATTAAAAAGCCCTGTATTTTATTTCAATTTATTAATATTATATGACTATACTAAATGACAAGCACACCACAACACTGATGGCACTAACTACATGATTAATAAAGATTGAGAAACACTATTACACTCTGCTACATGAAAACATTCTCAGCTTGACTGTAAAAAGTAGTTGTCACATAAATCTTGTGAAGAGTGAAAGTTGGTAAGAGTGTACCTTCACGAACAGCAAGTCATAAGGACAGGGAGGACGGGTGAAGATGCTCGTTGACATAGATGAAATGGAAGTGAAAGTACAAATACCCTGCGTGCGTCTAGGATTTGGAGGGCGAGGGATGTGTTGGAAGACCTTGGGGTGAGAGGAACGCGTGTCACACCGGGCTGCCCAAGTGGAGCCGGGGGGGACATGCAAGTGGCGGAGCAGGTTTTGATAGGACGCTGTATGTCAAGGTCTTCCAAACTAGCTAGAGTGGAGAGGCTAAATTTAGCACCTCTGTTCTCATGGCTCACGGAACTCGCTTGGTACTGCCGCCGTGGTGGTGGTGGTGGTGGTGGTAGCGGTAGCCAGGCACGAGATTCAGTGGCTTGCATACCTAGACACACACACACACACACGGTAAAAAAAAAAAAAGATGAATAAATAAATAAAAAGAGAGAAAGAAAAGAAAGGTATGAGAATTTAATTAACCAGATAGACTAGATCGGTGGGATGGTGTGTTGGAAGAAATTGTATATAAAAAAGAAGTCACACGTTTAGAGAAAATATATTGTATGACTACTACAAGACGGAACAGAACGAGCTTGACTCAATCCTGTAAAAATACAAATACGTAGGAAGCACACACACACACACACACACACACACACACACAGACACAGACAGACAGACAGACAGACAGACAGACAGACAGACACACCCACACACACATACGAATATGGAGTCCTTTGGCGGAGGAGAGCAAGTCTGGCCCAGAAGGCTTTGCTCGCGCTGCCTGTCCAGGAGTAAAGTTAGGAGAGAGGGAGTGGCAGAATAAAGGTCCCAGCTCCGCCTCCTGGATCGCCAACACCTTGGGTTTGCTTAATGAGGCACTAGGCCACAGCACATCGCAGTTCCATGTGCAGGCTGTAAGAGTGGACGTCTCTCCCGGAATGGCCATGGCGAAGCAAGGCAACATCTTCCTTCATTGAAATTTAAATACTTTTTTTATCGGTGTGTTACCTCGCCGCTCACCGCATGCGCCAGGACACGTTGTGACGCTGTAAATTGTCTTCCATCGATAAAACTTAGGATAAGGATCAGAACAGCGTGCGGTGCGACTGTACACAACGAGACTTCAACCTGAACCAGTGAGACCACAGTCGTAGCTTGGGTGTTTGTTAGACGCTGCTGCTGCAGAAATTAATATTAAACTGTGCACTGTTGATACACTGATGAGATAACTGCCTTCCATCAAGGAGGTATTCACAAAATGCATGTCGCATCGGCCCGGCGCCACCTTATTGGGCGAGTGGCCGAGTCTCCCGCACCGCGTAGCTCTTGGCGCTACTGATGGCGGGGCAGGCTCCGTGGAAAAGTGGTTGGAAACTGCGCCACAAATGGTAGCTCTGGAGGGAGTGGTAGTACTGATTTAATCAACATTGCTTTCGGCAAAGCCTGCAGATGAGGGAAGTACAGGCGGCCGCCCCTCTGTGTTCCTGTGATCCTCGCCGACATTCGAATCAAATCTTGGGAAGACAGAATCAAAGAAGTGGACGTGGAGCGTGAGAAGTATTAGGCAGGAATTTTAGATCATCCTGCTTCCTGAAAGTGTAATATATTTGTTTGGGCATGGTGTGCGGGGCCGCCCACTAGTGTGGCGTATAATACGTGGTACAGTCATCCTGGATAATGAAGCACATTGCGAGTCTTGAGACCAGGAGTGTAGAGTGTTTCCGTACTCTCCATATTGTAAGAGGGACTGAAAGGGACGCAGCGAGGAGGCTGGGCACCCCTCCTCTATGTGTTTGCTCCTGTAATGTGACAAGGCGTAGAGGGAAGGAGCGACTCGGTGGAACTGACCTGTACACATCTTGTCTGGCCTGCCTCTGGAAGAAAGCCGCCTGCTTGGTATGTAAATAAAGATGTTTATCTGGGACATTTGAGAGAGGCTCGCTGTTTCTTATGATAAAATTTAAATTATGAACTGGCAAGTTTAAGTAACGTTGCCCACTTAGTGTAACCGCAATCGCAGACTGCAGGAAGAGGGCCACAGTGGTCTTGCTGTTGTGTGGCGGTGATCGTTTCGAAAAAGCTTCATAACTTTAATCATATTAAATGTACTTGCATTAATGTCATGTTAAGGTATCTGGAATAAATTGCTGTCTAAATCTTGTACCCAGTATTTAGGAACAGCACTGTTGGATGTGATAATACGTACCTCTACCTCGCCTTCATAGCACCAGTCTAAGTGTAGCCCTTGTATTATTTGCGTAGTACAGTTAGAACAGCCCAGAAGTCGTGTACATATAATTTTGTCTGTTATTGATGGAGTGTGTGCATTGCAGCCGCGCGTGAATTATGGCGACGTGCGTGTTTTCCAAAGTGATAAATATGGAGCCTCAAAACAAAGTGTGAGGTCAGTGGGCGCCATAAGCTGCTCTGGGGCACAGCTGTTGCTCGGCCTCCTCAACAACAAAGCCACACTGTCACTTGGAGGGCTGACACGAGAAAGACACACTTTCACAACTGTCCCTATACGGGGCGGCAGGCCGGGGAGTCCACGACCTGTTGTTAGTTTTTGCAAGGGTTGCAAGAGTGAGCGTGAACCTGTGCTGAGAGGCCTCCCTTCACCCCGGCGACGGCCAGACGGGCAGGGAGCGCAACCCGTCAGCTCGGGTCATTCCATCTTTGTATCGAGGAAAAAGAAAGTATATTTACGTGTTTTCATGACCCAAGCAGTGATTGTAACATGATACATACCCTAAAATCTGCAGTATCAGACACTTCGAAAGTTATCAAAACAAAAACACGGCGTGTTGACTGAATGTCTGTCTGTGAGCAAGGGAGGCAGGAGAGGAGCGACGGAGGTCAGCGGTGTGAGGGCCAGGCAGAGGGTGACTCACGCGGGAGGCCAGCCAGGCCCAGCCGCGCCTGATGGGGGGGGAGGGAAGGAACATGCAAACTGGAGCATTGGCACTGTTGCTGCCTCCTCACTGGCTAAGTGTTTTTTTTTTTTTTTATCAGATCATTGGAGCTGTTCATAACTCACAAGTATTCAGCATAGTGTAGGCGCCAACGCTCATTAACTCGTACAGAAAAGAGTGAGGGAAGACTTATGAAGATAGGAAGACGGTGAAGGCCAGCTCCCCCTCCGTGATGTTCCTCGGAGGCAGGCCAGAGTGATTTATGGCTGAGCCCAGCCCAGCCTGAGTCCAGGAGGCCGCAATGGAAGAACAATTACCTTGTGGCGGCACGGTGGCGGCGGGGCGGTGCTGGTATGAAGGCACAGGGTGCGCCAACCTTAGGGGAGCGTGACTAGACTGCCGAGAATGTATTTCCTAATAGCTTGGCGACACGGCTCGGCCCGTCAGGTGTACAGACCTGAGCACCTCCACGTGCGAGCAGACAGTAGGAGTGGTGAGGGAAGGTGACGACGAAGAAAACTACACTTTTTTTTTCTTTTCATTTGAAGTTTGCATTTTCGCAAGATAATTTTATGCATATAACACGAGCCTCTAACATGACATCACCCGAGCCTTGTCGCGGTGGCTGTGGCGAGGGAGTCGGGAGGGCGGAGGGGGGGTGAGGGAAGTGGCGCTGCGGCTCCTTGTGGCAGAGGAGGTTATGCAAGGATGACTCACGCGTCCAGACCGAGGCTGAAGTGTTGTGAAGGGGAAGCCACGGACAGAGGAAGAAAGGAAACGCCAAGAAGGAAAACTTTTAAGAAAAATAAACATATGAACCTGTATTCAAGTCACATAACGAAGAATAACAGGAAAGAGAACACACACACACACACACACACACAACGAAACGGTGGCTTACAGTTAGCCTTTATTTCATCAGTTCATCAGTACTGATAGCCCGTGTTGCCCTCCATGTTTCTCGTCTTTTTTCTCTCCTCCTCCACCTCCCCCTCCACCCATCTCTCCTCATGGCACAAGTTGATCCATCACTGTTCCTTTGCCGCTGCCGGAGAGGAGGGGCTGGAGGGGTTGGGGGAGGAGGTCCTTGGGGATGAAAAGAACTGACAAAACACGTCACTTGTGCAGCCCCCTCAAGGACGAGTGGTGGCGAGCCTCACAACTCACCCCTTTGTGTGAAAGCTCCGAGTCTGACACGAGGTGTATTCTTTGGGGCATTGTGACAAGAGTGTGGAGTGACAGTAAATACATCCCGCAAGGAAGACTCAACTAAACTATCTGAAGGTGACATGATGTGATGACTGGCGTGTGGTGACCAGCGTGATGACTTGTATGTAGTGACCAGTGTGTGATGCTGATGTGTGATGGCTGGTGTCTCCCGCAGATGTTGATACCCCGGAACCAGACGAGAAGTCACTCATCACGTACGTCTCTCAGCTCTATGAGATCTTCCCAGAGCCGCCCAGCATCCACCCGCTCTTCAACATCGTAAGTATTCCTGCCACAGCATCCTCTTCACTGCAGCATTCCTTTATGATAATTGTTTGGCTGTGTAGCTGATGCAAAATTACACACGAATGAAATGTAGTTGAAAAGAACGAGTTGTACCTGTATGGCGCGGCAGTCGTTCCTTTGTGGTGGTGTGGTGTGATGGTAACCACCCTCTGGTGATCACAGGAGGCGCAGCGCAAACTGGAGGAGTACCGTGAAATGGCGACCACGCTGCTGTATTGGATCCGCGAGCACATTTCCATCATGAAAGACCGACACTTCCCCACCAACACTGTCGAACTCAAGAGGATGGCCCACGAAAGCACCAGGTGAGGCCTCGCACTCCTCAGTCCGCCTACACATTCCCTGAAGTCTCATGGGTGAAAAATTGAAAATGATAACATATCCTGTCATCTGTGAAGTCATGGTGTTAATTTGCATATAATGAATGTTTTCTTTAGATTCCGTCAAGAGGAAGTTCCACCCAGACTGCGTGACAAGAACAGCTGTCAGCGTCTGTACCGAGACATACAGAAGCTTCTGGATGGCACAGGCTTCCTGGAGGAGGAGCTGGCCCCGGAGCTCCACTACAACAATGTGGACTCTGAGTGGAACAAGCTCATGTCCCTCTACCAGGAGAGGGACGACGCCCTTCACGACTCTCTCTCCGGGTGAGTCCGTAACGCCGCGCGCGATACCAACACTGTTTTGTCTTTATCCAGGATGTTGGATAGCTCATGTTTTGATTATGATTAGGTCAAAAATTCCTGGCCTAGGTTGTCGTGCCAGCCTAAACACGCACTAACCAATCTTTGTACTGCCTGTTTAGTGCTGACAGACTTCAGCGACTGGCGGAGAAAGTTCACCGAGAGATCAAGCAGACGGAGATCACCCTGGAGGAAGTCGAAGTCCGCATTGAGGACGAGGCGAGGCGAGTGGAGCGTCTGCATCCCATGGACGCCAAACGTAACTGTGACGCCCTGGATGGGGAGCTGGCGCAGTGTGAGGACACCATCAAGACACTGCACTCAGATGTCAAGGTGCTGCGGGAGGGCAAGTACCACGAGGCCCCGACGCTCCATAAGAGGTAAGCTTTGTTTCTGCATCATGCATGCACGGCCCTCCCAAACATATATATGCCTGTCCTTAATACTTTCATTCCCGCCTTCCTCCTCCTCTTCTCGTCTATGATTCAACTATAAGATAAAAGGCCTTTTTCGCTCTTTTCCCGTCACCTTTATCACCCCTGTTATCTTTCACCACTCCAGTGATCCCCTTCCGTTACTGTTTTTATATCACCTCATGTCAAACCTTGTATCCCTTAAGGTTGTTAACAGACAAACAAAGCAGCATTTCTTCAACTCGCGAAGTAACATTTTCTTCCTTAATGCACCACAACGCCGCTGCTTGGTCCCTGCAGGGTTGTGAAGTTGGAGGAGCGCTACGTGAGTGTGAGGACGCTCTTCGAAAACCGGCTGCTCATCGTGCTCAACAACCGGTCCTTCACGCAGCAGGAGTCCTACACCACCACCAAGAGGATCGTGGTGTCGGAGTCCCGCCTGGTGGAGACCAACGAACACTTCCGCTTCCTGCAGGAGTGCATCAACTGGTGCAAAGATAAACTGGTGAGTACCTCGTATTAATCGTCTCATGAAGGTGTCTGCACGAGGCATTCTTCCTTCTTTACGTACTGTATACACACCTTTACACTGCGCACACTTCACTGAGAAACATTGTTTTTCCCTTTTCAGAAAAAGCTAAACGACAGCGAATACGGCAACGACTTGGCGGCGGTAGAGAAGGAGTATGACACCCACCAGAAGGAGCACAAGATAATCCATCAGTTCCATACCAACGTGGACCAGTGTGCCGCCGCCGAGGTGAGCCAGCCAGATAGCCTGCACTGTGTTGTTGTGCGTAGTACTTCTGATGTTTGCCTCCACTCAGCCCTCCACCATCCGCCACTCACTAGCGGCCACGCTTTGTCTTTCCAGAATAACTTCAGCGGAGAGGAGCACACAGTCTACATCAACCTCTTGTCGCAGCTGCGCAAGACTTATGCTGAGCTGTTGTCTCTGAGCAACAAACGCGTCTCGGACCTGCACAGCCTGCTTGACTTCCTGCAGGCTGCTACGCAGGAACTTATTTGGCTCAACGAGAAGGAAGAACAGGAGCTGAACAGAGACTGGGCCAACAAGAGCCTTAATATTACCGACGTTGAGCGCTATTACGAGGTGAGCACAGCGTAGTCAAGGCCAAGGAGTCAGGGTCGTGTTGGTCATTTGGGGTTTTATCATGTTCTTTACTTCAGTATCTGGTGTTACTGGTGTAATGGCCTCTAATTCGTGGTGATGTGACTTGACTCTGCAGAAGCTGATGGGCGACCTGGAGAAGCGAGAGGTGCAATTCAGCGCCGTGCAAGACCGCGGGAACAGTCTGGTGATCGGCCACCACCCCGCCAGCAAGACCGTGGAGGCGTACCTGGCCGCCATGCAGACCCAGTGGCAGTGGCTGCTGGAGCTGACGCTGTGCCTGGAGACCCACCTGCAGCACGCCTCACATTACCACACCTTCTTCACCGACATTGCCAACGCAGAGCAGTGGATCATGGCGTAAGTTACTGTCATTCTCTGGTTTGCTAATTTTTTGTTTGTTTGTATGCTTCTGATACATGTGTGAAGCGTTTGGAGGTCGCACGAAAAATATTTTAATAAATGTTTGCTTCAGTCATGATGAGAAGCTGAACACAACCTTCTCCGTGACGGACTTCGGGCTGGATGACGGCGAACAGCTGCTGCGCGAGATGCAGGACATGCGGGAGTCGCTGGCCCAATTCAACACCACCGTGGACGAGCTCATCAACAGATCCAAGTCGGTGGTGCCCCTCAAGCAGCGCCGCCAGACGCTGCGCCAACCCACCGCTGTCACCGCCATTTGTAATTACAAAAAGATGGATGTAAGTTGATGAGTTCTGATTGATCCAACCACATACTTGTATTGTTTATAGCCCTCTTGTGCAAGGCTTCCATAAAGCATTTTCCATCATTCTTTTATCAAGGAACAACGTGTATCAGTCATACGACTTTAGAATATATAGGAAAAAATTGAGCATTGCGTTGGTTCCCGCATAGATGAGCATCAACAAGGGCGAGCGTTGCACCGTGCACGACAACAGCAACAGAGTGAAGTGGAACGTGGTGACCAGCTCGGGCGCCAGGGGCATGGTGCCCGGCGTGTGCTTCACCATCCCGCCCCCGAACCAAGAGGCCATCGACGCCGCCGAGAAGCTGAAACGCCAATATGAGCGCTGCATCGCACTGTGGCAGAAGAAACAGCTGCGCATGCGCCAGAACATGATTTTCGCAACCATCAAGGTTGTGAAGAGCTGGGATCTTGCTCAGGTAAAGTTCACTTACTGACTGATGATACTGATGCCTTTATCATGAATACTTTGAGTTTATTAATTTATTGTGATGCAGTGTTGTTGTTGTTGTTGTTTTCTAAGTCTTTTGAGTTTGATTTTTAGTTTTTTCCCATAATTAAAAGATAATACATCTTCCCTCTACAGCCTATGAAATGATAATTCTTTTATTGTTAGTTATTCCAGTAAGTAATAACACGATTGTTTTCTTTTCCTCGGCAGTTCATCGCCATGGGAGCCGATCAGCGCAACGCCATCAGGAGGGCACTCAACGAGGACGCCGAGAAGCTGCTGCAGGAGGGCGACCCCAATGACCCACAGCTGCGCCGCCTCAAGCGGGAGATCGATGAGGTCAACCGACTCTTTGACGAGTTCGAGCGTCGCGCCTCCGGTGAGTCACTGTCGCTGTTTCACTGCAGTGTTGTGTGTTTGTTTGTTTGTTGTTCATTCTTCCACTGCTTTAAGGTGAAGTGAAGGCATGTTTTATTCACGCCGCGCTCGTGAGCGGCGTCAACGCTTCACTTGTTCTGAATGCATTGTTGGGCTTTGAGATCCTCAGGCCCCCGGCTAGACACGCCTCGTTCAGGATGGTGGTCTCGTGTGAACGGTCGTTGGTCCCTCCCCTCTCAGCCACGTATTTTCACTCCACGAGACTAACAGCAACATCGGAAAAACTGTTTTAAAAAACAGAACCTTCATTGCAGTGAATGTTTATCAGCCGTGCTTTGTGTTCCTGGTAGTCATGCAGCACAAGATTCTTGTGGTTGTGTAATGTTTGCACCACAGTGGTCACTCCTGCTTTAAACAGACGCATAATCCGCTCCTTGTAATTAATCGATGAGGAATCTCATACAAGCAAGCGACAGGTAGCAGCCCTGAGTCATACAGGCACAGCGGCACCGCCTATGGCACCCAGTGCTCGCAGGCCGATGAATCTGGGAACTGCAGGAGGAATTGATTTTACATAGAAAATGGGGACACTTGGAAAGAAGAGATGGCAGCACTAGCGGCGTGAGCTGTCTGGGCGACACTGCTGCACCCTCGTGGCCGCGGCGCCAGTCATGCGGTGCTCTTCAGAACTGCAGTCTTCCGCTTCTCGGGTCCGGGGCGGACATGAGACTTAGTGTGTTGTGTCTAGGCTTTTGTAGCCTTTTGTATCCCTATTGATCTGTGATAGTGAAGTGAGAGCGGAGAAAATGATTCCTCCGAGTGGTGACTTCACAGTCCTGGGACAGGTCTGGGACGCTCAAGGGAATATATTTAAGTGTAAGCTGAACAGCTCAAATGAAGATTGTACAGAATATGTGGAGGGAACAGTGATATTTTTGCACAAGGTGAAGCTGTCAGGTGACTCAAAGGCATGCAAAGATGCAAGCTGTAAGTGCACCTGCCATGAAAGCAGCTGTGACGAGGAACTTTTCCGTGATGCAGCTGATAGCCTTAACGAAAGCGGGTTTTCTTCAGTCCTCGAACCAGATAGTTCAGGTAAAGGATTAATCCAAATAGATTGTTACTTGTACGTAGTCACTATATTTGTGACGTGACACAAGCTATTGATTGCAATCATTTGTTCCCTAAGAGGAGGAATGTTACTCTAGTGGCTCGTAATTTAGGAATAGGTACATAAGTATGCACGAGTATTGCTGAGCCACACCTCGAAGCTGCTTCACGGCCCGCTGGATTTGTCAGTGTGGGTTCGTGACAGCAAGCATCCCTGACACTATATTTGTTTTATTCTCAAAACATGTAAAATACCTATTGATCATCTTTCCAGCGTCACATGAGAAGGCAGGTGTAGTGTCCCGTTGCTCAGGTTAATATAAGTTTACACAGCTCGTGCATAACAGCCGCCCAGCCGGAAGATATAAACAAGCACTTCGGTCCTACCCGCCCCGCCTCCCTCCTCGTGTTTTGCGACATTACTTGCACTTCAGGAATGTGAGTGCGTGGAAGGCAACCCCCATGCGCGTGCTGATAATCCCAATAAGGGCGTGTGGGTGGTAACGTGATGCTTGCCGTGTGTGTGTGTGTGTGTGTGTGTGTTTGTCTGTCTATCCATATCTGTCTGTGCGTCTGTCTGTCCATTTGTGTGTGTGTGTGTCTGTCTGTCTGTCTCCATATGTGTGTGTGTGTGTGTGTTTGTCTATCCATATCTGTCTGTCCATTTGTGTGTGTGTGTCTGTCTGTCCATTTGTGTCTGTCTGTCTGTCTGTCTGTCTGTCTGTCTGTCTGTGTCTTTCTGTCTGTCTTTCCGTGTGTGTCTGTCCCTGTCTGTCTTTCCATATGTGTGTGTGTGCGTCTGTGTGTGTGTGTGTGTGATAAACGTTACCGTAATGGCGTGACCAGCAATGTGTAGGTTAGTTTCCCAGATGGGTAATGACGTAACAAGACAGTTGGGTGACTACGAGGACAGTTATTGGAGGAGGTTAAGGTAAAGGTCCTCAAAGGCTTTCTTGAGGTAAAGGGAAGGAGGAGGTGCGGACGTAAGGTTAGTTATTGCGTGCGTGTTTTTTTTTTTTTTGTTTTTTTTTTCTTCTTTCTTCTTTCTTTCTTCGTCTTTTCTTAGGAATGCCCTGTAATTACGTTTCTGCATGTGCATCGATTTCAACTGCTGTTCAGGTTCATGTCTGGCAACCTTGACCTGACTATTGAACCAATGAAAATAACCAACCTCGCCAAGTCACGAGACGAACGGAGCCGGCGAGGCGGGGAGCCAGCCGTTGTGTCTAGGTTTTTCTTCCGCCCTGAATTACTAATGATGATTAAAGGAAAGGTGATGAGCTGAGTGTCTTGCAGCAAGGACCATTGTCTCAAACGTCTTGGCACCTGATCTCAAGTGCTTTTGGTTGTCTGTTTTTTTTTTTTTTTTTTTTTTTTTGGGGGGGGGGAAGGGGCGTTTTCGTGATTTTACTGGTATATGACATCCCTATGACCATCGAAAATAATCGTTAGGGAACCCAAAGCGTTTAAGAATACAAGCTTTAACTTAGCCTAGTTTCACCACTTGTTGTTGTGTTCTGCAGAGCCCAAGCCTGGAGCAGTGTTGGTGGAGCAATGCAACAGTCTTAAGGAGTATCTGGACTTGATGGAGAAGATGCTGATCCAAAGGTGCCTTGCTGGTATCCCGCGAGACCTCGATCTGCTGGAGCAGCTCGTTATCGAGCACAAGCAGTTTGAAAATGACCTCTCGTCGCGGGAGCTGGAAGTGAGTGCACCGTACAGATTTTCTTGCCCTCATATTCCAACAGATGTGGTAGGAATGTATAGAACTCCTGATGGTATTGTGACGCGTTACCTTGCGTGAAATCATGACAGGTTGTACAACTGCATTAAGTGGATTTTGCCCTTTTCTTCAGGTTGAAAGTATACAGAAGAACTACCAGAATCTGTCGCGCCGCACGCCCGCCATCCAGCGCACAGTGGAGTCCATCACACAGCAGTGGGACCGCATCTGGGCACTGTCCCACGTGTACATTGAAAGGTGCGACTTCCTCTTGTTGTGTGCCTGGCACGTTTGTTACAGTAGATGTATATATGGTGCAGTTTGGCATCAGATTATTTTATTTATTGATAAATATGAATATTGCCATGGTGTAGTAGTAGCTTGAGGTGTCTCAGCCCCTCACGTGCGTGTGTTGTGTGTCGCAGGATGAAGTGCGTGGAGATGGTGGTGACGGGCATCGAGGAGGGCACGCAGGTGGTTTCCGAGATCGAGCTGAAGCTGGCCGAGCACCAGGACCTGCCCGATGACCTGGACGACCTCGAGAAGGAACACCAGGAGCTGCTCCTCATTCAGCAGACCATCCACGACCACCAGGTAGGAAGGTCGTGCGAAGCAAGATTGTTATTCTGAGGTTTTCGTTTTGTGGGATCCAAGTCATGCTTTTCTTATGTACTGAAGTCTAATAATGTTTACAAATATACATTTTTTTTTTTTTTTACTGTATTCTTTACTAAAACTTGAATTGGCCATGAAATTAAGGACCATAATTCCGTCTTGAATTCTGATGTACAGTTAGTGGTTAATCAAATATGACCAGGCATCCACTTTCCCCACAGGCGCTGATCGACAGGCTGCTGGAAGAGTGCCGCAACGTGCGCACTCTCGTAGTCAAGTCTCGCCCCAGCCAGAAGATCCATCCCGACGTGGACAAGCTGGAGGAGGACGTGAGGAAGCTCCGCATCCGCTGGGAGAACATGTGCTCACAGATCATTGAGAGGTAATGTTCAGAGATTTGGTGAAGGCAGAGTGGGAAGCAAACTGTCGTTGTGGGGTGTTGTGGGAGCCTTTCTTCCTGCTTACCGATGTCTCGCTTGTTATAGTCTGTCGTCATAGTTGTTACTGAATGTTGATTAGATACATGATGGACTTGAGTGTTTATAGTTATGTACCGTTAACAACCCCCTTTGTAATGCCATTCTCAGATTAAGAAGCTGCGAGGCTGCTTGCGAGCTTCTTACCAAATACCACAATGGCCATAACGTTGAGAAGAGGGAGATCAACCACCTGGAGGACGGCCTGCGCATGCAGAAGATCGAGGACCTTGGTCCCTCCGAGGCCGAGCTTGAACTAGAGCGGCTGAGGGTAAGATGGCCCTCTGCAAAAAGCCAAAGATCTATTTTCCCTTTGTCTTATCTTCCAGCATTTCTTAATACTATCAGCAACAAACTCCTCCTGATATTAATTATTTCTATGGAACATTCAAATATCTCCTCGTCTCTGCAAGGAAAACTGGGTCCTTGCCTATCCTCTTCACTCATGTTTCCTCTTACTACTAACCCATAACCCATGTACTCCCATACACCCTACCCACACCACCCACCCCTCCCCACCCCACCCCACGCCCCGACCCCCGATCATCTCCCGCCCACTCCCGACCCTCGCACCGCGCGCGCCGAGCCCCGAGAAGACCCTTTTCTCTTCCAGGACAATTTTGAGGAGCAAGAATTTAACATGCTGTTTTGTTTTCAGGGAATGTATAACCTTGAATGCTTTTCCTTTCAGGGAATTTTAATCTCTTGTTTTCCAGGTACAGTGTATTAATGCATATGCCTTTTCTTTACAGAGTATGTACATGAAAATTATAGAGAAGAAAACAAGCATTGAACATGTAAATATCCTTGGCGGCCGATTCATACGGGAAGCCAAGGTATGTTTCACTAGAGGCACAGCTACACAATTACATTTTAGCACAAATTCACAGTATATGCACTGCCACCAAACATTTGATTACTCAATACGAGTTCATTCCAGATTTTTTTCAGGTGGTGACTATCTGAAGTCTCCTGTACATTCTCTAAAATTTAATTTTCATCACTCAATGCATGCTATTCCTTCTTACAGGATAACAATGAGTAATGAATTGGCATGTAAATATACTTTAATGGTAATAATGTTGGTTTAGTTTTGATAACTGCTTATGGTGGCTTAACTCTCTCCCTGTCGCATTTCTTCCCTCAAGCAACATTCCTGTGAACCAAAGTAACGTACTAACAACCACTAATTCACAACACCTTCTGTAGATCTATGACTTGCGCCTGTCCCAGTACAAGGCCAGTCTAGAAGAGGTGCACCCCAGCCTGGACGCGAGCCTGAGCAAGAGGCCTCGCATCCAGAGTGGGGGTGACAATGTCATTCAGCAGCTGGACAAACTCAACACTCAGTACCAATTCGTCGCTGATGAAACTTACGACCGCATCGCCAAGATCTACAACCGCTTCCAGCACGAAAAGAACTTTAATGTAAGTATATTTCTGGTCTTAGTCTCACAGATGGGTAATGCTTATCACGTAATGTATTAATCAGCAATCAAATATACTTATAAACATTTGGAGGATAATCAGTACTTACCATTTGCTGAATTTACCGGCAATCTTGCTAGATCTTGAAGGTGTAACCTTAACCCTCAACATATGCCCCTGTAATAAGAAGGAAGCACCTCTAAAGATTTAGTTTTCAGCTCCTGCAGCTTCTGTGGACGCCTCTTCCTGTAATAAGATAAGTACTTGTATGTCTGTATTTAGATATGTAATTACAATCACCTGGCGGCCAGCTGCACTTCACCTTCACGAGGCAGGATCGGCAACACACAGGTACAAGCCAAGATTTTTGTTGCCCTTGACCAGTGTCCCTCCTACATTAAAAAAAATAAATAAAATAAAATAAAATCGTTTGGCTTCAGAGATTAACCATACCAGAGAATCTCTGCAATGACCTAAGTATATAATGTCCAGTTGATTCTTTCGCTTTAATGGACGACCACACAGTAGTGTATACGAAGAGGAATTCTCATTTTACTACTGAAAATTGTATAGATATTAATATTGTTAGAAGATTCATGAAATTTCGCAACACTTGGATAGGAGCACTGAAACAAGGCAGTCAGATTTCCCTGCAGTAAAACCAGGTGTTCACGATGCAATGAGGAGACTTCCCCATTCTGTCTTACGTCTGTTGTCTTCATGACGATGGTAACGAGACTGTCTAGAAGGTACGAGCCTGTCATCACACTTAAAGGAATAGGCAGCGAAGGAACACGACCTCCTGGTTTATAAAAGTTTCACCCACAAGTAATGGTGTGAGAAGGTCTCAGATTTGCGGGACAACACAGAAACAGCTTCTGAGTATGGCAGAAAGGAAAGCGTGTGACATTGATTAGTAGACAGTCAGCCATTTTGTGAGTCTTGACCGTGAAGCGAACATTTCAAATCCCTACTGCATTTCATTAATGAATAAACAAGTTTTTAATCATACGAGTGGAATTATCGAGTTAAAAAAAAAAATGGCGTTACATTGACAGCGTGAATGAGGAAAAAGTTTCTTGGAAGATAAGGCAGCGCTTCCCCAGCCGACACACATGACCTCATTGTTGCGGCGACATAATTTATTGAGGAAGGAAAAAGAGAAAGGCGACTATTTATAAGCAGAGGTGGCACGTCAGGCCTGGTGGAGGCGCACACGAGCCTTGACGTAAAGCAATATAGAGGGAGTGGTTGTACTGTTTGGATAGTTAGACTAAACATAGAAGGAAACACAATAGTATATTAAATCACTCAGTAATATTAAATTAATTCCACGTACATGAAGATTAAAAAATTAAGCCATCGTTTGCATGTCTGTTCCTCTCGTCATTCTCGGTGAGTGAACTCCGTAGAGATATATGTGGAGATAGTAAAGAGTTCAGGAAATCATTTATGTCCGCACAGTATATGCGGTGTGTGTGTGTGTGTGTGTGTGTGTGTGTGTGTGTGTGTGTGTGTGTGTGTGTCGGAGGTTAAAATATATATATTAGTCACATTCCTGTATATCTTCTTTGCATACGTATATTTTCATTGAGATGCCGTGTCTCAGTCTTGGCGTCTGGCAGTGGGGAGGACAGGTAAGCGGCAGGTGCAGGTTGGCCAGGTCTGCAGGTAATCGGAAGGGATTTTAGCGAAAAACCAAGCCTTATAAATTACCTTGACAGGTAAGTTTGGGCTTAACGTATGATACTGTCACATGAAATAAGGCTGCTGTTGATGTGAGCACGCCTATTAGAAGCATTTGTTGTACGCTGGTTGGCTAAGCTTTGAACTGCGTAGAAAACCAGTCACCCCCACGAACATCAATATTTATCCCTTGATTACATACAGAACATTTAAATGCAGCTGGTAATGTTATGTTCTCCTTAAAGGTCTTAAGACAACTAAAGTAAATCATCACAAAGATCTGATGGATTGAAATTCAGAAGGGCAGGGGGGGAGGCACCTCATTGTTTCTTCACACTTGTAAGCGACACCATCAGCTTACAAATGTACGAGTTACTGCTGGATGAAGGCTTCCCCAGTGGTTAGGATGGGTGTTGAGCAGGACACCACGCCTGGCTTAAGGTGTCTTAGTGGTGTGCTGGAGTTGGAAATGAGACAATCTCAATTTGTCCACCACCTCGCGGCATCAAGCCTAACCCTCTTTATCGCTGAGGAAAGCCTTGGCCCAGCAGTGAATTCTTATAAACGGATGGCGATTATTCTCAGTGGTGCGCGCTTATAAATGTCTTTGCGGAGAAAATGTCGATAATAGTTACAGAAGACGGGAATGGTACTGCTCTGTTTATAAAGAAAAACACGATCTTTAGTCCATCTTCACGAAACATTAAGATTTGAATGCGTAGAAATGTGGCAAGGAAGATCACAAACCCAGGATGAGATGTCTTGTATGAATACGTACTTTCATTAAGAAACTCGAGCACCAACTGTAAGTATATCTGATTCTCCTCTAATTTGATCTGACATGGAATTTAGTTAGAGATCAAGAAAATCAAGCTTTCTCATATAGTCATATAAGTACAACGACAAGCGTGTCTGTATCGAGTAACTGATCGCATCGCAACGGGCCGAAGAGAGAAAATCATTTGTTTCATGGCCAGACAGCGAGCAAGGTTGACTCTCTCTCTCTCTCTCTCTCTCTCTCTCTCTCTCTCTCTCTCTCTCTCTCTCTCTCTCTCTCTCTCTCTCTCTCAGCATCCCGTACACGCCTCTTGCCCAGAGAAGTAAAGGATTTCATTATCACGCAATTATTCAAGCCTCGTTGGCAGACCAGATGACCCACGCCCTGCTAATTGTAATGCTGCTCAGCCCGCTCGGGAAGAAAACTTGGCACTGGTTTAGTTAGTTTTACGTGACGGAGATGAGCATTGCGAGCATCAGAGTTCAGTTATCTTGGCTTTGCTCATGATCGTGTTTAGTCTGGCGCTATGTGACTCTTCAACTCAGATGAATTAGTTACCAAGCAGTCGTTCTTAAATTCGTCTTAATGGATCTTGTTCATATTTGTGAATGAGTCTAGTGTTGCTCGTCTCTCTCTCTCTCTCTCTCTCTCTCTCTCTCTCTCTCTCTCTCTCTCTCTCTCTCTCTCTCTCTCTTTTACGGTAAAGTGACTGTGGTGCACATTGTCAGTGACCAGGATGATATAAACTCAACACGGATATCATTTTACTCAATAGTCTTGCGTGTAAATGTTAAGCAAAGTGATTGCATTAGCACAAGGAGAAGAGGAGAGAGAAGAAAAAACGAAAACAAGTATGCATTTACTTGCAGAGGGAAGAATGTATGAGTTCAAGAAATATATAAGCGATAACTGCGAGAGTGTGTGTGTGTGTGTGTGTGTGTGTATAAGGAAGAGGTCAGTGCTAGAGAATGCAAGAGTGAAAGTGGGCAGTGCAGCGCGTGTATGTGACACAGTAGTGAAGGGCGGAGTACCTCGCGCTGGGGAGTTGATGACGACACGAAAGAAAACTGTGCGACCCATGAAAGGAAGTGCGAATTATTCATGTTTGGAGTTTTTATTAAATCTTAATTTTCATTTCACCACAGTCATCAGGATTTGTTGCCCAAAGTAATTTTCACTACGTGTTAATCGTGGCGCTGACGAGTCGAGGAATGTAGCGACCCTTGACTGCGGAAATGACATAATCCCCCGACTTGGCTGACGGGTAACTCACGGATTATATTACGAAACAGCGCTGGCAACCTCTCGAAAAGCAGCAAGTGATTCATGCTGCAGCGAAGGATGAGGAGTGATGGGCATACTCGTACTCTTTACTTATGCGCCATGGATAATGAATGATCTGTATTTGGCGAGGACAGACATCCATTCTTGAGTGGCCCCCTTTCGTCTGTGCGTCTGTATCGACAACTTGATATGTTCGTTCACTTGCTTTACTGGTGTAATTCGATGAAGACTTAAGAGTAAGACTTTTCTTTAACAATAACCATTATTTAGTAGTTGTGGGTGAAGAAAGTCGAGTAACTGTAGATAAATTCAGGAGCCACCACACAGGCACAGGTGGCTGGCTATCTTGGCACTGCTTTGAGTAATGTAACTGTGGGTGACGGTCTGAACTGCGGTGAGAGTGGTGCACGTCACTCCTGAGGTCACGCTCGAGGTTAGTGATGATCCAAACTGAGGGTGAGAGTGAAGACGAAGTAATATGGAATAGTGTCTGGGCAGAGTGGCGTGGGGGAGGGGCGAGCGTGGGCTGCGGGGCGGAGTGCTCTGGACTGGAGCCCACAACTAACCGAATAAGGCTGCGGGCCAGACGACCCTCACCTACTGCTGCGTCCCGTCACCAACGCACCAGCAAACCAACCAAACTTTCGGCCTCGGGTGTTACTGGCGCCGGACGTCACAAAGACAATGTACCGCATATCCCTCAGACAGAATAGTCAGATGACACTGTGATGTAATAAAGCAAACAAAGGTTGTGTTAATGAAGGACTTCTTGATGCAGCATAAGTAATCAATTCGCCTTATTCGCTTCGAGTCGTTTTTTTTTTTGAGGGGTATATTTTTCCCCTTTTAGTGAGTAATAGTGTGTTTTGTTATTAGAGGGTGGTTATTGGGGCGAGTTAATGCGCAGAGGTGTCTCCGCTGAGAAGTTATCATGAAGACTGGATTTGATACATATAAAAACATCAAATCATAAGAGCGTGTGTAGGTGAAAAGAAGTAGACGTCAGTGGAAGTAGCGAGTGAACCGCTTACACACACACAGCATCTAGGTGCCTTTTATTCGGATTGTCATTCATTCTGTTCTCTCTTACTGACATGGTGTTCGCCTCGTGCATCAGCTATCTTGTCGCTGACGGTATGTCTAACTAATCGACCTCGAAGGCAGACAAAAACAAGCTAATTGTAATGCAGGAAATGGTGATCGGTAATGTGGGCGTTGTTCATCTCGGCCTTAGCGACACCTTGTTCGTGACGTCACAGGGTGTAGGCGGATACACACACTTTGCTCCTCCCACATTTTCTTCATTAAGTGTGTCACAAAGCTTTAATGGGTATTACGAATATACTTTTCTTGAAAATGACGCCGCATACAAGCTTTGTTGCTAGAATGGCATGATGTTCACCAAGACATTCCATAGAACGGGCCTGTAGTGAAGCAGGTGTGTGGGCAAAGGGTGGGCGGAGTCTAGGACGTTGCGGGCTCGGGCAGGGCGGTGCTCCACCAACCACAGCCCAGAGCCCCAATCTAGCTGGCGGAGGCTCGCGTTGCCCGGCCTTCTAAGCTCAGTACCCTGTCAACTCTTAGTAATTGCTGGACAGACTGGTGGCGCGAGAGCAGCTGGCGGCAGTCGGCGGTACTGAGAAGGGAGATAGTGCACGATGGCAGTGGTCTTTGCGAGTGATCAAAGATGATGCTGAAAATAATTGAAATGGTGGAGTGTTGAGATAAGACCTGAAAGATTATCCCACGCACAGCCTTGGAAGGTGACCGCAGAATCAGGGATAGCTTTATATAAGAATGGAGAGGAGCAGCCTTGTGGGGGGATGGAGCTCCTCCTGTGGTGGCGGTGGTGGCAGCGGCAGCATCACCTCCCACGTAATGACCTCCAGCATGGCCAGGTCCACTTCGAGCTCTTTTTCGAGTTTTCGGACAAGTTCACATGTGTCAAGTTCTACAGTATCTAGTAGTTCTAATGTTGTGAGTTTCGGCGAGTCGCGATCTTCCTCGATGAAAAGCGACACCTCCCACCAGCGTGTTTCAACCGTCAGTACGGGAGGCAAGACTGCGGGGCCCTCCACCCTGTTTGGAGTGTTTGAGCCGGACCCTGCCGGCCCGCACCCCGTGGCCCCTTCCGCCAGCCCACACAGTTCCACGCAGTCAAGGTCAAACACGACCAGATGGAGTAGCACTGAGTCAGACATGAAACATCTCCGTAGTCTTAGGAGTTCTAGCACCAATAAGACAAGCTCCTCCAAATCGAATGTTTCCAAGTCTAATGTTAACAACTCATCAAAGTCACAAGCGATCAACACCAAATCCTCCAAAGCGAGCGTTTCTTCCAAGCTAAGTGTGACAAAAAATGATGACCAAGACACTTCAGTCAGGTCATCGGGGTTGAGTTCAGCCAAACCAAAAAGTCTGATTAAATCTAAGACTGACAAGACTGTGAAACTCGGCGACCCTCGCTCGTCGCCGGCATCGCGTCCGTCTAGCACGCGAGGGACTCAAACAAATAAATTTGAAAGAAAGTCAAATAAAGGCAACTCCAAATCTGTAAACACTCGCGACCCCAACAAACACGGCGCGGGGACAGGCACCGCCGCCGCCCACACTAAGCTCCAACCAGGTGTCAAGACAGACCCTAACTCAGCCGCCAGCAAGGCCGAGAAAACCAACATTGATAATGGTGGTCCCAGGGTGCGTTATGGGGAAACAATCAAGAAGGGTGACCGCTCCGTGACTGCCATCCACAATGTAAGTGTTTGAATATTTCTGCGCTGTGATCGAGATGAAATGTGTTATTTAATGAAGCTGTTGTTAACCGAGCACTTCATAGGTTATCTTATCTGCGTTAGTTCCTTGTTTCTGTGAAAGATCCAACAGTTTCGAAAAAAATAAATAAATATTCGTCTAGTTTTGTACGTACTAACGTGAGTGCCTCAGTGTGATCATGATAGCAGACAGTCCTCAAATAGTTGACTTATTTTATTGATATGTGCAATTTAAACCGTTGCCTTACGGTATTCTGAATTTTCACAAATAAAATAGTTCCTGTTTGAAAAATATCGACGTACAAGGGAACGCAGACTTAACGGTGGAGCGGTGTCGGTGTGGCCCAGACAGCGTGGCGCCGCTTTCCCTCCTCGTCCTCTAGTTTGATTACGTAACCGCCCCGCCTCATTTGGGATGGGTGATCTTGTGTGACTTTGTCATTTTATTTTGTGACCTCGAAAACTGAATAGCACCAGTTAGTAATTTGCTTTTTTTTATGATAATGGGGACTTACAAGAGACAGTTGTGACCATGGTTGATTGGTTCTTCTCTCCACAGTTCCAGCTCGAAGACTTGTCTCCCGTAAGCCTTGAGAAAACCTTCCGCACTGAGCTCAACCTTCCCGAGTCCAACCATGACTACTCCGCCCCCGTCATCCTTGAGTGAGTTAGATTTGTGTTTATTCATTATTTATTTTTATATATTCTATTGTACAAGTACACATTTATCCTTAAAACACTCACTGCATTATCACCAATATTTTTGCCAGTATTTTATAGACATCAGGCTTTCCATTTGAATATTTTCACTCGCATTCCTAATAAAGGTTTAATTAATCTCAATATTTCATTGTTTTTTGTGTTTCCTTCAGGGATGATGCTAATGAATTCCGAGCCAAATCTGAGGCCCACGTCACAGTCACCAGTGATCTGCTGCCCACACAGCGTAGGACCTCTGCCTCACAGCTCTTGGACACAGGTAGTGTTGTGGATGGGAGTGTGACCACCACAACCACTCTGGGGGGCTCCTCCCTTCAGGTCACCACTACCACCTCTACCCGACGCCAAACCCCTGCCATTGCTGCATCAGGGGCTGCAGAGGCTCACATTGTGCATCCTGTCTCAGGTGAAACACTAACACTGCACGAGGCCATGGTAGGGGAGCTGGTGGACCTTACATCTGGTACTCTCACTCACCCCACCACAGGAGAGAAAATGCCTCTCTCTGTGGCTGCTGAGCGTGGTTACCTCAATCCCACTCTGCTGCATCACCTTGAGACACCATGTGGTATTATCGACCCAGCCACAGGCAAGGAGCTGACCTTGTTACAGGCAACCAAGAAGGGCCTGTACAGTCCTGAGGAGGGCTCCTTCAAGGACCCCACCACAGGCCAGCTGCTTTCACCTGAGAAGGCGGCTAAGCTTGGGTTCATCATCTTGGAAAAGGTAAGCTTTTTCACCCAGCTTTGTGTGCCAGTGGTCGCCTCACTCACTCTTTACGATGCCATAGTTGAGGGCCATGTTAATGTACGCACAGGAGAATTCACCATTCCTGCTTCGGGAGAAAAGATTCCACTGACTCAAGCGTTTGCCAAGGGCTTCATATCTGCAGAACCAGCACCAGTAGCAACAAGTGGAATATCTCTCTCAGAAGCAGTCAATCAGGGCTTCATAGATGATTATTCAGGTCAAGCGGTAGACAGAAATTCTGGCAACAAGTATACTTTAGATGAGGCAATACAAAAAGGATTGTTAGCCCCTCATATTCGTGAAGTTGTGAACTCAGACACAGGATGTAAATTGACAGTAGCTGAAGCAATTCAAGAAGGTGTGTTAGATGTGACAGCAGGACGCTACATAAATAATGTGACAGATAAAAAGTTGAAGTTTTCTGAAGCTGTACAACAACAGCTGATATGCCGCCCATTCACACTGAAGGACTGCAGTGACCTGAAGCTTTTAGATAATAAAGGGGAAATCCAGGACCCACAGATAAGGGATTACATCCCACTCCTAGAAGCTGTGGGGAAAGGCATTGTTGATGTAGAATTGAAATCAGTTAAAGACACAGCTAGTAAAACACTACTCACGCTGCCAGAGGCCTTCATGTTCTCTGTACTGCTGCCAGAAGGAAAGTATCGTGACACAGAGAGTGGCGAGGTGATGAGCCTCCTGGAGGCTGTCAACAAAGGCCTTATTACATCAGTGTCCACCAAGACTATATTTGATATTGATGGCATCAAGGATCCAGAATCTGGCGATTACATTAGCTTTAAGATGGCACTGCACAAGGGAATTATTGATCCTCAGACTGGCATGTTTACTGATCCACGAACAGGAACCACCATGACCCTAGAAGAGGCAGTTGAAGCTAAGCGTATCCAACCACAAATCCTAGAAACTCTGAAAATGAATATTGGGCTTGTTGATTCTAATGGAAAAGAAATGAATGTGGTTGAAGCTGTTCTCAGTGGGCGCCTTGACCCTAACACAGGTCAAGTATTGGATCCTAAAACAGGCAATGCTGTGGCCCTGGAGGATGCTGTGAGGAAGAAGATAATTACCCCAGAGGGTGCTGCCACTCTGCGAGGGCTACTTAGTGTTACTGTAACTACTGCTACTATTACCAAGACCATCAAAAGGTATGTGACTGTCAAGAGCACAGGAGTTCTCACCACAGAGTCAAAGGTTACACTGCAGGAGGCTCAGCACAGAGGCCTCATCAATGAAGCCCAGGGAACATTCCAGGACCCTGAGAGTGGAGCAACTGTGCCGCTGGATGAGGCCATTGAGCGTGGACTCGTTACTTTGACAACCGAGTGGCCAACCTCCCTCCCAACAGAACAGGTTGCCTCACCTGAGTCACCCACCAGAGAAAAAACAAAAAGACATCTTTCTCCTGACAAACCTCACAGCCCAATAAAGGCTGCAAGGACAAGCATGTCCCCAGAAAAGGAGCAGCCTCTCAAAATGTCCCCCACCAAATCTCCTGAGAGACCCTCCAGGAGAGGAAGTTCTGAAAAGGAGACTCTTGAAGGAAGAACCTCACCAGAAAAGAGACAGTCATCCCCACCTAAAGCACCAGACCGAAGAAGCTCACCTACAAAAGCAAGCCGTCCAACTTCACCATCCAAGTCGGTCAAGTCATCCCCTGTGAAAGAATCACCTGAACCTGAAGTGATGGACACAAAGCCCATCAGCACCAGGCCAGACATGCTCTTTGAGGTACAGAATGGCTCCAAGGAAAGTTCACCTGTCAAGTCTTTCCCAGAGTCTCCTTCCAAGTCTCCCAGCTCCAGACAAATGTCACCATTCACCCTGTCTAGAGAAACCTCTCCAGTCAAGTCATTTGGCTCAAGGCCAGACTCTCCCATGAAATCTAGTGGCATAGGACCAGAATCTCCATTGAAAACTGATGAATCTATGCCCACCTCACCAGATAAAGGCCTAATCAAGGATCAGGTTTTGTCCCCAGAAAGGCCTCCAAGGAAAGGAAAGAGTACTCTCAAGTCACCTGCTGACTCTGTTGACAGTGCCATGGGTATTGTGGATGATTTGGACATGACTTCATCAGGAGCATCCCTTACAGGCTCCACGAGTGCCTTCACTGACAGTTACTCAATCAAAACTAGGACCCTTGAATTGCCACCAGATGGCTGGTATCTCAAGGAAGCCATAGAGGAAAAGTTATATGATCCTGTCATGGGTTTGTTTACTATACCAGGTACAGACCGACTGGTCAGCTTTGAGGAGTGTGTCAAGATAGGAATAATTGATCAGTGCTCAGCTGAGGCCATTGACCCAAAAAATGGGCGAAAAATCTCTCTCATGAGAGCTATCGAAAAGGGAGTTTTAGACTGCACAGGCAAATACCCTGATGAAAGTAATACTGAAAGGAGGCTCACTATGAAAGAAGCAATTACTAAAAAATTTGTCATTCTAAAAGATCGAACTGAAGTAACAGAGCAGCCTTCTGGACGTGTCATCCAGATCACTAGTGTGGAGGGTCAGCCTGACAAGGTTCAAGTGTTTGATGGAGAGGGAGAAGTGACCACCAGTGTCACCGAGATCAAAACAAATGAACCAGCAGTAGATGACACATACGTTGAGATCAAACCAGGAATGACTTTCCATCCTACTGAAGGAAACATACACATGGAAGATGGCTCAATTGTGGATGTTGTCACCGCAGTGAAGGAGGGGAAGATCCAACCCACAGGAGTCAAAGTTAGGGATCCCTACTCTGGCCGTGATCTGAACATAAGCGAGGCGATGAGGAAAGGGATTATTGACAAAGATTCTGGCGAGTACAAAGATAAGACTGGACGCAAGTTGTCGCTGACAGATGCTGCCAAGTATGGCATCCTGGGAGTGGCAGCAGTGGTTGGTGCACCTGTGATTGCAGGAGTGGCTGCAGCACAAGCAGTCAAGAAGGGGATCAAGAAAATAAGAAAGGTTGACCCCAAGACAGGTGCAGAGATAGTCATTGAGGAGAGTGTAGAAATAATTTCTGAAAGTCCTCCAGAAGAGGAGTCTGCTGCTCCCGTTGTGGGGAGACTTTCCCGCACCACCATCAAGTCCACTACTGTCGTGGAGACTGATGTCATCCTACAAGACCCTGTTACTGGAGAGGAAATGTCACCCGAGGAGGCCATATCTCGGGGACTGATATCTCCTGATGAATTAGAAGAAATAAGAGATTCTGCACATGGGAAAATCCAGGAAGTCCAAGAAATATCCGATGGAAAGTTTAAAATACAAGAGGAAAAAGAATTCAAAATTATTACCTTAGATGAAAGTAAAACAGAAGCAAAGAAAGCAGTTGAGGGCATTGCAGTTAAAAGTATTGAAGACAAGAGGTCCCCATCAAGCCCAGAGAAGCTGTCCAAAGAGGCATCACCAGAGAGAAAAAAATCCCCTGTCAAGTCTGATGCAGAAATGGAAGAAGTATCTGAAGACAGAATTTCTCCAGCAAAGGATGAACCAGTGTCAGATGTTGAAGATGCAGCAAAACCAAGACACTCTCCAGTGAAGAGTGAGCCATCACCAAGAGTCTCCCCTGTGAAGGATGAACCATCACCAAGAGCCTCTCCAGTGAAGGGTGAACCATCACCAAGAGTCTCTCCAGTAAAGGAGGAGCCATCAATAAAGAGTGAGCCATCACCAAGAACCTCTCCAGTGAAGGAAGAGCCATCACCAAGAGGCTCCCCAGTGAAGGAAGAGCCATCACCAAGAGGCTCCCCAGTGAAGGAAGAGCCATCACCAAGAGGCTCCCCAGTGAAGGAAGAGCCATCACCAAGAATCTCTCCTGTGAAGGGTGAGCCATCACCAAGAGTTTCTCCAGTGAAGGGTGAGCCATCACCAAGAGTCTCTCCAGTCAAAGAGGAGCCATCACCAAGAGTCTCTCCAGTCAAAGAGGAGCCATCACCAAGAGTCTCTCCAGTCAAAGAGGAGCCATCACCAAGAGTCTCTCCAGTGAAGGGTGAGCCATCACCAAGAGCCTCTCTAGTGAAGGATGAGCCATCACCAAGAGTCTCCCCAGTAAAGGAGGAGCCATCACCAAGAGCCTCTCCAGTGAAGGGTGAGCCATCACCAAGAGTCTCTCCAGTCAAAGAGGAGCCATCACCAAGAGCCTCTCCAGTGAAGGGTGAGCCATCACCAAGAGCCTCTCCAGTGAAGGGTGAGCCATCACCAAGAGTTTCTCCAGTAAAGGAGGAGCCATCACCAAGAGCCTCTCCAGTGAAGGGTGAGCCATCACCAAGAGCTTCTCCAGTAAAGGATGAACCATCACCAAGAGTCTCCCCAGTAAAGGAGGAGCTATCGCCAAGAGTCTCCCCAGTAAAGGATGAGCCATCACCGAGAGCTTCTCCAGTGAAGGGTGAGCCATCACCAAGAGTATCCCCAGTAAAGGATGAGCCATCACCAAGTGTGTGTCCAGTGAAGGGTGAGCCATCACCAAGTGTCTCTCCATTGAAGGAGCCATCACCAAGAGTCTCTCCAGTGAAGGAGCCATCACCAGGAGTCTCACCAGTAAAGGAGGAGCCATCACCAAGAGCTTCTCCAGTGAAGGGTGAGCCATCACCAAGCGTCTCTCCAGTCAAAGAGGAGCCATCACCAAGAGCCTCCCCAGTAAAGGGTGAGCCATCACCAAGAGTCTCTCCAGTAAAGGATGAACCATCAATAAAGGGTGAGCCATCACCAAGAGTCTCTCCAGTAAAGGATGAACCATCAATAAAGGGTGAGCCATCACCAAGAGTCTCGCCAGTGAAGGATGAGCCATCACCAAGAGTCTCTCCAGTAAAGGATGAGCCATCAATAAAGGGTGAGCCATCACCAAAAGCCTCCCCAGTAAAGGATGAGCCATTGTCAGAAGGAGACGATGTGTCAAGGTCCAGCATCTCTCCAGTGAAAGGTGAACCATCACCAGAAGTGTCTCCAGTAAAGGCTGAGCCATCACCAGAAGTGGATGTTATGTCAAGACCTGGAGCTTCACCGGTAAAGGACAGGTCCCCAACACAAGCCGTGGAAGAAAAATCAGTCACTCCTACCAGCGCAGGGGAAAGTCCAGACGAACCACAAACAGAGAGAAAAATGTCTCTTGGGGAAAGGACCAGAGAACGTGTAACAACTGAACCTAAATTCAGTGTTGCAATTGGACGTGCCAAGTCTATGCCAAGCCCAAGTCATGAAGGAAAGCCTGTTGTGCTGCAAAAAGTGCGCAGGAAGTCCATGAAGCCTAAGCAGGCCGCATCAAAGGGAGTCGTTGATGAGGAAACTGCCTCCTTGTTAGAGGATCTCAGCACTCTTCGTGGACATGGTGGGGAACCTTTGTCCCTGGAAGAAGCTTTAAGGCTGAAAAAAGTCGATGGTGATAGTGGAGCCATTGTTGATGTTGCCTGTGGGGAACCTCTTACCATCAATGAGGCTGTTGAGAGTGGCATCCTTGATAGTTCAACAGGAAGTGTTCTTGTACCTATTGGAAGGAGTGTTAGTGTACCAGAGGCAGTGTCCCAGGGTCTGTTTGACAAGACTGCTCAGCGATTTATTCATCCTGAAACAGGTGACTTATTAACATTGCATGAGGCTGTTCTTTGTGATGTGATTGATCCTGTGTCCCAGATTGTGGATCCAGATTCAAATGAAGTAATAACCTTAGATGAAGCCATAAGGAGAGGACTAATAGATTCAGAGTCTGGTCAGATCATCACAAAACGTGGGCCTGTGTCTATACTAGAGGCCATTGATTCAGATGTGTTTGTGACAACAGCTGTAGCAAGGGTAGATTGGCTTCCTCCTCTTGGCATGACATTTCCCGTTGCCCTGGAGAGAGGACTTGTTGATGCTGACACGAAAGAAGTAATCCACCCAGTAACAAGTGACCGTCAACTCTTGAAAAATGCCATCGAAAATAACTTCATTCTTGCCCTGCCTTGTCCAATTTTGCCAGACAGTGTGCAGGTTACCCAGGCTCTAGAGTGTAAACTGATCAACACAGATTCATGCACCTTCACTGTTCCCAGTACTGGAGAAGAAATTCCAGTTGAGAAGGCTGTTGAGAGTGGCATGCTCCAGATTAAGCCCATGACCACTGTTGTTGGTGATGAGAAGGAGGAAAGAATGATCATTACTGAAACGGTTACATCTTATGAAACCATTATTACAAAGACTGTCCAAGTCAAGGCAGGACATGTGATGGTGAGCCAAACAGAGGTGAAGAACACCACCACAGGAGAAATCCTACCTATAGAGGAAGCTAAAAAGAAAGGCATTGTTGTTGAAATAGAAGAGGAAGAGGTGATTAAAGAAAAACCAACTTTCCGGGAAGCAGTAGAGCAGGGGCAAGTTGACTTTGCAAGTGGCACATACAAGGATCCAAAGACTAAAAAGGAAGTGCCCATTGCTGAAGCCATCCAACAAGGTCTTGTTCAGCCCATGGACCCCACACCATCCAAGGAGGTGACTAGCAAGATCAACATTATGGAGGCCTTTTCAACTATTTACCATGAGAAGTCTGGCAAGTTCAAAGACCCTACTTCAGGGAATCTCCTGACCCTTGATGAAGCAGTGGAAAAGGGTGTGATTGACCCTGATGCCATGGTCTATGACACCAAGAGGGGCGATGCCCTTACCACAAAGGAAGCCGTCGAAAAAGGTGTCATTGATGTTGAAGCTGGCGACTTTATTGATCCCAAATCAGGTAGTAAAATTAAGGTGAAGGATGCTGTCAAGATGGGCCTTCTGGCTGTCATTGGAGCTCCTGTTCTTGCAGGAATGGCAGTAAAGGAAGTCATTAAAGGTGCTTGTGATAAAGCAAAGAAAACTTCATCCCCCAGTAGGACCACCACAGTGATTACAGAGATAGTGGAGGAATACATGCCTGCCAGAACAGCAGAAGATATGCTTAACCGGCCATCAATACGGCCAGAGGACCAAAGATGTTTCCCAGTCATCAAAATAGGACAGAAAATGACCCTCAGAAGAGCCATGGAGGAAGGTTACATTGATGTTGATCTGTGTATTGTTGTGGTTCCGTCCAATGGATCGAGGCAACTTTTGCGACGTGCAGTGGTGGAAGGCTCCATCACATTCACCACTGTGATAGAAATACGCACTAGAACAGAAATATGGATTGTAGAGGAGATCACCATAATTACAGAGGTTGTCAGGTCCTTAGATCCAGCAATAATGACTGAGAAGGGAGAGTTTGATCCAAAAGGAGGCAAATTCATTGACCCAGAAACAAAGAAGTCCATAACCTTTAAAGAGGCACTGGAGAAATGCTCACTAAGCCCAGATCACACAGTGGTTACTGACTCAACAAGTGGAAAAGAAATAACCTTGACAGAAGCTATCAAAGAAGGCATTGTAGATCCCACTACAGGTGAAATAAAGGACCCACAAACAGGAAGTGCTGTACCATTTTTCGAGGCAGTCAAGAAGGATCTGGTGAAAGCAGATGACAAAAAAGAGCATAAGAAAGAACAAGAAAAGCCAGATACTACTTCATTAACTATCAGTGAAGCCATTAGTAGTGGCATTCTAAAGCCAGAGACTGGGATGCTCACAAACCCCACCACTGGAGAGAGCATGGTCCTAGGACAGGCTATCCAGAGCGGTCTGATTGACCCCACCTCCATCCAGATTATAGACCCCAGGAGTGAAGACACCGTGTCCCTCAAAGAGGCAGTGGAAACTGGGCTCATTGATGTAGATTCTGCTACATTCACTGATCCTGAAACTGGTTGTGAAGTGGAATTTACAACTGCACTTATGAAAGGAATTTTAGTACCAAAGAGGAAGCCCATGTCCCTTGTAGCTGTAGTGAAGAAGGGCATGTATGACCCCAAGACAGGCAAGATCACAGACACCCTGATGAAACAAAAGTTAGAAGTTGATGAGGCAGTGAAGAGAGGCATTGTGGATCCTTTCATCACTCTCTGCTTGGATACAAAAGCCAACAAGTATGTGACTCTAGATGAAGCTTTAGACACTGATCTGATTGTTGCTCAGAATGGGAAACTGAAGCACACAAAAAAGAACAATTTTATCACTTTTGACACAGCTGTGCAACAGGAACTTATTGTCACCAAAAGAAAACCTGTTCCTCTCACAGAAGCAGTGGTGAGTGATATGTATGAGCCCCAGAGTGGTCTGTTTTATGATCCATGTGAGGGAACGGAGCTGACTTTGAATTCGTCAATATCTTGCAAGCTTATTGACGGAAGTACATGCCGAGTTAAGGTGAATGAGGAATTGTATACTGTGAGTGATGCTCTTGACAAGACAATCCTGGATGGGGAAGCAGGCCAACTGCTGCAGCCAAGTGAAATGAGTCTGGATGAAGCAGTGAGGAGAGGCCACATTATCACTTCTATTGGCTCACTGTCTCTGCAGCAGGTGTTGGAGGATGGACTTTATGATCCTGAGACTGGCCTCATCACTGTGAATGATGACCGTATAACCATTAAGGAAGCTATTGAACAAAACATCATTGATCCATCAAGCATGTCCGTGAAGGATCCACGCACAGGAGAGCCACTTTCTCTAGAGGAGGCTATCAGAGTTGGCATACTTGATCCAGACTCTGGCACATTTAGGGATCCTGTAACTGGAGCTGATGTTGAACTGACTGAGGCATTAGCAAAGGGCATGATAATTGAAGGTCGCACTAAGTTTACCTTGTACCAGACAGTGACTAAGGGACTGTATAATCCCAGCACAGGCCGTATCACTGCCCCCAACTCTCAGGATCACATGACGGTAAGTCGAGCAATTCGTAGTGGCCTCGTCAACACCAAGACCACGCTTGCTCGTGATCCTGACACTGAACAGCTCATGAGCTTTAAGCAGGCTGTCTCCAGGGAACTGATTGACATAAATGCAGGGGTAATGAAGTTTGGTAGAATCAAGAGAGTGAATTTCAAAGATGCTTTTGAGCAGGATTATCTTCTAGATGCACAGATGCCAATGGCTCTCAGGGTAGTCATTATGAAGGAGTTGTATTGTGAGGAGAGTGGAAGGTTTTTGAATCCTGCCACAGGCAGCTGGATAACTCTCTCAGAGGCTCTGTCTGTTCAAATGATTGACCCTGATTCAACACACGTTAAGGACACACTGTCGGGACGTCTCAAGAAAGTGAACCTCAGAGAAGCTATAGAAGCAAATATAATTGATGGAGAAACTGCACTTGTGAAGAACCATCAAAGTGGAACCTGGCATACATTGTTAGAAGCATATGAACTAATGCTGATTGTGGACAGTCGAGTAGCCATGTCCCTTCAGCGTGCCCTCCATCAAGGCCTTGTTGATGACGAGCAAGGCCTCATCACAGATGTCAACACAGGCCGAAAGATAACGCTCCACGAAGCCATGAGACGGTTGGTTATCAACCCAAGCCTTCCCTGTTACCTGGACCACACCACCTCCTCTTGTCTTTCCCTCGTGCAGACCTGCAGGGAAGGTATCATTGATCGCCGACTGGGCAAATTCATTGATCCAAAATCCGGCTGCACTCTGACTTTGATGGATGCCTTGGAACATGGTATGATCCTTGACATAGACAAGCCACAGGATCTGCATGCCGCAGTGACCATGGGCTTCTGTGATTCCAAAACAGGTCGCATGATCCAGCCTAACACTGGCCGCAGGCTGACTTTGGCCGATGCTTGCAAGCAAAACATTGTAGACCCAAGTATTTCCATCATTAGGGCTGCTGATAAGCCAAAATTCATGAAACTCAATGCTGCTGTAAAAGAAGGATTGATTGATGATATCAAAGGAAAGTACATTATGCCAGGCACTTCAGAAGAAATCTCTCTTGAAGAAGCAGCCAAGCAGTCCCTTATTCTTCCATCCAAGAGACCACTGACTGTGGAAGAAGCCCTGCAGTACTGTCTGTACTCACCTGACACAGGCCGCTTCACAGAGCCAAGCATTGGGGACAAGATGGACTTGCAGGAAGCCATTACACACAGCCTGATTGACGGCAACACGTCTGCTCTCAAAAACCCAAGTGATAATTCCATGAAGAGTATTAGATCTGCTATAGAAGACAAAGATATTGATGTTGCCAAAGGTGTTGTTATTCATCCTCAGACTAAGAAGGTTTATACTATTAATATAGCATTTGAAAAGGGCCTCATTGTGACAGTTGGCAAACCCATCAGTTTCATGCAGGCTGTCAAGCAAGGTTCCATTGATTTTGAGAAAGGATCATACACTGATCCAGAAACAAGCATCCAGTACACTCTGGAGGAAGCACTTCGCTTTGAGCTCATTGACCCAGACTCTGCGGTCATTAAAGATCCCAACACTGGCCGATACAAGACCTTGAAGAGAGCCATACAAGAGGGTCTTGTTGACTTGAAGAAGCGAGCACTTTACGACCCACAGAGTGGAACCTTGAAAACATTGTGCATCATTTTTGATCAAGGCACAATTGTATTCCTTAGGGAGCCTCTGTCCTTCGATGAGGCAATTGATAAGGGTCATCTCAACACTGAAACTGGAATGTATACTGATCCCAATTCTAAAGAAATTATGACCATAAATGAGACGTGTCGCCTCGGCCTCATTGATCCCCAGACGGTGTTGATCAAGAACACCCGGTACCGCCAGTTGCTGCAGCCAGCAGAGGCCTGTCAGGTGGGAGCTCTGGAGAACGAGAAGGGCAAGGTGTGCAACATGGCCTCAAACCAAATGCTGACCATTGCTGCTGCCATGGATGCCGGCCTGATCGTCACCCCACGTCGGGGCTTGGCACTGTTGGAAGCCCTCGACTATAACCTTTATGACACTGACAGTGGCCACCTGCTAAACCCTCACGTGAAGGAGCACGTGACATTGAAGGAGGCCATAGCGTGTGGGCTGATTGACACCACCACAACTATGGTGAAGTGTCC
Source organism: Scylla paramamosain (assembly GCF_035594125.1). Taxonomy (NCBI): domain Eukaryota; kingdom Metazoa; phylum Arthropoda; class Malacostraca; order Decapoda; family Portunidae; genus Scylla; species Scylla paramamosain. The sequence continues at coordinate 8,655,540 of NC_087167.1, read as the reverse complement.
AGCCCAAGGCACCATTCAGACCATGTGTGATGCAATACGGAGCGGGGTGTTGGACGAGCAAGGTGGTGCCGTGGTGGACACGGCGCAGGGCACCCGCTATCCACTGCCGGAGGCACGCCGCCTAGGTTACCTACTCACCGCGCAAGCGCGGGTAAGATGCACCAGTAACTGCGCTTTGGGAATGACACTGCACTCAAAGGCTACCACAGCTAACTCTCTCTGTGTATTATAAGTAGTACTCAACACACTGTATAATGTACTACTTGCTACTGCTATACTTTTGTTGGAATGCCTGCACCAGTAATTACTACTACTACATACAGGCAATAGATGGCTTATAGCTTCCTCCTTATGGTATGTGTATGAATGTTGGCAGAATAACTCACCTTTTGAGTGCCTGAGGTACTACATTTTTGCTCTAAGAGGTACTAACTCACACGGTAATATTTGGCTTTGGCAACTAAACCTTGGGAAAGGTTCACTAATCGGATGTACATTTGTAATTTTTTGTTATTTTTTCCAGGTGTACATCTCTATTCATTGATGAGTTGTGGCTGATATTTGGCTTGTCATGTAGCTTTAAGGCGTAGCTTGTAAGGTTCCCTATTTTTTTGTGTAACTTGTGTTTTTGTTACTTTTTTGTTTTTTTCCTTTTTATCATATATTCTAGATATTTTTTCCTTGGCGTTGTGGATGTTACCTTGTGCCTGCAGCCGAACATTTTTTTCCTGTGCATTACGACTTTTTGGCTGATTGTCATGGACCGTGGGCTTACGCGACTGCCTGCCCTCCATGGCTTGTGTGACCCTGTGACCTGACCTTGCCCCACACCACCCCCATACCTCTATCCTTCCCTACCTCTCCCATGTCCTCCAATCCACCCACACCAGTAGACACCAACACCTTCTACCATGAAAGCTTTACTAACAAGTCTCTTTTACTTTCTACTTTTTTGATTACGTATTTTGTTTTTTGTACGTTGGTAATGTTGCATCCAATGTTTTAAATAATTTTGCCGTGCATTGTCAATGTTGTTAAAGCACGAAGTCCAAGTCTTGTGTGATATTTAATGTGGGCGCAGTAGCTGTCACTCGTCTCCCCTTCACCATTTGAGTGTCGGAGTCATTGCCTCAATGGTGGTGACCCGAACACTGTCATGGTGACAGGGCGTCGGGAGCCGCTGCGTCACGGACAAACCTGTAACGTGTTGTGGTGATGTTTCTTGCAGCAAGCCATGTTCGAAAAGTACCGGCAGTGCGATGCCACCATCGTCGAAATGGTGGACAAGGTCAGTGAAATCGAGAGGCGCCTGGCCGAGCAAGAGCCTGTCAGTGAAAATCCCAACGGTCTTCGCAATCAGATTAACACTGTGAAGGTAAACTTTATATTCCTGGAGACTCACAATAGCTTCCTGTACTGCCGTTATACATCGCTAACATGAAATTGTGTATATATCTGTGACAGTAATAAATAAAACTGCTTTAACATATTTAACATTAGAGTGTACCACCATCTTGAGATATGCAATTTAGATCATGTCGTCTAATTACAGGCAATTAAGGATGAACTTGATGAGATGTTCCGCCCGCTCGGCACCTGCCTTGACGGCGTGCGGCAAGTGGTGAACCAAGGCGGTGACGTGCTGTCCCGTGAGGAGCTGACGTCCTTGGACCACGCCGCCACCTCACTCAAGCAGCGCTACGACCACTGCGTCGTCCAGGCCGACACCACCCACCGCCGACTCACCACTGCCATGGAAGAATTCTCTAAATATGAGAAGGAAATCGCTCTTTTCGAGACATGGCTGAAACAAGCCAACAAAACCTTGGTGGAGAAGGAAAGGCTTTGTTCGGACCTCAACAAGATCAAGAACCACGAGCAGGGCTGCCGGGACTTCTTGGGTGATGTCATTGCTCATCAGGCTGACCTGCGATTTATCACCATGGCAACCCAGAAGTTCCTTGATGAATCCAGCCTCTACCTACGCACCGTCAACAACTTCCGCACCACCTTGCCTGAACGCTACCCTCTGCTCCAGGCTGATCCAGACTCCATGGTGCGCGATGCTGCCGACGAAGTCTCAGCTGAGTTCAAGGGGCTCCTCGCCCGGGCCAACAAGCTGGTTGACAAGGTGTGTAAAGCTCAGTGGCCAGATGTCATTACTGTTATGACCTGTGGTGTATGATAACAATATGTATTGTGTTTTATTTTAGGGGTTTCCTTTGAACTTTAAAAATGTAATTTTTTTTTTTTTTTCGTTCCTGCAGGCTACTAGCGTTGGAAACAAGCAGCGAGACTACACAGAGGCCATAGAGAAAGCATCTCGTTGGCTTAAGGACACTGAGGTAAAGATAACACGCATACTGCAAGAGCCTGTTGGTGCTGAGCCTAAGATCGTACAAGACCAACTGGACAAAGCCAAGGTCATTAATAATGATGTGGTGGCTCAATCTCGCCTCTTCGATAATTGCCGAGCCACTGCAACGTCCCTGCTGCGTGCCCTGGAGGGAGAACTGACACCCCAGGAGCAGGCAGCCATCGAGCAGCCTCCTGAGGAACTGACCGAGAGGTATGCTGAGCTGGCTGACCGTCTGGGCCATCGCTGCCAAGAGCTGGACACCGCCCTCGTGCAGTGCCAGGGAGTGCAGGAGGGTCTTGACTCTCTCATGAACTGGCTCAACAACATCGACCTCCAGCTCAAGTGAGTACCCAAAAATATTTTTCTTTCTAAGTGTTTTGTTCCTTTTTTAGAGAGCGTGCCACTGTTGACTTGATTTAGAAACGCTTTGCTCTCTCACCACCACTATTTTCAAAGGCCACAGAGATGATTAGCAGGATTCATAAGTGTGTTTCTCCTGTTAATAATGTAGAAGTCTTGTTAATCTGTTACTAGAACTATAAAAAAAAAAAGAACACTCTTACACACCCATACAATTTCAATAGAGCCTTTTGAAAGTAATCGAGGTGTGGGCAGAAGTGCTTCAGAATAGGTCCTGAGTATCCAGCCAGTGAGTAAGTGTTCAAGGGAAGTAGAGGATTTAAGAGGACGAAGGAAAGGTTGTTGCAGTATTCTAAAAACTGAAGATAAGCCTCGGGTCAAGAGCCGCACTGCTCAAGTGTACTTTTCGCAGCTGGTGTGTGCGAGCGCATAGAATGGTTCACTGTGGAAATGTTCAAAATTATTTACTTATGGTCATATGTGTGTGAACGAGAGAGAGAGAGAGAGAGAGAGAGAGAGAGAGAGAGAGAGAGAGAGAGAGAGAGACTCCGCCAAGCCTTGAAACGATTATAATCTTAGTTTTTGCCGGCAATACTTACGTGGCGTGTCCTTCACTGGAATAATAAAGCTGACATAGAGGGGTGGTCATTATTAGCATTCGAAAAAAACGAAAAATGTAATATAATGGATGAGGGACTCCAACCACTTCCTGCTTGATGGGGATGTTTGTCTAAAAAGCCACGCCTCAGGGGACCAATAGACGGGGTTGTTGTTGTCTTCGAGTTGGGCTTTTTGTTTGCTCGACCTTGGCTACACGTGAATACGAAACAGATTGTAGCATGGATCACTCTGCTCCGCGCTTCATGACTCGCCAAAACCCAGGCTGTGCTATACTGGAAAGTCATTGCTTCGTTCTTGATGCCCTACAAGGAATGGCGATACATGTGTAGAGGTTACCGCATTATGGAAGACATGACAGGAGTGTGGGCCGTTCACCATACGCTGGGAAAACTGTGGTTGCTTATCACACAGATTGTTCAATGTGAATGATGAAACAGATGAAGCACAGCGTTCCGTTAAGTGTAGTTGAATATATCATGAAAATAAAAATAAAAATATTTCACACAATTCCTCTCCCACACACCCCTAGGAACAGATTCTCGCCTTTACCGTTTCTTGAGACCTTCATGCTGATTAAAGTCATGAGAGATCCGCCGACTTAGTTACTGTGTCTGTGTGACGAGATGATGCGAGGCAGGCAGTGTCATGGTTCCAGTTTCCGTGGATGAGTATGTATTGTACGTTGGTCATACTGTATTGTAGTACGCCTGATAGAAAGACATGGGCGAGCCTTGGGATGCGTCAAACATGTCAGCTGTAAAGGGAAGTCAGTGAATGGTGTAAATATCGCCCCATCAGCTTCACACACCAAAAACGTGTGTTGTGAGTGTTGAACGGCTGAAGAAATACCCTTGACATCCAGACTGAAAAAATTAAAAGTGTGTGTACTGTGTGTGTGTGTGTGTGTATGTGCATGCGTGCGTGCGTGCTTGTGTTACAGTAAATCAATATACAGATAATAAAGATTCGCAAATTAATACATGGGGTAAATAAATATAAGAAATAGTTCTTTAGTGGCCGATTTGATCTTCCGGGCGAACTTGTGGAGCGTCTTGTTGCCTTTTGTCAAAGACGAGGGCGTGATGTTCTCGCTTGTCTGTCAAGGCTATGAAGGCTAATCTGCCTCACCCCAGCCTTGGACTGTCCTGCCCAGCATTTGTATAGCGACGATACAGAACAGGCAGTCGAAAATTAGATGCCTTTCATTATGACAAAAAACAAAGCTGGCCGGCGTTTGTCTGGCCAGCCATTGAAACTCGCGAGTAGATACAGAAAATCTGGAATCCGACGAGAAGAGGGAAAAACTTTGGAGAGATAAAACTTTGGAGAGATCTGAACAGAATCATGAAGGCTGAAGAAGTGAAGGCGTGTGGCATGACTGCTATAAAACGCTGGAAGCCTGGATTGATTCATAGTGGTGAGCGCGCCTGAGTGGCCGCGGTGGCCCCTGGCTGCCTCCACGCTTCGGTGGAGAGGCACGTAATGGGAAAGGGCAAGCTACGGGAAGCTGCGGCCTTGACCACGCAAGGAAAACAATTGTCGTGTTCCCGGCGGCTTTATGAGGTCACTCTACCACTTTCTCTTAGTCTTAGCGGCTCGCATTGTAACCTTCTTACTCTTAAGTTTTCCTCAATACAAGATGGCGGTGTAGGTGATTTAGTAAACAGCTCAGAGGGTTGCGCTTTTATTTACTTAGCTAATTGCCAATCCTAGTTATCACTCAAACAGTTCATATATGTTTACGCCGCTTATCTGTGTCGCTGTGCCGTGCCTTATCTCTTTCTATCCTTAGGTTTTATTGACTGGCTTACAAAACTCATTAGATTAAATATTGTTGTGACGATAGAGCTTTTAGTAATAGTGATTACGTGGGGGTAGTGAGGCGAGGCAAGGGTGTGGCGGCGAGGATGCAGTGTCACAACATGTCGATAGTCGCGGTGGATGGGAAGTGTTGACGAAGGCGCAGTACTGGTCATGGTGGTGAGGAGGTAGCTTTGTGCCGGCTGAGTGACGCGCCTTTTGTAGGGAAGCTGACGACCTTACGTTTGCAGGGAGTAGCTTTGTGTGCGGTGATGAGTGGTGCTGGTGGTGCATTGTGTTGGGAGTGCTGACCAGTTTTGAGAGAGAGAGAGAGAGAGAGAGAGAGAGAGAGAGAGAGAGAGAGAGAGAGAGAGAGAGAGAGAGAGAGAGAGAGAGAGAGAGAGAGAGAGAGAGAGATTTTCCTTTTGCATAGTAAAAAGATGCTTATTGTCAACCTTAAATGAGAGAGAAAAAGACAGAGTAGCTATGGATACTAGGTAAATACTTCTGCTTCCATCAGGACTGTATATATAACACTTCATCCAACCTTAGCTCAACAGAAAATTGTACCAAAAATTTTACGTATATCTTAAACTCAAAAAAAGGAGTGTCGTCTCCCTATACTTTTACCTCGTGTGTGTGTGTGTGTGTGTGTGTGTGTGTGTGTGTGTGTGTGTGTGTGTGTGTGTGTGTGTTACAAATCACCAAGTCACGTGTTGATGGCTCTTCACGACACCACAGACTCGCCAATCAATCATCTTTATACCTCGCTGCACCTCTTTATCAGGCTTCCCTCCAGGTGTTCTCCCTCCAGGTGTTCTAAAGCCGCCACAGAGATGTATTAGCGCCCTCTCAGCAACGCCTAATACCCACCTGTTATCACCTCAACGTGACACACTTTGTACTTCTCTGCGGGGAAAAAAAAAATAGTGAGAGTGATGGTGGTGTTCTTGTATTTGTTTACGCTCTGTATTAAGACTAGCAGGTAATAAGCTCGATCCTGATCCGGGCTAAGCTGACTAGTTTTTGCTGATGGACATGTCAAACTCGTGACGGTAACTCACCTTGAGCATAATGGAAGCATGAATGTATCAGCATGACACTGGAGCTCCCAGCGAGTGAGTGGCGGCGTCAGTGTGTCTGGCTGTGAGGGAACAGAACGCCATGGTTAGGTGGGCGCGGCTGTTTGTAGGCAGCCAGTGTGGGCCGCGTCCTGCCCACGTGTTTCTACCTAAGGCGGAAGCGCTTTTACGTGGTGTTTTGTCTCACTCATCTGCTCCTTCTCATCTTCACTCCACGCCCTCTCGTCCCTCCTTCCCTTCGTCCTCTCCGTCACCTCCTCCATTCGCACGTCCTGCCTGGTTATTGATTTTTGCTCTGTTGGTGTCTGCTCTCTATTCCACTCGAAAATGTAGACTGTCCGTGACCTTGACTCAGCGAGGTGTGTGGGTTCAAGGCGAGACAAGTAGAATTTCAGTGTACGTGGGCGTGGTGTATGCGTAAGTTCGCCTTAAAGATACCCTAAACGAGTTGCCCGATGCCTCGCCCTCTCCTGTCCATATTGCAAGGCGATGAAGCTAACTGCCGGAGCTTGACTGGCAGATAGTGGTGACAAGTGTGCTATATAGTGGACGAGAGCCAAAGCACACCTGGGGTCGTAGAGGTGTAGCAGGTAGTGGCGAGTAGAGCAGCGTGGCGGCATCTCGCACCGTTGGCATCTGCTGGTCTGGTCTCTCCATCAGCACCAGGCACCATCCGCCAGCCAGCCAGTGTTGCCGCAACCCCCGGTGTGGCTGGGTGTGGTGCGCTGCGGTACAAAGACGTAGTGGTTGCCGTCCCTGCCTGCCCAGCCTACCCTGCTAGATATCCATCCTCTCTCGATATTTGTGGCGTGGCATTCGAAAGTGAAATTGCTCCACAGTTCTTGAGTGTTTTAACGATGAGGAACACTCGTGCTTAGTGCGTTAGATTGAATTTTTTTTTTTTTTGTTTCGAAGTGTAACGTTTCGATCTCCACGTAATACCGCCGATCGTTTGTTGTGATTGAAAACGCCGGTCTCTTCTGAAATTAAAACCAAACAAAAAATTACTAAAAAAACTGAGCGAGGTTGTGTTGTGATTTGTCATGTGAGTTGTGATGAGGTAGTTAATCCTACCTGACTGTGCTTCACGGGATCTTAAAGTGATTGTGTTGGAGTAAGACAGTGCCAGCTGGGAGGCAGCCTGAGACACTGCAGCCAAATGTCACCTTAAAGGAGGTGTTTTTGTAGGCCGGTAAGGAGCATCAGTGAGTGGCTGGCTGGCACACTGGTGATGGTTTGTCACCCTAGCAATTACTCTCCTGGGAACCGGAGATCAGGTGACATTTTTGTTGTGCAGTGCGTCCACCCCGCGGCAACTCCACCCGGCCTGTCTGGAACACTTGGGCTGTGATGAAAAAAAAAGTTCCCAGGCAGGTACGCAGGCGGGAGTTGTATAATGCTTAGCTAAAAGAGATTGTTGTTGCTGTTGTCGGGACCGCTGCCTCGGTTGATTAAGTGCCAGAAAGGAGGACAGAGTGCCAAGCTGCAGCAGAAGGCACGTGACGCTCCAACTGTATGATGCTGCACTGCCCACACAACTTGGCACTGGTTGGCCCTGGTCCCTGCCCTTAACATTCACGGCGGTGGCATCATTTGGCACGCAAGTGTTTCCACAGGTCCATACATGAAGATCCTTCCTGTCCTAAAACAAAGGTTGTGGCGGGCCAAGGCACCAACAGTTCCGGGCACACTCGAGGTGGTGCTACCAGCGGGGGAAGAGTACCGTGCTATGTCGCGTCCAGGAAGGTCACCAGTCACTGCGTTTCCATGTTACTTTCACCGCCGACCTTGAGTGCTGCATAAGAACTGCATAGTATATCTTGACTAATAATTTCACAACTAAGAAAAAAAAATTACCTGCACAAATATTAAGCGCGACTATCGAAGAATATATTATTATTCTGAGGTGCTCGAAAAAATACCAACGTGCATGTAGAGGAAAATATTTTAGAAACGAGTATTTATTAGAGAGGAGAGGAGAGCTGAAGACGGTGCTGTGATAGTGCTGTGCCTTGAAACCTGCCAGCCCGTAACCCTCCAGCTGAGCGATACACTTACGGTTCCTCTTAGCGATAAGACATTGCCATGGTGCGTGAGGAGGCGTGAGGGAGGTGGGTGGGGCGAGTCATTACCTACAGCAGGAAGAAAGAAGAGAGGGTGGGCGGACGAGTAGTGTGATAAGCATATCGCCCCGCCACGTGAACACACTGTACTTTCCCGATAAGCATCACAGCCATGGCAGATAACGCAAAGACAGGTAAGCGCGTCCCAGCACCGCTCATTGTGTGCTCGCCTCTTAATGCAACCAGGGTCCTTGTTCAGAAACGTCGCCCTGCCTTATCTCCACTATTTTTAACAGATCAGTGGGAGTTATTAGAATTGTAAAGAGCGTTTTCATGATGGCGATGATTGTGTAACAAGACTTTACGCCATCGATAAGAATAAAACTCATTAAAATGGTTTCTTGGGAATCCTAAACGTTTCAAAATACAGGCCCTGCATTATTCATGGAGAGGCGGTCGATGTACACACACACACACACACACACACACACACACACACACACACACACACACACACACACACACACACACACACACACACACACGAAGCGTTGGTGGTGCAGTGCAAGTAATGGTGGTGCATGTCAATGGAAATTATCATCACAGCACATGTTTTGACTGCAACACAGCAGCCGCCGAGCACAGCACAGCACACCACGCCACACAGCTATCCGTCACACAAGGATTTATAGACCACGACGCGGCCAGTCTTATAGCTGTGCAAGGACCACCGCTCGTCACTCGTTTGGATGTGAGGGGGTGACGGCCGACGGGTTGCCTCCCCCAAGATCAAAATAAGTACTCTGGTCCTCCCTAAAGCCATGACCTCTGCGCCCTCCTGATGACATTTAGTATCGCCGCGTTGTGAATTTGTCTGCTCTGGACAAGACCCCCTAGTGTGTTGTGGCTTCAGCATAACTTTAATGTGACGCTTAAACTCGTATGTGGGTGCACATTGGCGCCTCGTGACCCCTGGTAACACCATCAAGATATCCTTGTTCTGAGTTTATACTGTATACTGCTTATTATGTGTGTGTCTCCTTTCCCTCCCCCCTTCTCCTCCTCCTCCTCCTCCTCGTAGTTTTTTTTCTTCTTCCTCCTCTCCCTTCCCCTCCCCCTCCCGCAGACAGCCTCGTTACAGGAACAACAGGTCTGTCGTTGTTTGCTTTTCATTCTTTGCATTTCTCTCTATTGTCCTCATCCTCTTTTCTGTCTTTCCTTCATCTTTCTCTTCCTCCTCGCTCACCCCCTGCATCATCTTCCTGCTCCTCTTCCTGCCCCTCCATCACCGCCACTGTCATTATCCACCGACCCATAATGAGGAAGGAGATTACACTCACGTAATAACAATATCCGTCGAGGCATCGCTTGACATGTGGGTCGTCTTGTGAAAGGCCCCATGAAGGACTCCGCCTCCGACCTCCTGCTTGATTGTACTCTCACTCACGTACCACCCAGCAGCGGCCCTAGGGGGAAACTGGACACGGTGCGGGAGAAGGACCAGGGCACAAATAACCATTGGGGGAGGCAGGCAAGAAAGAGAAATTAGCCTCGTTGATGAAGAGTGAGATAAAACGAGGTTACGCCAGTTAAAAAAAATACTCTGATACGTGTTTTTTTTTTCTTGTTTATGCGTGTAATTGTGAGAATTCTAAGTGTAATTATCAGTGTTATAATTTTTGCTTGAGTTTAAGTGGGTGAACTGTGCATACTTCCCACCATTTGTTTAGTAGGTCTTGCTCCTCGTTTCGTCCCCGCACGCCATGACACTGTGGCCTTGGCTGGGGTGGGTAATAATAACATATACTTAAAATGTTATGCCTTGTGTTGCTGAGCCGAAGTTCAACAAAGGGAAAGGTATCCAGAGAGAGAGAGAGAGAGAGGGTATTGAGGACAACTTCAGATATTGAATGGCCATAAAGAAAAAAAAGAAAAATCCGTTCGTCTAAATGTAAACGCAGGTCAGCTTTAAAAGTCCCAGTTTGTTCTTAAAGTTTTCACCATTTACCAACAAAAGGTCGTGTTTACAGGCGGCGTAAATCCTCGTGCACCCTCGGACACATACCCTGCAGTCTATTTCTATCCCAGAGAACACATACACACTAGACTCGGTTTTAAAGGACGCAGGTATCGATGTACAAACAAAAGCTGGCTGGTGCTTGTGTATGCATAAGGAAAAGATAACTGGGTGGTGTAGGGCAGGGTCAGTCAGTCCTCCATAACCGTGACACAATACGTTGAGAGATTAACAAAAG